>NC_141101.1:29925637-30118137 GCF_041138505.1 Cibotium barometz | reverse complement strand
ACAATAGAACACCAGAGTTAGATCTAATCCAAAGCAGAGCATTTCAATGGAACCAACAGGAAATCTAGAAAATTAGCAGACCCCCATCCTTCAATATCTTAGCTTTTCAATGGATAGAGAACAAACCCCTTCTCCCAATTCCCAAATTCGAAAGAGCTCCCGCAATCCACGTCACTCTCAACCGCCGATGGAACACCAACTGGGATAGGAAAAAATGGTATTACATTCTCAGTAAGCTGTGGAGCACACATATCGACCCCAAGAAATCATGCCTTGCTTGGCTGATAGCCTACAGAGCCATATGGACACAGAGCAAGGCTGCAAAATTTCACATCTCCTCTGATCAATGTGCAAGATGCAGTCTACCTGAGGACGACCTCCACATCTTCTTCCACTGTAAGCACATCTCCAACACATTCAAAGAGCTACACTCCACTATCCTAAGGTGGGGTAAAGATGTCAACTGGAAGAACCTAATGCTAGGGAAAAACATAGGATGTACTAGAGCACTCTGGAATGTAATCAGATGTGAGTATCTCTGGCATGCCTGGATACAAAGGGTTTCAGCTACTTTCAACAATTATGAAATCAAGGGTCCCCCTCTCACAGTGTGTTTAATAACTACATGCAACAGGTACTGGACTAAACAAACCCAAGCCCTCTTCAGATTGGAGAGTAGGCTAATGCTCAAACTCCAAAAGAGAGCCTCAAACTACACCCTGGAAAAACTAGAAAAAACCAGAGACAAGATTAATATCATCCTATCTAAGGATAGAGCTCTTTTAGAAGCAATTAACATGCAGCAGTAATCAAACCTCTCTCCCAAAGCCCAAGAGGTGTAGAAGAGGAACGACATATAGATAGGAACCGGGAACCATTCCAGACAAGCTGAAGATAAAGATAAGCCAAAGTGATCTGGCTGGCAGAGGTGAGGAACTAGCGTTAAGGAAGACTAGATCCTGCCTGCCTCCTCCCTTCAACGGATGGCCGCCGATGGATTCTACACTTGCTGTTCGTGGGAGCCACCTACAAGGCTGAAAGAAGAGGACTTAGACTATGGGGCCTGGGTTTTAAAAAAAGAGGCCCTCAAGCCCCCTCTCAGGCACATACCAGTCCAAAAATGACATTAATCGAGCTCAGGAACATCAATTCACATGGGATGCAAGAAGTCTCTCTACATTCAAAAAGAAGAAACGGCTGCTACTCAGGTCCTCTGTGCTTCATCTTCACCTGCAAGGCCGAATGAGGACGTAGATAAGGATGCATGCTGCTGGGAGAGGCTGTATGACAACAATGGAGATGTATCGAATCGATACCTGTGCTGGTCCTCCATTGTCTGATCTTGGGCGCCTCTAGCAAGGATGAAGACGAAGAATCTGGAAGAGGCTGTAAGCCAACAAGAGTTTTGTCGGTATGTTCTCATGCATGGATACGTGCAAGAGCATGCACAGTGGACACGCGTAGGGCACGTACAGTGGTCACATGTGAAAATGCATGGTGGTCACGTGGATCAGATTTTGTTAACGTTGTATCCGCTCGCCTTCCTTTTTCATAATAGCATCTACCTGTTTCTGGAAAAAAAAGACCTCAATGAAATTAAAGCTTATTTTAAAAAAAAAACCAACAAGCGCAAGAATTAATTAAGAGAGACAAAATTTACTAAGCCTGGCTGGGGATCAACACAACACTTATAACAATTACAAAACTCTTTATCGCATAGCTTCAATTCTGGATTGCAAAATAGATAAAAAATGAAAGGCCTCCTTCGTGTTCATTTGGAGCGCCCGTTTGCTGAGCTTGTGCCGGATAGCTTGGTTGAATTGAAGGTTCTCTAAGTACTGCATCTTGTGTGGTATACAATCTCATCTGTACCAGGTGGATGTCATGGATCTGCACATAAAAATCAGCAAACAAAATTCTCAGATTTGGAATCTGGTAAGCAGCCTCAAAAGCAGTCGCACATCTATCTTTCCAAATTAACCAGAGGAATTCAGCTCTAACTCCAGCCTAACAACGTGAGAGCACCCCAATCGAATCCCCTAGAAGAAGATGTTTAGCAGATGGCAGGCAACCCAGAGTAACCCAAATCGGAGATAATATGTCAACAGATCTCTGACAATTTCTGAATAGGTGCCCAATATCTTCGATGCAAAGTTTACATCTAGCACAAACCCCGTCTGAGATTCCACATTTCCTACACTTGTCACCTGTCCAAATGGCTTTGTGCATAATCAGCCACATTAACACATATTTCTGAGGCTGAATCTCTTTAGACCAAAGTGAGCGGAATTTGAAGTTCCATTGGCGCTTGTCATAGAGGACTGCCCATCTCTTGTTGAGAATCACATGTACGGGGGTAGACAGTACAGCTTGCACTCGGGGGGGGGGGGGTGACAGAACGCTGTGCCTCCTCTCCAACATAAGCCTTTGAGGGAGATGGGCTCGGAGACTAAAATCTGCCAGGCCACATCTTTAGGAAAGATGTTGATACGTTCTTGCACCAGCCTCACTTCCCAAGGGAGGAGAGAGAATTTTAACAGCAGCTCATCATTAGTCATCCACCTATGGGAGGGAAGGTGCCACATGTCAGCCCAAAACTTTGATTCCCTTCTTGTGAATACGTAGAGCAGTATGTATTGAGATGCTGGACACCGGAGGCACTGGCCTAAGAGGAAACCACAGAGAGTCGGAGGCTCTGATAGCGTAGCTATGTCTGCTTTCCCACACAACTCCTACTTTGTCACGATATTTGTTCCAAGCTTTCCATAAAGAGCGAAGCAGATCAGAACCTTTAGGTTTGACAGATTTGTGACCTATCAAGATAGTAATCCAGGGCAAATCCTTCCAACCTGAGAAGTTTTCCAAGGAGAATTGGTCAGAGTTTCTGAATAGCAAACGGGAAGAACAGGTGAGGAAGAAAAGGACGTAAGCAGCTAAAAAATGATTAATTACCAGCACTGCCCCCACTAACGAAAGCTGCATACCCATCCATCTATTCAGCTTACCCCTGAATTTTTCAACTACCCAGTCCCACCTTTGTTTCAGGGTAACTTCGAAGCCCATAGGAATGCCTAGCAACCGAAAAATTTCACCAGACCGAATGCTCTGACAACCCTGCTGAGTCAGCCACAAAGGGAGATTTCCTTCTACAGAGAACACGCCGGTTTTTGTATGATTGACCCTTGAGCCAGAAGCTAAACAGAAGGTGTCCAACTCATTCCAGAAGGTCAGGAGAGAATTCTGATCATTGATGAGCAAGGCGTTGGTGTCATCCGCAAACTGAGAGAGAATCTGAACACCATTTGAGCTCGGAAAGGGAATGCCTTGGATTAGCCCCAGTCTCTGGGATCTTTGCACCATACAGTTCAAGCTATCCACAGCTATCACAAACAGCAGAGGAGCAAGAGGACAACCCTGTCTGACCGACCTGGCCAGGGGGAAAACATCTGACAATGAATTGTTAAGCGCCACTCTAGCTGAAGCGTTGCCAAAAAGGGTCTTAAAACAAACTGGATCAAGCGTTGCCAAAAAGGGTCTTAAAACAAACTGGATCAAGCTCGGGCCAAACCCCATCTTCTCCAGACTGAGTAATACAAAACTCCACTCCAGTCTGTCATCATAGGCTTTGTCAAAATCAACTTTGGCAAAAATAAAGTCAATCCCTTTCTCCTGAGCATACTCTACTCCTTCCTAAATTGATATTACAGCTTCAATAAGTCTTCTACCACGGATGAACCCTTTCTGCTCTGCTGAGATGTGTTTCATTAAGCTGGGAGTGATCCTGCAGGCTATCACTTTGGCGAGCACTTTGTATACAGAATTCAGCATAGTCAGAGGCCTCCAATTCTTAAGGAGATCCTTAGGACCTCGTTTGTGGATAAGTTTTATCACTCCCGTATTAATAATAGTGGGCAGGGTAGAGTACTTCACCGATTCTTCCCAAACCCTTTGAATGAAAGGGGCAATCCAATCTTTAAATGCAAGGAAGAACTCACCCGGCATACCATCCAATCCAAGAGTTTTGTTTGGTTTCAAACTCTCTATGGCCATCTTAATTTCTGAGATTGAAATAGGTACATCAAGTTGCCTTGCCAGCTCTGCAGAGATGACATTATATCTAGCCTCCCAGACCGTGTCACGTGCTTAATGAAATTAAAGCTTATTGCTTTTATTTATTTGGATTTTACAATAAATCCAAAGGGTACCACCTACTTGTGTACCACCATTTCTATCTAAGGGCCTTGTGTACCACCATGTCTATGCAATGGCCTTTCCACACATGGTCCGCGTGGCGCGGGCAAGCCCGTCCACGAGGCTGGGCGGGGGAGATCTCCACCATTTTAGGGGATTCCAGCCCGTTTACAATAAAATAAGAGATTCAGTACTTTTTGGGGTACGACGCGGACGTCAACAGAAATTCAAATACAAACTAAGGTTAGAGTGCCCACAGCCCACGCGTAGAATTGAAGCATTTGCTCGCTTGCTCTCTCTCTCTCTCTCTCTCTCTTTCGCTCTGTCTGTCTCTCTCTTTCTTTCTTCTGAAGTGCAGGTGCCCTTTGGTCTTATCATGTCTGGAGGAATCGCCCGAGGCCGTCTCTCCGAGGAGCGCAAATCCTGGCGGAAAAACCACCCCCATGTTTGTCTTCTCTCTCTTGTTTACATTTCATTGAGTGCTTTACATTTCATTGAGTGCTTTCAGTTTCTGTACATATGTGTTTTTAGGACAAATCTTAATTGTCAAATGCCTGTCCTCTTGCAAATCATCGTTGGTTTTCTACTACACAGGGTTTTGTTGCACGGCCAGACTCTCAGCCAGATGGGTCAGTCAACTTGATGCTCTGGCAGTGTAACATCCCCGGTAAAGCTGGTGTAAGTGCCCGAAAGTCTGTGTTTTTGTGTGTCTATGAGAGAGAGAGAGAGAGAGAGAGAGAGAGAGAGAGAGAGAGATTATCCACGCCTTAAAACAGGCTACAAGGGTTTACGAGACAATGGCTTTGTCTTAGCATGTAATGGATACAGGGTCCCATCACGCCACTAGAAGTCTTGGATCTTCAGTATACCTTTCTGGTGTAATCATAGATCCACTCATGCGCCTCTGTGATGTGAGTCTCTGGATCTGGTGCATTGTCACGTGTACTAGTATGCTTCCTTCGGATAATATGTAGCCATAAATCTTTTCCTCGTGTGCCTCCTCTATGCCGAATTGAGGTTTTGTATGCTTCTGCAATGAGCTCCTCCATGCCGAATACTGTGGCCTCCCTCTGTCTAGTCATCCACGGATGTCTAGTCCCAAGTCTAGGACTCCTTATCTCAATGGTGTCTCACTCCTGACTGCAAAAGGTGGCCAAGGTGCATAGTGAAGAAGGAGAGGGGCCCAACCACACACCCCCACCCCCCTCCCCCTCCCCTGAAAAAGGCAATGGTATCAACTTTTGATCTCATAATGGGGTGTGCATTTGAAAAGGTAATGCCTTTGGATTCGATTTCCTCTATCTCAGAAAGCTGAAAAATGCTATGGGGTGTTCGCAATTGTGGGTCACCACAGAGTCCCGTCTGAATTCTTACCCTGTGTGATGGACTCTTATGACCAATAGAAATCCTCATGGAGTGTGACATGTAACCGAACAATCTAAAGACTTTATGCAGGGAATTGTCTATGCAGACGTCTGTGGGAAGATGGGCAAGCTCAATCCAAGCCTGATAAAAATAGAGACATAGTAAACCCGTTCTAATGTGTTGGTTTACTCATGCGTGTTCAGGTGGAGAGTAGGGGCATGCAAGCTGTACGGAAAGGGTGGTAAATTCCATGTGGATATTGAGAAAGAGAAACCATCTCGTGACCTCCCAGAACTTGCAAGCTGCATGGAAAAGTAAGTTCTATTGAAATGGTGAAACCCCAAACTCATCAAGGATGATATCATGGGACACACCATCCTGAATAACATCATAACGTGTAGTCTACATCTTTCCTGGCAAGGTCAGGTGTGACACACCTCTTTCTTTATATTGTTTAGATGGTGCAAGATGAGGTGGATTTTAGGTGTCTGGCCATGAAAAGCAGGCTGTGGGCAGCCATCCTTAGGGACGGGCTGCCCCAAGGTCAAATCAGCTTGAGGATTTTCACATTTGTAAGTTGTATCAGGCTGGTCTGGATCCTGGGCACCTTGCAGGCAGCACGGTCAAGGCTAAACAGGCAGTGAACATGTTGGGAGAAGGCGGAGGCAGCCAGGCTAGTGTTCGGGCCAAGGCGGGTAGGTGTGGGCTGGTCATGAGCAGGCTGACCTGCAATTATGCAAAAAGGGGGTTCCACAACAGAAAAACAGTCCCAACAGCAGCCAATGTTCAAGAGACTAGGAAGAGGAATGAGAATGACTACAGAAGATTTGATTCTTTCAAACTAACTGTTGGATATTCGGAGTCTTATGTGTGTGAACCATCCCTTAGAATAGTTAGTGTGCTTCAGTAGTGTGTGAACAGCCTCTTAAGGCGAGGTATTATGTGTCCATGTAATAAGCAATGATGTCATAACCCTTGCCAAGTGTCATTGTGTCAAATCCCCACAAATCTTCCTCGTAGAGCAATCCTGAAACACGACTCGAAACCTGCAAAACAAAGCCAAACAATGTGTAAAGCTTTTATAGCTTAA
Organism: Cibotium barometz; assembly: GCF_041138505.1. Taxonomy (NCBI): domain Eukaryota; kingdom Viridiplantae; phylum Streptophyta; class Polypodiopsida; order Cyatheales; family Cibotiaceae; genus Cibotium; species Cibotium barometz. The sequence goes on along the minus strand of NC_141101.1, from coordinate 30,111,491 downwards.
TTAACATGATTAAAGACTTGATTAATGAACATAAGACAAATGCTACAGGAAAAGACTGAATGATTGTATTGAGACAGGGGCCTTTCTTAAATAGAGGCCGAAAAGGTACAATTGAAGAGGCACATCCTTGTGAAGGGGTGTGGCTCTTGAATCAATAGTTATGTCCTTAGGACTTAGGGGTGTGTCTTTAATGAATAGGCATGTCCTTTGATAGTGACCCATGTGGAAGGGTGTGATCCTTCACAGGTGTCTTTACAATTACTGAGAGATTAAGGAGTAATTAAGGAGAGATTAAGAGAGTTAGTCACAATCGTGACATTCTCTCCCACTTAAAATAAGACTCCGGCTAAGAAGAGATGGTTGTCTTTGAAAGAATTCCCAAAGAAGTTCTGGATATTTCTATAAGTCTTCATCACTTTGCCAAGTAGAGTCAGAATCATCAAGATCTCTCCATTTAACCAAAAATTATGTAGTGAGCTTATGTCGTGTTTCTTTCTGTCTGACATCAAGAATTGTCTCTGGAATTAAGCGTATGTGTTCATCTTCAATTTCTGGAACATAATCCAAAACATCTAAAATTGGAAAATCACCGTCCACAAACTTCTTGAGCCAAGAAATATGGAAAGTTGGATGAATTCTACCCCAAGAAGGCGGTAATTCCAACTTATACTTTGAGAGATGAGTTCTTCTTAATAATACGAAAGGCTCCATAATATCTTGGGCGAAGCTTTGGAAAGACTGATGTCAATGTCTTGTATCGATGAGGGGCAATATATAATAATACCAAGTCTCCTTTTTGAAATTCAATGTGACGACGATGCTTATTAGCTGTTTGCTGATATTGCTTTTGTACGTTGACCATCTTATCCTTAATCTATAGCAGAATATCTTGCATCTCTTGAATGAGTTGGTCTGCTAAAGCCACTTTATGTTGAAGAACAAAGTTGGCAGGAACAAGGGGAGTATGGCCATAAGCTGCTTGAAAAGGTGTCATTCCAATAGCTAAATGATAAGAATTATTATAAGCAAATTTCACCAAAGGTAAATATTCTTCCCATGAAGCTAATCGAGATTGAACATAATGACGCAGCATTTCTTCCGGAATCTAATTAACTCGTTCCGTTTGTCCATCTGTCGGTGGATGATAAGCAGAGCTAAAGAATAAATTCGTACCAAGAGACTTGAATATCGAAGTCCAAAAATGTCATGTAAACTTTGGATCTCGATTAGAAACTATAGATTTTGGCAACCCATGAAGCTTGAAGATATATTATATGAACAGTATTGCAATATCCGAAGCCTGGGCTGCTTTCTTGCACGTAATGAAATGTGCCATCTTAGAAAATCTGTCAACCACCACAATGTCACGTGCATCTCGCACTTGGATGCCACGTAGGCATATTTGTACAGAAGGTGCAGGACCTGGGATGGTAAACTAGTCCCATGTGAGCCTAGTCCGGGACGAGTCAGCCAGGGATCCATCCGAGTCGTCCGAGGTCAGGTGTGCATTGTCCTGCACAGGATTCCAAGGTCAGGTGTGCACTGTCCTGCACATGAAACAGAGCCAGTCCGCGCTGTGAGTCTCCCTCTGGAATGATGTTAGTGATTTTGTGTAGTTGGTATGGTACCGGATGCCAGATCATTGTGTAGATAGTTAGGGTTTGCTTTTAGGAATAGGGGCCAGCCCATAGGGCTACCCCAAGTCTTTGTCTGGGAATGGGGATAGTGTGAAACCACCCCCATGAGGGCTAGGAAGGCCCTGGTTGAACCCACCGGCCATGGAGAGGCTGTAGGACAGTCCTAGGGGCAAACATATAGGAGATGCAGCCTTTGTATGGCTATAGGGCAAGTTTGGGGCAGCCCATACAGGCTGCCCAGCCCCCAGTGTGCTTGCGAAATCAGTGCCTAGTCCTAGAGCTTCAGTCGCTTGATGCCCAGTCTTCAAGGGAGAAAAGCGCAGGTTTTTTATGTGATTTTTCAGCATTAAATGCTGAATATTCAGTCGTGGCAGAAAAGTGAACTGGCCGCCTGGATATAAACTGGCCGACTGCTATTTATTAGAAGTATAAATAGGTGAGAGCTCTAGTCATTGTGTTATCTCACAATTCACCAAGTACTCAAGCATACAAGGGCTAGGACAGCCAAGAAGTTGCTAAAGCAAAGGGGTGGAGGACTGCAGGTCAAGGGTAGAGATTTCTCAGCCAAGAAAGGTCAAGATTTCTGTATTTTCTTTTCAGATTTACATCATTCTAATAAAGCAAATACACCGTCCGTGGTGGGGGTCCTATAGAGGGTATTTGGGACCCAATACTGTGTCCTCTTCTCTCTCTCTCTCTCTCTCTCTCTCTCTCTCTCTCTCTCTCTATTTTCTGCACATCTTCATTCAATTTGTGCGTTAATTCCGTCGCGAAAAGTGTGCTGATTTCTGAGCATTGAAGTTACCGATCTTCTCTGAAGCTTCCGCATGTTACACACGAGAATCTGTGTATTGCCTTTAGAAGAATGTGGCAATGAAGTGATGAAATCTAGACTAATACTTTCCCAGCGTTCATTGGGAACTGGAAGTGGTTGAAGAAGACCAGTTGGAACTTGTTTGCTAGCTTTCATATGCTGGCACGACAGACATGCTGTGGCAAACTTAATAACATACTTGCTTCATTTGAGGCCAATAGTATGTAGCCGTCAAAAGACGATACGTCTTGTTGATGCCTGGGTGTGCAGCATAAGTGATCTCGTGATGTTCTTTCACCAAGACTCTTCGAACATGAGTATTATGAGGTACACAAATACGATCTTGATAATATAGTAAACCATCCACTAATGTATATGCTCCATAAATCTTCAATTCGGAAGGAGTTGCATTTTGAGAATTGAGAATTTGAAATGCATTTCCAAAATCACGATCCTTTGAATAACGATCCATGAAACTTTGAGGTATATTCATTTCAACTGTAGAAATAGCCAAGACCGAAGCTGGCGGCATACACTGAGAGCATCCGCAACCACATTGGTAAGACCAGGAACATACTCAATTGTCATATGAAAATTGGCTAAGAATTCGACCCAACGCGTTTGCCTAGCATTCATAACTGGTTGTGTGAAGATGTATTTCAAAGAATGATGATCTGTTTTCACCATTGAATCCGCACCAAGGAGATAATGTTTCCACGCACGATAGGCATGAACAATAGTCAAAAATTCCTTGTCATATACTGGGTATCTTACTTGAATCGCAGAGTGCTTATGACTGTCAAATGCAATAGCACGTCCTTGTTGCATCAAGACGGCACTAGTGGTAATATCGGAAGCATCCGTATAAACATCAAAGGGCAGAGTAAGGGTCAGGAATAGCCATGATAGGAGTTGTGGTCAAAGCTGTCTTTAAACTTTCAAAAGCTTGAGTTGCGGCTTCAGTCCACTTGAATGCAGGAGCGGACTTTAAAAGTTATGTGAGAGGAGCAGCTATTTCTGAAAATCGATGAACCTTTGTGTGATAGAAGTTGGCAAGTCCCAAGAAAGAACGAACCTCATGGATGTTTGTGGGAGTTGGCCAATTGACAATAACTTCCACAGAAATATCGTCTGCTGAAACAACATATCCGAGGTACTCCAAGGATGTCTTGAACAGGGTTGTTTCCGTACGGCGTACGATGCCTTATCATACGGAATACTGCACGTACTCGTATAGATTTTTTCAAAATTTTTTTGTTCAAAGTTTTTTTTAAAAAAATATTTTTTTTTTCAAAAAAAATTAAATTTTTTGGGGGAGAGGGAGGAGGAGATGGAAAACGCGACGCTGGAGGGCGGGTACGCTCCTCTAGAGCCAAGATCCGCACCTTCTGCTGGAACATGTCTGTGACACTCAAGCCGGGTGCCCTAGTTGGGTTGCCTGGTGCACTCTGGTCCCATGGTTCTGGTTCTCTCTCGTCGCCGAAGCTCGCCATAGCGGGAAAATGCAATTCCTTTCCGGAACGCAATCTGACCATCCACTATCTGTGTGGGAGACTTCCGGAGGCTTCCGGAGGCTAAAAACCAACCGTCCTTCGAGGGACAGGAGTCACTCCGAAAGGGGTAGTCCACCGGCGTCTAAAAACCAACCACACGAGCGTGAAAAATTTTCTGGTTTTCTTTGCTGAATCTTTGTCCTTGAAGTAGGCTCTGATACCACTGTAGTATGCAGAAGCTTCGGAGAAGGATCGGTACTTCAAAACTCAGAAATCAGCACCTTTTCGCGACGAAAATTAACGCACAAACTGAAAGGAGATGTGCAGAAAATAGAGAGAGAAGGGGGAGATGGAGAGGACACAGTATTGGGTCCCAATTACCCTCTGTAGGGCCCCCACCACGGATGGTGTATTTGCTTTATTAGAATGATGTAAATCTGAAAAACAAATACAGAAAACTTGACCTTTCTTGGCTGGAAAATCTTGCCCTTGACTTGAATCCTTCACCCCTTTGCGTTAGCAAGCCCTTGGTTGTCTTGGCCCCTTGGTTTGCTTGAGCACTTGGTGAAAAAATGAGATGAATGATGGGATTGTGGACCTCTACTATTTATACTACCCTTCAGGGGCAGTCGGCCAGCATAAGAGCAGGCGGCCAGCAGCATATTCCCACGACTGAGCAAAATCAGCATTAAATGCTCAATTAAATCCCAATAAATGCTGCGTTTTTCCCCTAGCAAGCTGGGGAGGTAGGCGCTTGCTTCTAGAAGGCTGGACTTAGCCTTTGCCCACAATCCATGGGCTGGGCAGCCTATATGGGCTGCCCCATACTTGCCCTACAGCCTTATGAAGGCTGCAACCTCTTGAAAATGGCCTTATTCTTGCCTTAGGGCTGTCCCACAGCCCTTCCATGGCTGGTGGGTCCAGCCTGGGCCTTACTGGCCCACATGGGGATGGTTTCACACCATTCCCATACCCATACTAAGCTCTGGGGTAACCCTACGGGCTGGCCCCTTGTCCTAAACATAATCTACTCAGTGATCTGGCATCCGGTACCATACCAGATACACAGAACCACTGACATCATTCCCATACCCATACTAAGCTCCGGGGTAACCCTATGGGCTGGCCCCTTGTCCTAAACATAATCTACTCAGTGATCTGGCATCCGGTACCATACCAGATACACTGAACCACTGACATCATTCTAGAGGGAGACTCGCAGCGCGGACTAGCACTGTTTCATGTGCAGGACAGTGCACACCTGACCTTGGACTCATGTGCAGGACAATGCACACCTGAACCTCGGATGACTGAGATGGATCCCTGGCTGGCTCATCCCGGACTGGGCTCACATGGGACGAGTTCACCATCCCAGGTCCTGCACCTTCTGTACAGAAATGTCTACGTGGCATCCAAGTGCGGGATGCACTTGACATCAGCATTCAGTCCAGCTTTGCATCTCAGCGCATCATTCCTTCAGATCAGCAAACGCACAGAGCATCATCTCCGTCTGGAGAGCATCTGCATTTCAGTTCAGTAGTTCAGCATTAGTCCCAAAGCCATCCCTTCAGCGTTTCCTTCCTAGGAGACAAGGGAAAGACAGTGGGACAACAGTTCATCCAGCATATCAGTATATTCAGCATATAGGCAGCATATTCAGCATATAGTTCATCATTCCTATCTCCTACATAGAGGGAAGCCGGTATCGAAGGGTGGACCTCAGCATTGGAGCAAGGAACAGTCCTCAGCATCAGCATTCAGCCTATTCCTCTCATCCCGAGAAGGATAGTCATCTAGGACAGCATCATAGATCTATTCAGATCCCATTCATCTAATATAGTTGCATTGCATTGCATTGACACTATCTGTCTTTCTTAAACATCATTAAGTGCAGTTTAGTTAGACTAAGGTTGTGATTACTACGGTCAAAGACCTCACATGTCACAATCCTGGCCATACACGGGTGGCACCAACAGGTTCCCGTCCATACAGCACAAAGCAAATCACACACGGGTGGCACGAAACTGGTTCCCATCCATGTGACGCAGCATTGGTCGCACACGGGTGGCACTGATCTGGCTCCCGCCCATGTGACACCATAAAACTGGCCCTTTCACATGGGACACTGGCGTGGCCCCATGTGAACATGGCATAAATCTAGCCGCTGTATGGAGTGACAGTCCCATAGAAGTGGCTCCAAAAATGGAGATGGACCAAATGGTGACATCGTGCTAGATGTCTAATGCTTGGAACTCCGAATCATGATCCCCATGCACCAGTAGGTGGAGCTGTAATCAGCCCCCTCTCCCTCCCACAAGCCTCTTCTGGCTGGAAGCACATGGGGGGAAACTGCATGGGTACTAGAGAAGCACACCATTTGGGGTCTCCTGAGCCGGAAGGAGCCCTAGAAGTGGTACTAGAATCACTATCCTGTGTCGTGTCTTTGCCTTTTCTCTAAGATGAAGCCTTGCCCTTGGTCTTGTCCTTCTTCTTGGTCAAACAATCCTTGGACAGATGGCCTCTTTTTCCGCAAGAGAAATAGTGACTCCGACCTTTCTTTTGAACTGAAGAAAGTGCTTGGTCAGAACTGTTGACTGACACCTTCAACTTACCCTGTGAGATGAGAATGGACTCCTCCAAAAGTAGGGAGCTAAGATTATCAAAATCCAATTGAGTGGATGTGACCTGGCACCGCAAAGATCGAGAAATAACATCATAGTCCAGAGGAAGCTTGGTGAAGATAAGAGCAGCAGTTGAGAAGAGGACAAAGCATGGATAACCTTGGCCTTCATGAGAAAAGATTGCATGGAATTGTCTTCAGGAAATAACAAACCGTAGAGCTGCCCCTGCAAGATAACTGCCCTCATCGATGAATCTCGTGCAAAGAGATCCTCCAACTTTGACCATACCCGATGAGCACTGGAGAGAGTTTGCACGGCCGGTGAGACCTCCTCGGTGATGGTCCGCACAAGCACAGAATGCGCGTTCAAGTCCCGATTTTCCCAGTCTTGTAATTCCATAGTAAATTCATCCTCCTGATATCCTGAGTAAACCACCTAGAGTTTTGAGGACGTTCAGGCTTCCTTTTAGTGCCCTCAACAATGTCCCACAAACCCTTGTGGATGAACCAGACCTGCATTTAAAGCTTCCAATGAGCGTAGTTGGGTCCTTTCAACTTGTCATCTTTGTTCGTACAGGAGTGAGCCATATCCACAGCAGCAAAGAACAACTTTCAGCTCTCAAACACTTCTCTCAAGTGCTTTCCAACGAAGCGAGGCACCAAGAACAATCAGCCCCCTCTCAAACCGTAGAGAGAGAGGCGGGACAGCAGCAAAACAGTCCAAGATCCAGTGGGAACCTCCTACGAGAAGGGCAAGGACTCGTGGAGGAAGAAGAAAATGTAAAGCCACTTGTATGGCAACTCCACATGCAAGAGAACTCACCAAATCTGATGCTGGTGCAAAAAACACAGCCACAACTCCAGCGTTTGCCTCTGTAGAAGAAAACGCAGCCACTAAAACTGGCCGGATAGCCTCTGTAGGAGAAAACGCAGCCAAAACACTTCAAGATCTGCCTCTGAAGAGCTAAACACAGCCTGTAGGGCTGGCCGACAGCAACCAGAAGAGGGCTGGGCCAGAAACGCAGCAAGGTACTGAAAACGCAGCAACTGTATGGACTGATCTGCAGTCGGAGAAGTGATGGAGGCAAAACGCACAGTAGAAGTGGGCAGATTTGCAAGGTTTGGAGCAGCTTGGACCTAAGCGTATGATACCATGAAGGAGAAAGCACAGGCAGAAGCATAAACAATAAACATATGAGAGAGTGCAAAGGAGATAGAGAGAGTTGGACAAGATCGCCTTTTATAACACCAGTAAAGCTTTACAATGGCAATGGCTAGCAACTGAGTGTTGAACTATGTGCAAGTGGATTGGATGAAGAAGTGAATAAAGGGGAACTCCTTATATAGTGCCTCAGTGAGCTGGCCGACTGCTCTCACAGGACAAATAAATAGGAGAAATACAATAAAATGTGAGATAAATAGTAGAAGCCCCAAAACACTGAGATGCACAATTCTAACAAATATCTTTGTAGTCTTGAATCCGGATCGGTAGCTTCTCCACCTTTCAATCCCACACTTGCTGACCCACAGGTAGGCGTACTTTATAGGTATGATCGCTAGGCGTCGTGTCCAGATTCAATTTTTGCACGAGTTTGTAATTAACAAAGTTGTGTGAGCTTCCAGGGTCTAGAAGAATGTGGATTCTATGGCCATTCACTTCTCCATAAACCCGGAGAAGATCGTGCAAGCCAAAAACCTTAGAGTTGAACAGGCAATTAGAACATGAATTAGGGCGAGAAAGTACAGTGACTGAAGTACCTGTCAAAGACAACCGGTTGGCTGCCTTCGTCTTGGGTCCTGAGTTGGTCGCAGCACCACCCTTCTTTGGGCACTCGTTACGCATGTGACCTTTTTCTTCGCAGGATGAAGCAACGTCTCTCCTTCTTGAGCTTCAAAGCCTTGAGGAGGCGGTTTTTCTTTGTTGGAGTCGAAGTAGAATTCTTAGAAGGTTGGTCCGAAGAATTTCGTTCTGTTGTGCTAGCTATTGGCGCAGAGAACTTTCTTTTGTGCATGTTTCCCTGCTCAGTTACGGGTTTGGTTTTGGAAGAGACTATCGTATCATCATAAATATGTGCAAAATGAATGGCCTCGTCCAAAGTTTTGCACTTGTTATTCTTGACTTGTAAACGGTACGAGTCGGGTAACCTTGTATGACGAAACCCAAAAGAGTAGTAGAATCCATCTTCGTAGCTTTCATTTGCAAGTCTCTAAATTTCTGGAGGTAGACCTCACAAGTGAGGTTCTGCGAGGTCATGGTCAAATTGGCAAACTTAGCAACTATGTCGTAGTCATCCTCCTCCTTGAGGAATTCCTTTTTGAAGACTTCTTCAATGTTCCCAGGTTGTTGGTTTAGGTTTTCTTTCCACCAAAGCAAAGCCTTGCTTGAGAGGAAACCTGCTGCTAACTGAATCTTTTTGTCATCGCCATATGGATGAAACTGGAAGTGGACCTGCCACTTATTGTTGGGTGTTGGACTCACACACTCACACACACAAACCTGCACATTAGGGTTAGGTGCAGGGTAGAGAAGCTCACACACAGAAATGAGAGAGAGAGAGAGAGAGCCAAAAGTGTGGTATCCACAAAATGCAAGTCAACTCTTGCATGTGTGCCACATCCATATAATATAGAAGTACAAAATATTATATGTTAGAGTGTCCTTTCACACTTGATGTCCAAGGGGAAAAACCACAAGGGAAAAAAGTGCCCTTGGTTAAGCCTTGTTCACACATAGCACTACCATAAGTGAGCATATGCCTACAAATCCCCCCCTGTAGTGGAAGTGTGAACCTGTACAAGGTAGCAGATCACACTCTGTATGAGAGTAAGCCCAAAGCTTTGCGGAAAGCTTCAAACTTTTCTCGAGATAAAGCCTTTGTGAATAGATCTGCAACATTATCCTGTGTAGGGCAATAAGATAAACTGATCTCCCTTGCATGTAGCCTCTCTCTGACATAGTGATAATGAATCTCTATGTGCTTGGTACGTGCATGAAATACTGGATTTCGTGCCACGGCCATAGCACTCTGGCTATCAGTGAGAATGGTGGTGGGTGTCTGCTGACACTCACGAAGATCAGCCAATAGTCTCCTCAACCATACACAATCTACTGTAGCTGTAAAGACTGCCCTGTACTCAGCCTCACAAGTAGATGTAGCAACAGTGGGTTGCTTTTTACTCAACCAAGATATGCATGAGCTGCCAAGAAAAAAACAATTCCCACTGGTGGATTGCCTGGTATCGTAATCACTAGCCCAATCTAAATCACTGTATGCATAAAGCTGCAAGCTGCCCCCCCTGGGATAGAACAAACCAAGATCCAGGATACCCTTAAGATAACGAAAAATGCGTTTGACTGCTTGCCAATGCTTTGTGCCTGGGCTGTGCATGAATTTGCTCAACAAAGACACCCCAAAAGATATGTCTGGTGTCACCAATTGGCCGACCATTTGGTCCATTCCTAGTTTTTGCGTCTCGTTCACTTGAGGCCAGGCCGGTGTCTCATGTGAAGAGGCCAGTATTTTGCTGACATGGACGGAAGCCAGACTGGTGCCACCCGTGTGTTAGCAGGATGGTGTCGTATGGACGGGAGCCAGATCAGTGCCACCCGTGTATGACCTGGACTGTGTTCGATCCATGGGACTGTCACGCCATGGAAGAGCCAGTATTCGTGCCGTGTTTTACCTATGGGACTGTCACACCATAGGGAAATTCGTGCCTGGAACTGTGTCTTACCTATGGGACTGTCACTCCATAGGAAGACTAGGTTTTTATGTTTTTATGTCGTGCCAGTTTTGTCCCGACAGATATTTTGTACATGTTCCATGAACGGGAGATATGTCCATGTTATTATTTGCACATGCACACATGATTTGTATGCTTGAAACTGTTTTCGCATGACATGTATTTGTGTGTTTGCCTGCTTGACGTGTTACTTACTGAGCGGGGACGCCTGCCAGTGAGTCGTGAAGTCTGCTCTGTATTCTGACGAGTTTCAGTGCATGTGAACAGGTGGTAAGTATATGGTACATGTTGTTTAATGTTATTTTATTCTAACCCCTTTATTTATAAGGTTAGGTGTTCACACTTATTTAAAAGTGGGCACCCCCTTTGGGCACCCACTTTGGGGCCAAGGTGGGGAGCCCCACTTTTAAGTGAGTGTGGGGGTGGGCATGGTCACCTACCCCCACTAATCCCCCACATGCAAACGTGGGTATGACCAAGGTTAACTCCACTTTCAATTTTATTAAAAAAAGGGCCCCCTTCAAGCGTTGAAGCCATCGCATCTACCTGGCGTTGATCCATCACCCATCGCTTCATCTTACGTGAGAATCGGCTACCATCTCTAGAAGCGGCGCACGTTTTGCTTGAAGGCGGCTATTTTTCTGTACTCTCTGCTGGCTACGCCTCTTTTTCTACAGGCGGCCAGCACAGACTGCAGGTGTGCTACACGCAGGCTGCGCATGTTTCTTTGAGGCGGCTGATGTACTGCTGCAGGCGACTGCTTCAACCTCTTCCACACGGGCGCATGCCTTTACCTCTATTGCTGGCGACTGAACCTCTGGATGCTGGCTGCGTTTCTGTACAACCAGGCAACCAACTCTTGCATCTACACCACCTTCTCTCCTGCAGGTGACTGTGCGCCTCCATCTCCTCCATCAGGCTGCCTTTCATCCACTGCAGTCAGCAAGGCATTTCTCTCCTAAGGCGGCTACTCCAACTTCTTTTTGGGCAAGAGGTTGGGTCTTCTTTCATAGGCGGTTGCTCTCTCTTCTTCAGGAGGCTATATCTTTCTACAGGCCACTACTCCCCTCGACGTGCTGTTGCTTCTTGGTGTTCGTCACTAGGAACTGCACACATGGGTATTGGTTTCCTATCAACCATTTACAAGTAAGTGATTTTCAGATTTGAGAAAGGTATTATATGTTTAAATCTGATAAAGGATTCATCCCGCTCGGCCAACACCCGTTCGGTGCCGGGTTGTCCAAGCTGTATTGGCGAACCTCGGTCCAAAGGTGCTGAGATCGGGAGAGCCAGGCGTTAGTACGAGAGCGCCTGTTTGTGCGTGGTCTCGGAACACCAGTGAGGCGCTCTCTGCGGAGTCCAGTGAAAGCACAGGACCGTAGTGATTGGACCACACTAGTGGTCGTTCTGCTTCGAGTTTTCTTCATCGAAATCCGAGCCTACTTGTTTGGTACTGTTTTCATATGTACATGGACATCATCTGGTTCTCAGAACCCATGGAGCATTGTATTCTTTAAATACTCCCAATAAATATATCATATATTGAGGGGGGGGGTCGGCCCGTTCCGGCCCCAGTGCTGGTGTCCATCTTTCCATTTTTGTTCATTTAAATTTCAAGTTGTTTTAAGTTGTCTATTTCAAATTTGTGGTTTTAAAGTTGTGCTATTAAGCGTGTGGATGTCCAACGGAGTCTTTCCCACTTGACGGGATCGGTTTCATCTGGCCTCGTGTTACACAAGTAAATGAGGCATCCCACTGCCTGGCTATAAAGGCCAGCCTCAAAAGGCTCTCCAATATCATGCATAGTAAGCCGTACACCTGGTTCTACCGGAGTAGAAATGGGCTTACATTCATCCATGTGAAACCTTTTTAGCAAACTTTTTATGTACTTAGTTTGCTGCATAACAATGCCATCATCTGTATGCATAAAACTGTATGCCGAGATAGTAGTGTAAAGGCCCCAAATCTGACATATCAAATTCAGCTTTCAAATCAGCTTTGAAATCTGAAATTTGTGCTTTGCTTGTACCTGTAATGAGCATGTCATCTACATACAAGATGACTATGAGAATATCGGCATCGGTTTTCTTCACATACAATGTGCTTTCAGCTGAACTATTCTCAAAACCTTGGCTGGTTAGATGAGCATGTATCTTATCATACCAAGCTCTTGGAGCTTGCTTTAACCCATACAATGCTTTGTGCAACCTGCATACTTTATGTTCCTCACTAGGAACTACAAAACCAATGGGCTGATTTACATATACTTCCTCCTGTAAATCCCCATTTAAGAATGCAGTTTTGATATCCAATTGATGCACTTTCCATCCTTTATGGGCAGCCAATGCAATCACAGATCTTATTGTGGTCATTCTCGAAGTAGGAGCAAAAGTCTCTTCATAATCTATTCCCTTTTTCTGGGAGTAGCCTTTAGCCACAAGTCTTGCTTTGTACCTGTCAATAATACCATCAGACTTTCTTTTGACTTTGTACACCCACTTTGTGCCAATTACATGCTTGCCTTTAGGCAATTCCACAAGATCCCATGTATTATTCTTCATGATAGAAGAAATTTCAGCTTGCATAGCTTGCAACCAATGCTCATTCTCATGTGCTTCTTCATAAGAAGAAGGCTCTTCTGAATCAAAGAGACCACCCATTGCGAATGCAGACTCCTCACGATGTACATTCAAGGCATGGCTGGAACTAGCCCTTGTTCTACCTGTGAGTGGAGCTGCAAGTTTGCTTTCTTGCAAAGTTTTCAGCAACCATCTTGGCACTGACTTGGCTGTGTCTATGGCTGTTTGCTCTTCCCTGACAAGATCTTCCACTTCTTCCACAGAAGGGGGCTGAATGGCTGGCTGGTCCACATGTTCTACATGTGGATTTTCTTGTGTAGGGGCTGGCTGATCTGAATCCCCCCTAATTGCAATGGGTAAAAGTCCATCAAACATGTCCTGTATGCCTGTGTCATTGCTTTTATACAAGCTGACCATGGGCTGTTCTGAATTTTCAGCAAATACCACATCTCTACTCACAAAAATCCTTCGTGTAGTTGGATTATAAAGACGGTATCCTTTGCTTTCATTGCTGTAGCCCACAAAAATGCATTTAATTGCTTTGTCATCAAGCTTTGTTCGGAGTTGTTCTGGCACATGTGCATATGCCAAACACCCAAATGTACACATATAATCCACTGTTGGCTTTCGGCTATACCAAGCCTCAAATGGTGTTATGGTTTTCAAAGCTTTTGTTGGACACCTGTTCAACACATGAGTTGCACACATTATAGCTTCCATCCAAAATTTGTGAGGCAACTTTTGTGCTTTCACCATGCATCTTGCCATCTCCATGAGAGATCTATTTTTCCTCTCAGCTACACCATTCTGCTGCGGTGTATAAGGCACAGTACATTGGTGTTTGATGCCCTTTTGAAGCATATAATCCTTGAATGCATTTGACATGTATTCTCCACCTCTATCTGAGCGAAGTGTTTGGACTTTACATGCACACATATTTTCAGCCATTGCTACAAAGTGTCGAAAGCATGTAAACACATCTTCTTTTGCTTTCAAAGGGTAAGCCCAAGCAAACCTGGAGTAGTCATCAATGAATGTGACAAAGTAAAGATGCCCCCCTATGGATGGTGTCCGCATTGGACCACATACATCACTATGTATGAGCTGTAATTTATTTTCAGCTCTAACAACTCCATCTTTGGGGAATGGTTTTCGTTGCATCTTTCCCAAAATACACCCCTCACATACATGTCTCGGTGGAGACTCAAGAGGCGGCATATTATCAACCATATGATGCTTCTGCAAAAGCATCAAACTCTGAAAATTTACATGCCCAAAACGAGCATGCCATAGCTCTGCATCATGCATAGCAGGAGTGTGGCCAGCCACTGTATTTGCATCATAAGTGCGCTTGTCATAGCTGTCCAGCTTATACAAGCCTTTGTATCGTGTTCCAGAAGTGACTATTTCATAACCCTTTGATGGGTCCTTTACCAAACACTTCCCATCTTCAAATTCAACCTTTAAACCTTGGTCGTTTATGGCTGAGACGGAGAGCAGATTTTTCTTTATCCCTGGAACATACAATACATTTTTCATACATATATTGGCACCATTGGCTGCAATAAGTATGACATTACCAATTCCCTTTACTGGATATGTGGTATGATCTGCACATGATACAGTGCGGCCATTTGAAGCATAAACCAAGTGCTGAAATACATCTTTGCATGAAGTGATGTGGCTCGAAGCACCACTATCAAAATACCATGATGCATTCTGTCTGTCAGATGCAATGCAAGACATATCAGTGTCCGAAGCACCTGGTGTGTCACTAGTGCATGTGACCAAAAAAGTGTACTCTTCCTGGATTACATTAGCTGATTGCTTTGCTTTGTCATCCGAAGAGTCTGCTACTGCATTGCCTGCTTCTTTCTTTTTCTCTTTTGCAATCCTTTTCCTACATTCACTGATGTAGTGTCCAGGCTTATGGCAGTAGTGACATTTGCCCTTCTTTTTGGGCTTGTTTGCATCCCCTTTGTCAGACTTTTCACCACTAGAAGAGGGCTGTCCATGACCAGCCTTGCTAGACTGTTGTCCCCCATGCTTAAAGTTCTTTGCTTTACCCTTATCCTTGGCTGTAAATGCCTTTTCTCCACCACGGTTGCTCGATATGTTTGCTCTTGTTTGTTCTTCCTGCAAGAGTAAACCCACGAGCTCTTCAAAAGTGACGGGATCACCACCTCCTCTCATCGAGAGGTTGAGAGAGGTGTGAAAGCCCAAGTAGGAAGGCGGTAAAGAATGAAGAGTGTTGGTGACCATCTGTCTGTCTGGGATAACCTCATCAATGTTGAGCAATTGTTCCTGCAAATCTTTCACTTTGGTGAGATGATCTGCCATGGAGTCACCCTCATCCATAGAAAGAAGATCCAATTGCCTCTTCAAGTAGGCAACTCTTGCCTCGTTGCGTACCTGATACATTGCTTCCAATGTGTCCCATGCAAGCTTCGATGTCTTGCATGAACGAATGTGCGGAATAATAGTCCTTTTCACTGAAAGGGCTATCAATGACATGGCCTGTGCAGCTCTAGAGTCCCATCTCTTTTGCTCTTGTGTGGGAGCAGGATCTACATCAGGAGCTCTTTGAGCACCTCCCCTTTGAGGCGTGGCTGGCTGAATGGTATGTGGGCGTGTGTCATCACCACACACGATGCCCCAAAGCCCTTTGGCTACCAGCAAATTACGGATCATAAAACTCCAGAGGGAGTAGTTAGATCCATCCAGCTTGTCCTCCTGGGTGAGCACACCAAATACATCCGTAGCATTCTGTGCCATGTCAACAAAATATATCAACAAGCAAACCAAGCACCAATGTGCACTGCCAGGCAACCAAATGTCCTGAGCAAATGTATGCCTGCAAATCAAAGCAAGTGTAAACCTGCACCAAATTGTCCAATTACACTCAATGTGTATACATACGCGACAAATCGCAGCTGTAATGCCCAATTACATGCTCCAATCAGAAAATCCCCAATTTTTATGCACTCCAATCGCTTCAATGTGCATCTAATTTGCCAATTTCCTCAAAAGCCCCAAATTTCTGCAAATGTATGAGCTTCAATTTACCAATTTTGACCTCAATTTTGAAAACCCCCAAATTTCTGCAAATTAGAGAGGTTCAATTTGCTGATTTTGACCTCAATTTTGAAAACCCCCAAATTTCATCTGCAATTTTCTTTTCAATCTGATTGCACAGTATTTATTGTCTGCAAAATCGGCATATGACCTGCACTGCAATGGCTGCAGATTTTGTATTTGTGTTTGATAAAAAATTTTGACAGAGAAATACCTTCAGGCTTGCAGAGTGTAGGCTGGGAGCACACGGAGGCAGCTGGACGGCGGATGGCTTTGGGCAGCCAACGGGGAGCTGGGCTGAAGCTTACGGAGCTGATGGGCGTTGGTGTCGGGCGAGCCAGAAGCGTAGGACTGCTGAGCGCTGGAGTCGGGTGCTGGAGAGCTGGAGTCGCTTGCAAGCAGTCGAATGTAAATGTTGGGTAGTCGAGCTGGTTTGCAGGTGTTGTGCAGGTGTCGTGCGGGCAGAACGGTGGAAGCAGCACGGCGTTGATGGTGACGGGGCCCAGCCGTTAAGGCTGGTGCGAACAGCGCTTAGGCGTCGGGCGATCAGAGTGCGTGGAGCGAAGAGGCGACGGTGACGGTGCCGACTAAGGCCGGACGGGACGGGATGCCGGTGCCTGGGGACGACGCTGGTCGGAACAGTGAGCGCTGACGGAAACGCCGGACGTGAGCAGACGGCGACTGGAACGGAACAGAACGGCAGGTCGCCGGCGGGTGGAGCGCTGACGGGGAGTAGAACGATCGTCGACGGCCGGCGGCTGCTGTGCCGGAGCAGAACGTCGACGGAGGTGTAGACGGCGGCCTTGGGACGGGCGACGGCCAGAGGAGGAACGTCGACGGTGGAGGACGAACGTCGACGGCCGGAACGGTGACGGAGCTGGTCGGCGCCGGCTGCGGAGGAGGTGCCGCCCGGGAGGCTGGGCGGAGGCGGTGGGCTCCCCACTAGTGCCGCCTGTTTTTGGCGGCCGGACGGTGGAGGAGTTGGACGGAACTGGCGGACGGAAACCTCTGACGGACGGTGACGGAAATTCGCAGGCGATGGAAAAACACAACGTCGACGGAATTTTGCAGTTTTTTCTGCAGTTTCTGCACAGCCACCACTCCAGGGCCAGCTCCCAGCTCCCAGCTCTGATACCAAATGTTGGGTGTTGGACTCACACACTCACACACACAAACCTGCACATTAGGGTTAGGTGCAGGGTAGAGAAGCTCACACACAGAAATGAGAGAGAGAGAGAGAGAGCCAAAAGTGTGGTATCCACAAAATGCAAGTCAACTCTTGCATGTGTGCCACATCCATATAATATAGAAGTACAAAATATTATATGTCAGAGTGTCCTTTCACACTTGATGTCCAAGGGGAAAAACCACATGGGAAAAAAGTGCCCTTGGTTAAGCCCTGTTCACACATAGCACTACCATAAGTGAGCATATGCCTACACTTATGTAGCCACGTGTCCACAATCTCCTTGGTACGTTGCTTTTGCTCGCTCCCAAACTGCTGCGGAGTAATGTTGGAGCCATAGTTGTTTCTTGTATCGGTACGAACCCATTCGTACCGTATGATATCGTACGGCACGAGTTTCTTCCCCCTTCCCCCCCTCCCCCCACCTTGAGAAAAAAATATTCCAAATGCTAAAAAAATATAGAAATCTTGCTTAACGAAGATCCCAAATGCCCACAATACTTCGCAACTTTCGTGTCCACTGAGTATTCCATATGGGATTGTTGAGAGACCTAAAAAATCTGGCAAGGTAGATTGGTAGTATACACATGATTGGTAGGATGAGAGAAGCTTGCTACATCCCTGGTATAGGTAGGCTAGACAGTTAGATCCTCAAGTTATGTACGAGGGAGAAGATTTGGACATGGCCATTTTGATCTAGAGAGGAGTCTCTAAACCTATCACCCTAGATGCATTGCTCATATTTGTGCAAGGACGGTCCCGTAGTCATAAACGCTACACTGGGAGACCTTTGGTATTGAATTACCCATGCAGGTTCTTTTTTGGAGACAATTGGGAGATCCAACTGGGAGAGACACATCCCCATGTTCTGGTTCCTCAAGCATTGTAGACTCCTCGCCTCCCCCAACCTTTCCTCACATTCAAGCTATAGTTTGTAAGTGTAAAAAAAAAACCGTATTTTATCGTACGGTATCCAAAAATTTCATATCGTACCAAAAATTTCCATACGGTATCGTATTTTCGTACCGTGACAACTATGGTCAGTGGTGTCTCCACCTTCTAGGTATGTTCTTGCTCCTAAAGTTCCATCCATAGTGGAAGGTGTTGCACGGGAAATCAGCCCTAGATCTGGGCACCGTCGTCACCGTAGACATGACGAGGAGGATGATGTATTAGAGCGTCGGGATGCTCGTCATAGCAAGAAGGCCAAAGAGTTCAAGTCAGGGGACAAGGACATCAAATTCGAGAGCTATAATGGAAAGTTGGATACTACCAAGCCACTTGATTTCGTAAGGCAATTTGAAATAGCCTTTTGCATTGAGGAATTTACCGAGAAATCTTAGGCATGTGGGTATGCATCTTAAAGAGACTGCAGGTGATTGGTGGATGGCAAAGCTTTTGGATAGGACAACTGTCATGGCCCTGTGAAAATGGAGCAGGACAAGTGTGGGCATGGTGGTTGCAGAGTCAGAATATTCTATGATTCACATGGGGGGTGCCCGGACAGTGTTTAAGATGTGTGGACAACCCTAGGTGTGAAGGGGGAACATTAAAACATTAAGTTTGAATGTTTATTGAAAGTTGCCCCTAGGCCTTAGTGGCCCTAGGGAACTTATTAAGTTGGGGCCCTAGGGATTAACTTGGGAAGGAGGTTTTCTCTCTCTTCACTCTCTCTCCTCCCTTTTTGGGGAGTCGTGTAGCAAAAGTGGAGCTTCTCTCATGCGCTTGTGATTCCTAGCGTGGAAAAGCTGAAGGAGGAGGAGGCGACTGCTGTACAACAGTTTGGCTGCTGTTTTTCAGAGTGGATCCAGCCGTACAGCACTGTACGGCCAGAGCAGGACACTCTCTCTCTCTCTCTCTCTCTCTCCTCTGTTGCTGGCGGCGCACAGAGCTGCTGCTGGTGGCTGCGCAGAAGCTCTGTTCAGGCTGTGTATTGTGTTTTCCAGCAAGTACACACTGTACGGCTGCCGTACAGTGTACGGGCAGCCAGGTACAGAAGGTACAGTTGCTGCAGAAGAGTTCACAGGTGCTGGACAGACTTGTGCAGGCTGATTCAGACTGGTACAGAAGTGGACAGCAGGCTGTTTTTGCAAGTACAACGCCTGGCACGCATCCCGAGGCGGTACAATCAAGTACAGTGCTGATTTTCAGATCTGTACTTCCAAGGACAGCATAGGAGTGAGCATCAGGAGGAAGATACAGGCAAGTGCAAGCACACGTGTGAAGCAGGATTGTGGGTTCAAGTGCCTGCAGGCACAGATTGGTGCTGTTGCTTCCTCCAGAGTTGTTTCACGAGCTGAACTTGGTAAGCCTTGACTCTGTTCATCCATCTCTCTTTCTATTGCTTGATGTCTGCTACAGGTATGTGTTATCTGGCTCCTTGTGAGAGGAGGAGTATAGCAGATTGACAAGGGATTAAGACAGGGATTGAACAGCACATGTATGTTGAGCTGAGAATATGTATCATGCTTATGAGTTATGCCAGATGTATGCCCATGGCTGGCCTGCTTTGTGAACTTGGCTGATCAGAGGGAGGCACAGTGTGTTGCTTGAGGACACAGATCTGTGTGCATAGATCCTCTGTGCTGAGAAGGATTTGTGGGCAGTCAGATTGGACTACAGGTGTAAACTCTTGGCTGGTTTTTGTTTTGTACTCAGCCATACATATTATTTTAATGGAATAAAGAAATACCGCAAGGGGCGCCAAGCTTTGGGGCCAACAGGTGTCGTTGTGTTTTCAGATTTGGGCACTCTAGCCTCAATCTGTGTTTTGTTTATCATCTAGACTACAAGTGGACGGGTGTTAGCTCTTACCGCACTCTGGTTTTCTATCAGAGGCCGGTTTCAAGGTTCCGTTGCCGGGACCAATCATCAACTTTCTGAAGGGGGTGAGCTCGTGGTTGTTTTGGAGAAAGCCATCGCTGAAAATTCAGCAATCATGTCTGATACAGAGGAAGAGTACTTCTATCATGAAGAAGAAGAGCAAGAATCTTCTCCTGAAAGAGATGTATCTGAGGATATTTTTGCAGGAGAACAGGCTGCAGATGTTGAGCCTTATGAGGATGTAACACAGCCAGAAGATGTGCATGGTAAAGAGGATGATGATGCTCGGTTCAAAGATCGCTTGGCTAGTGTTATGGATACTTTTATGCAGCTCACTCAGAGTGAGAGATTTGCTGAATTTTTGAGATCTCGCTCAGAGCCCCGCACAGAGCCCCAGAAAAAGAAGAAGAAGGTTCGTTCGAAGAATCTTTCTCATGGTCATAGTGGTACCACTCCACAGGATCCATCTCCTGCCCAGTTTCCGAACATGCAGCATGCTTTTGGTGCTAACCCACAGAGTTCCTTCTATGGACAGCCACCTATTCCTCAGCAGAACATGCATCCAGGTTACTTTGGTGGTGGCTCAGTGTTTCAATCCATGACTGGGGGTTATCCTCAGGGAGGCATGGGTATGTATGGGCCTTTTGGAGCCAATTTTCAGCCTGGCATGCAAGGGAATATGTATGGTGGTATGCAGTCCGGTATGCAAGGAAATGTGTTTGGAAGCATGCAACCTGGGATGCAAGGCAATATGTTTGGTGGCATGCAGCCAGGTATGCAGCATGGAATGTATGGAAACATGGCTGGGATGTATGGTATGCCTGGTGTTGGAATGGGAAATGTTGACCCAATGATGGGTATGAATGTTGGGGGCAGCAATCTTACGAAACCACTTCCATATGATAATCTAACGCCTATGGGCAAGGCGAAGGATTACAAGGAAGGGGGAGCTGCAGTGAAGTTTGACACTTTCAGTGGGGCCAAGGATAAATTGAAGGCACTTACCTTTTTACAGCAGTTTGATGCTGCTTTTTCTGGTGGGAATTACACAGAGTCCTCGAAGGTGAGGAAAGCTGCCACTTTTCTCAAGGGCAATGCTTTGCAGTGGTGGTCTACTCTTCTTTTGCAGGGCATAGCACCCACCACATGGGTCCAATTCAAACAGGTTTTCTCTTCCGTATGGCTCACATCTACATTTGAGGTGGATGTTATGACAGCATGGCACAAGCTGGATGCTTCAAAGTGTGATAGTTTGGAGGATTATAACAAGAAGTTTTGGGAAGCTCTACTCCCAGTGACTTCTTATCGTGCCGTGCCATTATCTGAGCAGGTTGAGAAGTATTGTTGTGGGCTGCCCAAGGAGGTACGCGATTACTGTATAAAGACAAGAGTAACGAACATGTCACAGATGATTGAAAATGCTATGACAGCTAATGCGTTACTCACAGGTGGTTCATCTGGATTTAAAGGCAGTAAGAAATTGGGCAAGAAAGCTGAAAAATTTGGGCATGCTTCTCGTGATGCTAAAGGGTCTACAGAGACAAAGTATAAGAAGTTGCCAATGCCCAAAAGGACTTCTGAGGAAAGACAGGCTTTGAGAGATGCTCAAAAGTGTTTTTACTGTACTGAAGAGGGGCATATGTCATTCAATTGTCCCAAGAGAACGTCCAAGAAGGACCCTGACAATAAAGGAGAGCCCAAGCCAAAGAAACCAAAGCCTTCTGCAGGCTTAGTTCCTGATCTTGTGGGGGAGCAGCTAGGTGGTGAAGCTACAGAGTTGTGCAGGGCATGGGGCAAAGTGAGAGATCAGAATGCTTTGATCTTCTTTGACACAGGTGCTAGAGCCAACTTCATTTCACCAGATTTGGCTGGCCGATTGGGGATTCGCGCAGAGGACATGGGGCCGTTACATGAGGCAAATATGGCTTGTCCAGGGTATGCAGAACCTGTTACTCCTATCATTGGGAAGCTTCGGCTTCATTTGCAGGGTTATGTGGACAGCGAAGAGTTCTTCATCATGCCTTTGGATGGCTGTGATGTTTTGTTGGGGATGCCATGGTGCCACAGGGTACATGCGGTGGTGGATACTTACAATAGGAAAATTACTCTGACTCATAGAGGGAAAGAGCATGTATTGGATGTAAAACTCAAAGGGGAATCTGTTCCTATTGTATCCGCTTCGGCGATTTCATCAGTAATGAAAAAGCATCTTTCCGCGTACTTGATTTATGTAAAGGATGCACAGGATGATGAGTCTAAGTCTAATTTGTCAATGTTAGATAAGGACAGGGCTGATTTCTTAAGTGGGTTTCAAGACTGTTTTTCCGAGTCATTGCCAGGAGAATTACCTCCTGAGAGGCCAGAAGATCATGCTATAGATCTGATACCTGGTAGTACTCCACCGAATAGACCGCCGTATCGTGTTAGTGCAGCCCAACAAGAAGAGATTATGAGTCAGGTGCAGGAGCTATTGAATAAGGGGTTGATTCAGCCTAGCTCATCACCCTTTTGCTCACCTGTGCTCTTAGTGCAGAAGAAGGATGGTTCTTGGCGCATGTGTATAGATTACAGGGCGCTTAACAAGAATACCATCAAGAATCGATTCCCCATACCGAGGATCGATGACATATTGGACCGCTTACAGGGCTCCACAGTTTTTAGTCGTATTGACTTGAAAAGCGGGTATCATCAGATACGCATTAGACCCGAGGATGTGCATAAGACAGCATTCCGAACCACATTTGGGTTGTATGAGTTCTTGGTTATGCCCTTTGGTTTAACAAATGCGCCTGCCACATTTAACAGAATGATGGACAGGATTTTCAGGCCTCATAGAGAGTTTGTGGGCACATTCTTTGATGATATGATTGTGCATTCACAAACTGAGGAAGAGCATAGAAGGCATTTGGCCATTGTGTTTGCAGAACTCAGAAACCATAGGTTGGTGGTTAATGGCAAGAAGAGTGAGTTTTTCTTGCAGGACATACATTTCTTGGGGCATATTGTGTCTGGTCATGGAGTCCGTATGGATCCAGCCAAGGTGGAAGCAATACTTAATTGGCCAGCTTTGAGGACCGTGCATGATGTACGCAGCTTTCTAGGATTGTGTTCCTATTACAGGCGTTACATAAGGCACTTTGCTGAAATTGCTTCGCCTCTTCATGCTTTGACGAAGAAAGCAACTCCGTTTAGATGGGCTGATCGGGAAATTACAGCATTCAAAAAGCTCAAAGAAAAGCTTACTTCGGACCCAGTATTGGTGTTACCGGACCTCCGAAAGGCTTTTGTTGTCCAGTGTGATGCATGTGGAAGTAGCATTGGTGCAGTTCTCATGCAAGAGGGACATGTGATAGCCTATGAGAGTAGAGTTTTGCAAGATGCCGAGAAGCATTTGCAGGTGTATGAGAAAGAGATGTTGGCTGTAATTCACGCTCTTTCTACATGGAAACACTACTTGCTTGGGGCTGATTTTACTGTACAGACAGATCATCAGACCTTGCGATATTTCCTCACGCAGACTAAGCTTTCAGAGAAGCATATGCGTTGGGCAAACTTTTTGTCAATGTTTCACTTCCAGATTGTGCATGTGGAAGGCAAAAAGAATGTAGTGGCAGATGCTTTGTCACGCAAGCCACAGGTCTCTGCAGTTTCACTTGCTTATCATCATGAGCTTGATGAAATGAAAGAGCAGTATGCCCATGATGAGGATTTTGAAAGGTTGTATGATCAGATGTCTGAGGGTCAGCGGCATGAGCATTACACTCTTAGAGATGGGTTTTTATTGATGCATGGCAGACTGTGTGTTACCAGGCCATTGCGACTCAAGGTTATGATTGAAAGTCATGCTCCACCGTATGCAGGTCATAGAGGGATTGACGCCACGGTCAAAGCAGTGGAGACTTTCTTTTATTGGCCAACCTTGAGAAGAGATGTTGATGCCTTTGTGAGGCAATGCATCGTATGTCAGAAGGTAAAGTTTGACCGTCAGAAGACACCAGGGTTATTACAGCCTTTACCTATTCCGGATAGACCTTGGGAGAGCATTGCCATGGATTTTGTATTTGATCTTCCACGGACACAAACGGGAAATGATGGTATCTGGACAATCATATGCAGGTTCAGTAAGCAGGCTCATTTCATTCCCGTGAGGAAGACAATTAAAGTGGATCATATGGTGAAGTTGTTCATGGCGAACATCTTCAAGTATCATGGCTTGCCTACGTCTATCATTAGTGACCGTGATCCACGGATGACGAGTTTGTTTTGGAGAGGGTTGTTTGACAACATGGGTACAACTCTCAAGTTTTCATCGTCATTCCATCCACAGACAGATGGTCAGTCAGAAGAGGCTAACTCTACAGTGTTGGATCTTCTTAAGTGTTATGTGTCAGAGCACAAGCAACAATGGGAAAAGTATCTTCCTTTGGTGGAGTTTGCATATAACAACACTGTACATAGCTCGACAGGCAAGGCGCCTTTTGAGATTGTAGAAGGAGGGAAGAAGGTTCCACCCATTTTGCATACAAAGGATAAGATCTTTGAGGCTGATCAGTATGTGGAGAGCTTGGATGAAGCTTATCGGAGAGTTAAGTTGGCCCTCCAGAAAACTCAGCAGAAGCAAAAGAAAGCCGCAGACCGTCACAGACGTGATTTACAGTTTGCATTGGGTGATTGGGTTCTTTTGCGCTTTGAAAAGGCTAGACTCAAGAAGATGAAGGGTAAAGAGCGCTTATTCCCTAAGTTGAGTATGCGATATTATGGGCCTTTTCAGGTTTTGGAAAAGATTGGTGAGGTAACCTATCGTTTGAAGTTACCAGATCACTGGAGGATTCACAATGCTTTTCACGTGAGTCTTCTTAGACCTTTCCGTGGGGATGTGCCTGAGGATGTATCAGATGAGGCTCAGCCGGAAGTTGAGGAACTTGATGAGGTTCTGATTCCAGAGCAGATACTGGCACATAAAGAAAGGAAGGTACGAGGTAAAGTTTCCCGTCGCTATCTTGTGAAGTTCAAGAACTATTCACCGATGGATGCGAAGTGGATGGAGGAAGGTGACTTAACAGATTCACCTCAGGTTTTGCAGCTTTATCTCGATGCCTTTGAGTTAGAGCCGACTCTTATTGTGGCTCATTCAGGTTCAGCAGAGCATGGGTCTGGAGCATTACCTGATGCTCAAGAGGGGGGTAGCACCTCCACTCCCTTGATACAGACAGGCTCAGATGACATCTAGAGGTCGCTTGGTGCAGATTTTATCTCATCCGAAGGTACTGAGGCTGACAGTACATCTGTTTATGGGACTTCTATGATATATGTGTACTAGTCACATGGACATTTTTGTGGATATGTATGGTTCACAGTGGTATACAACTTGGACTATTACTATGCCATTGCTTTGCAGTGAATGATGATACATGTGTATGGCTCAGAGAGATTGGGACGCTGATCTTGCCATATTGTATATTTCACTTTGGATATTTTGATGCATCACCAGAATGCAATCGAGGACGCTTGCCATCTTTCAAGAGGGGGGTATGTCATGGCCCTGTGAAAATGGAGCAGGACAAGTGTGGGCATGGTGGTTGCAGAGTCAGAATATTCTATGATTCACATGGGGGGTGCCCGGACAGTGTTTAAGATGTGTGGACAACCCTAGGTGTGAAGGGGGAACATTAAAACATTAAGTTTGAATGTTTATTGAAAGTTGCCCCTAGGCCTTAGTGGCCCTAGGGAACTTATTAAGTTGGGGCCCTAGGGATTAACTTGGGAAGGAGGTTTTCTCTCTCTTCACTCTCTCTCCTCCCTTTTTGGGGAGTCGTGTAGCAAAAGTGGAGCTTCTCTCATGCGCTTGTGATTCCTAGCGTGGAAAAGCTGAAGGAGGAGGAGGCGACTGCTGTACAACAGTTTGGCTGCTGTTTTTCAGAGTGGATCCAGCCGTACAGCACTGTACGGCCAGAGCAGGACACTCTCTCTCTCTCTCTCTCTCTCTCCTCTGTTGCTGGCGGCGCACAGAGCTGCTGCTGGTGGCTGCGCAGAAGCTCTGTTCAGGCTGTGTATTGTGTTTTCCAGCAAGTACACACTGTACGGCTGCCGTACAGTGTACGGGCAGCCAGGTACAGAAGGTACAGTTGCTGCAGAAGAGTTCACAGGTGCTGGACAGACTTGTGCAGGCTGATTCAGACTGGTACAGAAGTGGACAGCAGGCTGTTTTTGCAAGTACAACGCCTGGCACGCATCCCGAGGCGGTACAATCAAGTACAGTGCTGATTTTCAGATCTGTACTTCCAAGGACAGCATAGGAGTGAGCATCAGGAGGAAGATACAGGCAAGTGCAAGCACACGTGTGAAGCAGGATTGTGGGTTCAAGTGCCTGCAGGCACAGATTGGTGCTGTTGCTTCCTCCAGAGTTGTTTCACGAGCTGAACTTGGTAAGCCTTGACTCTGTTCATCCATCTCTCTTTCTATTGCTTGATGTCTGCTACAGGTATGTGTTATCTGGCTCCTTGTGAGAGGAGGAGTATAGCAGATTGACAAGGGATTAAGACAGGGATTGAACAGCACATGTATGTTGAGCTGAGAATATGTATCATGCTTATGAGTTATGCCAGATGTATGCCCATGGCTGGCCTGCTTTGTGAACTTGGCTGATCAGAGGGAGGCACAGTGTGTTGCTTGAGGACACAGATCTGTGTGCATAGATCCTCTGTGCTGAGAAGGATTTGTGGGCAGTCAGATTGGACTACAGGTGTAAACTCTTGGCTGGTTTTTGTTTTGTACTCAGCCATACATATTATTTTAATGGAATAAAGAAATACCGCAAGGGGCGCCAAGCTTTGGGGCCAACAGGTGTCGTTGTGTTTTCAGATTTGGGCACTCTAGCCTCAATCTGTGTTTTGTTTATCATCTAGACTACAAGTGGACGGGTGTTAGCTCTTACCGCACTCTGGTTTTCTATCAGAGGCCGGTTTCAACAACTGCTATATGGAGTGCTTTCAAAGAGCAATTTTATGATCAGTTCCTTCCTCCTCACTTCAAGAAGGATGTACGAAAGGAATGGGATTGGCTAACATAGGATGAAGGCGAATCCGTTTACTCTTATGTTTCAAAGTTTTGGCAGATTCTTCTCAAAGTCACATCTTTCATGACGATTAGTGAGGAGGAGAAGAAAAGAAAGTTTGAGTCCGGGTTGCAACGAATCATTCAAAAGAGCCTTGTAGTGTATCTGCACAACACCTTACAGGAGTTCATATACTCGGCCACTATTTTTGAGGAGTTGCATGGTAAGGGAGCGTCAAAAAGACAAATTCAGCTCATACAACGGGAAATTCAGACCTGGAAAAAGGGTGGACAGCCACCTAAGTTTATGCCTAATGAGTCCAAGTGTCACGATTGTGACGTATTTATGTATCAGATTCTCTCTTCATTGCTGATTCCTGTTGCAGATGCAAAGAGTAACCAGCCAAGGGAACCCCTACCCTCGACTGGTTGCGACTCTTCGCCAAAGGATGTACCTCTTCATCGAATAGCCACATCCCTTCGACGAATGGTTGTATCCCTTGATGAATGGTTGTGCCTCTACATCGAATAGACACATCCCTTAGCCTAAAGTTGTATCCTTTCGTCTAAAGTCATGTCCTTTCATCAAAGGACGTGCCTCTTCAAATGTGTCTCTTCATCTCCTATATAAGAGACCTATTGTACTCAGTTTAATACAACAAGTCAATTCAATCTTATCTCAAGTGTTCTCCTGAAGGTTCTTGTTCTAAGTTAATTACTTAAGTAGTAATTAGTACACAATATGAAGGATTAATAACATAATCCTCACAGTGGTATTAGAGCAAATTTTTTTTCCTACCCGTGGGTTGTGAAGCCCTCACCCGCCGCGGCACTCCCTCATCCACCTCTCCTCTCGGTGTTGTATGGAAGAAGCAGAGCGATGGTGGACTTGGCGTGAATCCTTGCTCATAATGATGTAAACACAAACAAAAGGTTTCACATCCACACACACGTATGGTGTGTATTGCAGAGAGGGAACCCTTGCTGCATACCTGGACTACCCTCCCTCCTTGCTGACCAGTGAGTTAGGCGTTCGCAGCATGGCGTCTCGCTGCCAAATATGGAACACTCCCTTGCTTCGTGTGCTGCAGGCTGTGAGCCTCGTTGATCCTTGCAGCTCCCGACCCTGAATTCCTCACCGCCGACTAGCGCCTGCTGCCCGCCTCTTCGCTTTGCTGGTGGCACCCCTTCGAAGCGGCGCATCCATCCAGTCAGCGACGCGTCCAGGCCTTGAAGCGGCGCATCCTTTTTCATTCGGTGACGTGCTCCAAGCCGTCACCTTTACACCAAAGAAAACAACAAACAATTTTTTTTAAAAAAACGTACTATTGCCATGTGGGTATCTCAAAACAAAAAAAAAAACCCAACGGGCGTGTGTTGGGCGTGCGCTGGTGTGAACCGCCACCCCTGGGCGATTCGGCAACACCCCCCCCCTCGGTTGTCAGGATGTCGCTTTCCTCTTGTTCGCTTCCCTCTTCCCAGCAAATTGGCGACCAGCACATTTTTTTAAAAAAAAAGAGGAGAACCCAACGGCCAGCCGACCAGTGCATTAAAAAAAAAAAAGGCCAACGGCAGCGTGTGGCTTCATCTGCGAATTCTGCCAGCCACTTCCCACGTTCGCTCTCTCTCCTCTAGCGATGGCCCATCTGCAAGCACCATATTGCGCGCGCAATGGCAGACGAAGTTTTCGAGGTGCCCGTTCCGTATCTCTCGTATGTAGACGAGGTTCCCAAAGATGAACTGCTGGCGAATCCTCTCCCTTCACAGGAGATTATTGTCATCCCGGCTTCACCCTTGTCTGAGCCAGAGGTGATCATTATTCCCAATTCCTCGTTCCCCCACGCCGGGACCAGCTCCAGTTCCTGCACGAGTTCCAATTCCTACACCACATGCATCACATTTTGCCCCAGGATTATCTGAGTACCGGGTAGATGCGGTGAACAATGTTATGATCAAGAGATGGTCTCCATATTGATGGCTATAAACAAATCCTTGGAGCAGCAAAACTAGTCCTTGTACTTGCTGTACTTGCCATGCTGTACCTGCCATTGTACATATTGTACTAGCATTTGTACTTGTTGTACCGACCACTGTATCGGCTGTACCAGCCATTGTACTTGATATACCAGACATTGTACCGATTGTACCAACCATTGTACATGTTGTACCAGCAATTGTACTTGTTGTATTGGCTGAATGGCGAGTTGTACTTGTTGTACCAGCTCTATTGCATGAAGACCTGTGGTTTTTGGGAAAGAATCAGTACCCACACAGAGGTATATGGATTATATTGTTGGCTCGGCATTTCTACAGCTTGTGTTTCGGCTTGGTAGCCTCGTGTTGGGTTGTGTTATGGCATTGTATATGGATAATCGGGCATCTCCCGTGGGGGGAGTAAGGCCCGCAAAGCTTGTACATGATATTATTCTCCTTGGGTAATAAAATACTCAAAGGGGGGGAGTCGGCCCATTCCAGCCTCTATGCGGTGTCACATGTGCAAGCTCCATTTTCAGCATTTGTGGATGTTTTGTCCAACTTTTATGTTTAAATGTTTTAATATGCATTGATGGTATCAACAAGTGTGTCAAAGGCCCTAGTCCCCTGGGCACCCGTTGCGAGTTACAACTGTGTTGATTTATAGCAAAATTCAGCAAGATACCAAGGGTTTCTGCCGATATGGTTTTTGCCTGGCTGAATTCAACCCCACCCACTGGTTGCAAAACGATTTGGCTTAAGTGCTGTTTTGGGCCTGTTGGTTTGCACAATCGTGTGGACAGCCGAGAAATAAAGGAAACAATTAGTGACTGTTTGGCCCTGCTTGGTGACCGAGGGTTTGCTTCTATTTGAAGAGCAATTGGTAATTGCTTTGGCCTTGGTTGGTGACCGAGGTTTTGCTTTCTTTGAAGAGCAATTGGTGATTGCTTTTGCCCTGGTTGGTCACCGAGGGTTTGTTTTCTTTATTTAGTAGTTGGTGACTGCTTTGCTCTGGTTGGTGACCGAGAGTTGGTATTGCTTTGTTTTTCACAGATTTGGATAAATCTGGTGCTGGCAGAGGAGTGGAACTCCCGGGCATCCGCATCTTGTACAAGAGAATACTCTGTTGGTAATAAAGATACCTCAAGGCTGTGGGTTGGCCCAACTTCAACCCCTAGTGTTTATGTTTATGATGCGTGTGTGACAGATGTATTGATTCATGCTCATGTTGTGATGGGTGTTGAATGTATGCTGTGATTTGGGCCATTGTTTACTGTATTCATGTGTTCGCTTATGACACAAGCGGGTTTTCTGCCACTTACAAGGCACTCTGTACCTCATATTGTTCTATCCCGGGGAGGTGATTCATAGTTGCATGCCTTTACAGATTCAGATTGAGTTGGATGCTACGACACTAGAGTGTCCACTAGAGGCTTTTGCTTTTTGGATATTTGTGAGGTTCAGGATTTGGACTCGGACTTGGATTAGGACTCGAAACTTGGATTTGGACTTGGACTTAAATTTGGATTTGGATATTGGATCTGGTACTAGCCCAATGAGAGATACTTGTGGGTCATCCCCGTGGTGTGCTCAACATCAGAGATGTTGTGCCTAGACATGGACATGGATATCCTACATCGGCATATCCGTTTGTTTTGTATTCATTGATTGTATTGATCCTTACCAGCGTGCCCATGGATTGTTCCTGAATAAATTCTTGAAAGGGGGCGGGACACGTTCCCCGCTCAGTGTGGTGTGTTGAGCAAGATCCCTATTCCCTTCTCTGTTCCCTCTCTTTCTATATCTTTATCTTTTGGACACGTGGTTTAGTTTGTCACTGCACGCCCCGCTGGGCTTATAGTGCACGTAACATTATCACTGCTCTAGCTGTGGGACCTTTGCTTGTTTAGATAAGTGTAGGTTATTCTAAACTAACAATGAGTTGATGGTGTTGGTTATTCTAAACAATCAATGTGTTGATGGTGTGTCGTTCATGCAGAAAGTGCATTATTTGCTCTCTCTCTCTCTCTCTCTCTCTCTCTCTCTTGCATAGCAATTTATGTGTTGTGCTCCTTTATGAGAGATCCCAAGCTCAAGTGCTATTCCCTGCACTTTGCTGTTGTCATATGTGGTCTGCTGGCTTGGCTATGACGTTAAAGACACATCACATCTGTGTGTGTGTGTGTGGTGAGGCTGTGCTTTAAATGTAGACTAATTTGCAGAAGCACTTTGTTATGTTACAGAAATAAAAAGATCCAAGCATGAAGTGTTTCCCATGCTTGTTTAGCTCGCTGGCTACTTTCTGAAGGCTAATCAAATCTTCTCTTTGATGCAGACTGATTGGGAAGGTGGGTTTTTCCCAATCGCCATTCATTTCAGTGAGGACTATCCGAGCAAGCCTCCAAAGTGTAAATTTCCCCAGGGATTCTTTCATCCAAATGTTTATCCATCCGGGACGGTTTGCCTCTCCATCCTCAATGAGGATTCCGTAAGTGTCTACCGAAGCTCTACCTCCCTGTTCTTCCTCTACTCCTTTTTGCAGCAACTAGATTTTCGATGTAAGTTGAACAGCCCAAACTGGCATGGTGCATTTTGTTCGTGCTAGGGATGGAGACCTGCCATAACCGTGAAGCAGATACTTGTGGGTATTCAAGATCTTCTAGATGCACCAAATCCTGCTGATCCTGCTCAAACTGAAGCTTACCAACTCTTTATCCAAGTAGGTAGAGATGAGCTTTCATGGTTGGGCATTTCAAAATGAAACTTGCTAAGTTTCTTGTTTTAGAAGTTTACTATATCAGTTGAACTTAAATTTAAGCAACTTGTGTTTTCTTTTTGTTCCTTACATGCTTTCCAAAACTTGTTTTACTATGTTTTTTGTTTGTTTGTTGTTTAATAAATGCAATGATTCTGATCTTAGGAAGATATATATCATAGTTGGGTGGCCAGGTCATGGGTTGTCATGGTAAACCTTTGATTGCAGGATCCTACTGAATATAAAAGGAGAGTGAAGCTTCAGGCCAAGCAGTATCCTCCCCCAATTTAAAGAGGCCAGCTGCAAGTGCTCAGTTATTCAATTCGGTGTGCCGCAATGCTAGACGATTATGTTTTGCACAGTTAATATATCTACATATCATTCGGCATGTAACATATTTGTAGTTTTATGTCTGGTCCTCAGAACCTTGCGACCAGTGTACAATTATGATAACATGCATTTTGGCTGAAGATTGTGAGAATGTATGCTTGGTAAAAAATTAAATTTTTTTCATGTTGCTAGGTTTGTAAGGTTGAGGATGAGCTTTTAGTGTTTTTATTCTGATTCAGTGATTGATAGCATCCTTGGTTTCTATGAAGGACAATTGATAAGGACCTAAGGCCTTTCTTAGATTTTGTAGAGCATTTGTTTCAAGGATAGTGAAACATTATTTCTTAGCTGCAATTAGAGCCTTGTGAGACAGCTGGGGCTATTAACCCACTATGTCAAGGTGCATTTCAACATGACACTTGTTTGGTCCTTTGGTGAGCCATTGGATAGGCCACATTTTATTCTCGCTGCTGGAAGCAAAGTTATGATCTAAGTGGGTATGTGGGGAAGCTTTTCTTATGGGTAGGATTTATCTTTGGCCAGAGTTACACACAACTAGCAGCCAAAGCACAAAGAAAGCAAAAGCTGTGTACCGACCTCAACAAAGTGTGGGTACTTGTAGGGCATTTTTTTTTTCATTCTGCCCATGGCAATGAAAAGAGGATGTTTTGGCATTGATTGGGCTTTTTGATTTGGCTACTTTATTGTTACTTGTTGGAGAACATTTTTTGCACCCATTCCCCTGCACTCTCACAAATTGCTCGTCTTTGGTTTGGTGAGATACTTGAGCCCTTTTGGATGATTCACCAACGAATACCTGATGCTCAATCAATGAGTTTATGAAAGGACAAGGATGGGTTGCCACCATAGAGCCCATGTATGGTCATTTGGAGTCGACAAGGGAGTGATTCAATGGGCGCACTCTTGGCTTTTCAACATATTTTAGAATGAAGGTCAAAAGGTTTACTTGCATGTAGCACCATAGGAACATGTCTATAGCAAGAAAGAACTTTAGCTTGACGTATAGATCATCAGCTCCTTTTAGTGCAATGATTGGAGATCACATGGCCGCACCAATTTCGATTGTCGATTACAACCAATTTTGATTTAGAAATGTTTCTAGTAAAGATAATCTTCAATGTGATTTAATAAAGATGCTTTTAAAGTGTTACATTGAATCAATAGTATCCTCAAGATCTATGAGACCAAATGCACTTGGTGAGAGTAACAATCTAGTACAAAATAATAAATTTTTTTCGTAAGGATCTATGAGACCAAATACATGAATTGAGAGTAACAATCTGGGACATTGTATCTATTGCTTATCTAGGAGTTCATATGAAGTGCCTACATTCGATGCTCATTCAGTAGACAGAGGCACGCCAAAGTGGTGAGAAGTTGTGGGTTGCCTTGGTGGTAGGTGGCTTGGTGAGGCGGTACGGAATGTAGGTGATGTAGAGGTTCTTCATGCGAGTCTCTCGATGGTTGTGGAATCTTCAAAATTAGGTAGTTAGTAGGAGTAGAGTGTAAGTGTACCTTGTGATTGTCGGAATGAGAGCGAGTACCACCATGGAATGATTGGTCGATCTCATGTGAGTATTTTGTGATTGTCGGAATGAGAGCGTCTAGGACATCTTGGTGTGACATGGTATTATGCTCAAATCTCTACATTGTTACGTAGCACTTTTTTTTTTGGTGAGTTTTTTTAAAAGATGGGGCACCATGAGCTTATGTTGCCACGGGACAACTGGGCACATATTTGGTTACATTATCCGTAGCCACCACGATGATATATTGCGCTTGTGTGCTTTTAGTTGCAGGTCTAAAGGTTCCAACAAAATCCATTTCCCATTGGTTGACATATATGATTGGTTGTAAGGATATCCTATCTCTTTGCTAGGGTATTGTGAAGTCTTAGCACTCATCACATCTTTTGACATATTCCATGGCATCTACAAAGGGTATTGGTCACCACAATCTGATGTAGAGGACCTTTTCAGGAGTGA
Source organism: Cibotium barometz (assembly GCF_041138505.1). NCBI lineage: Eukaryota > Viridiplantae > Streptophyta > Polypodiopsida > Cyatheales > Cibotiaceae > Cibotium > Cibotium barometz. Next base: position 30,077,402 of record NC_141101.1, on the reverse strand, counting down.
TTTCACTCCCAAAGTGTCCTCCAACGACTCTTGCATGAACTTGTTCAAGAATATCAATGTACTCATCCTCACACATACGGAGTCTTAGGATATATCTTTCTTTTTTATAAAGCTGCCTCGAGATGAGCGTGTAGGGGGCTGTTGCCTTTACAAGTTCTCTTCCTTTTTAAGGATATTGATTCCTCCAATGGGAATCCAATTGAGAAATCACAAAGCTCTATCTTGGTACTAAGCTAAATTGGAATATAGGAGCGGGTTGGAAAGATCGTTCTCAACTCTTGTTGCTAGCTCTTCACTTAAGATTCTTGATATATGGTCAGCTCTTACATGTGATGACCCTTTTCTTACTGAGATGCCATCGGCTAATTTGCGAATAATTTTTGAAGGTTTTAGGGGCTTGATTCCCTATCTTTGACACATGTTTTTGGTGGATATGGTCACTCTTGCTCCTCTATGGATTGCACTCGTGGTCACGCCCTCCAGTTTGATTGGAATGGTGGTATTGATGTCATGACCTTGGAAGTATTTACCCACTACAATGATAGGCACATCTTTGTATATACCTTTGGTGGGTTCTCCTCAATTTCTTGACGAGTGTCACTCGCATCTCCTAATGGGTTAAGTTGATTTTTCATCCATTTGTGGACCTCATTTTATGCTTCTGGTTTCCATTTTAAGTATTCGACCATTGATATAGTTACAAGGCCAGAGAGGATTTCTCTTAGAGCTCTCATTTCTTGTTTAAGTTATGGACTTATTGAAGTCACATTAGCTATGGTCATTAACTCTTCTTTTGAGCCAACGTACACAGGTGTGGTCCGTACAAAGGCATGATCCTTAAAAAGTTTCCTTGTGAACGGTTGGTAACACACATGCCCGCTTCGACTGATTTTCCTCATTGTCTTCTTTTATCATAGATTCTCCAAGCTTAAGCTACCTTTCGTGAATCTCCTGTTCCCTTAGGATATAATCACATAGCACTTAGATTTCACGCTTATTCAGGCTCTAAAGGCTTCCTCTTTGGATCTAAGCTCTTTTAGCGCTTCTTTGTTTTCTCATTGCTGTCTTGAGTGGTCCTTTGTTAGTTCATCTTTTTGTGATTCTTGGCTGGAGACGCTATCTTCATGAGATATATGATCCATCTAGGATTGGCTCTAGAGGTCTCGATGCATGAATCTTTTGTGGACACAACATGATTGGTCATGTGGGTCCCTCTATTTCTATTTGGGTGCACTGTACGAAGTTATGCGCTTTGCTTAACCTCAAGATCTCCTCTGTTGGGATTGTAATTTTTTTGGGAAGGGGTTCCTCATATTTTATATCCTTCTTGCACAACATTCTTGGCCTTTTTCAAGAGTTCGTATGTCATATCCATCAGGATGGATCCATCACTGCTTTTCGTCCCTTGTTTCTCATCTAAAGTGATTAGGAGGTTCCGAAACATCTTCAATTTCAACATATCCTAGATCATCCCTTGGATTCCTGGTTTGTTTACATCTCTCATCCCTATGGATTTGCGATGCTCTTTGGGCTTTCTCCATAATCTCTTATGTTCTGTCTATGAGGAATGATTCATCAGGGTTTCCACTTCACGCTCTTCTTCTAAGGTAGTTAACTCGAACATCCTCAATCTCAAAATAACATAGTAGGTCTCTAGTGTTCTTCTATTTGGTCTCGTTGTCACTTTAGAACTTTGGGAAGTTCTTAGTTCGAGTCGTTTTGTTTTAGGCTCATTTGGCAACATTCAGTAAGATTCCTCCTCCTGCTCATGTAAAAAGAGATTATTAAATAAGATATTTTTGGCTTAAAAATGTGTACTTTTGCAAAATAGGAAAAAATGTGTAAATAGAGTGAACACATGGGAAAAATGCTCAAAGATAGGTAAATTTTTTTGGAAAATCAATATTTAGGTGGGAACCTTGATTTTTACTCTAAATGCTCAGGTTCACGCATCTTGATAAATTATAGATGGAATATGGGAACACTTGTGCACATGTGTGTGTGTGTGCGCGTGTGTATCCTTATGTGAAAGCACCTAGACTCCAAGAGGATTTGAAAAATCTTAGCCCATATTTAAACCCAAAATGTGGGGTTAACCCTAGGGCCAAGGGCATGGGCAAAAATATTATTAGCACATTGGAAAAATAAATTAATTTGGTTTAGCCTAAGTGCGTGTACCCTTGGATAAATTAATTAAATAGTGCAAGGTTCTAAGGCTTGGGTGAAAACCATGGTTTAATGAAACCAAGTGGATTTGAGATGAGTGGTAAATGGGAAATGGTAAGTGGATTGGGGTAGGTGGTTTTGGACCATGGGTTTTGGTGGCTAGTGTTTGATGCATGGATGTTATCAGGCTTGAGTTGTATTAGTGCATGGTGGGCTCATGCTTTATTAAACCTTAGTCTAGTCCCTTTTTTTTCAGAATTAACTTAGTAGATGTGGAGTGTATGGTGGGTGGAAATTCTATATACCATATTTGGGGAGTGCATGGTGGCTGGAACTCCTATATACCATATTTGGTGGATTTCATGTATGTGGGGAGCTAACATTGGTATAAGAGGGACCCCAATTCTCATTTCTCTTCCATGCCTAGTAAATGCTCTCCATTTTCTATTAAATTTACCCCATTTTCGCCTTATAGTACCTTGTATCACACCCTTACATTGTCTAGTACCACATATGCTCACTATTTAGGCCATTTATGTCCTAATTGGGAGTGTGTGGGCACTGAAATCAAGGCTAAAAGGAGCGTTGTGACGTGAAGTGCTTTGGAGGTTATTTTCTCATCTTGCAACATACATACACAACATCAAGTTTGTTTTCTCATCCTGCAACATACACACATCAACTTTTGGTCTATTTACAAGTAGGTTATCATGTCTTACATTCAAATTTTGAATTTGTGTAAGTACACAATCCTTGAGCCTGAATTCTTTCTTCTTTCATTTTTTCATTATTTTTAACTTTGTTAAATTAAATAGTTAATACTAGAGGCTTCATTTAAATCCATTAGATATGTAGTTTATGTATTAGAGGTCATTAAAGAAATTAAATAACCCCTTTTTAATTATGCACATCAACCTTAGAATAGGGTATTGTGACTAAACCATGAGAGATGACCTTAGAAAATAATGTTTGTACCCTATAATAAATTATTGGAGTGAACCATAGGGTAAAAAGCTTGTAATGTGGTTTTGGTAACTCTCGTTTTGTGATGACTTTAGGAGTGGCCTTGTGAATGACCTTAAATTAATTTTAGTCTTAGATTACTAATTAGAATAAAATTAGGGGATTTCGATTTAGAAGGCTATTAAGAGATTGGATTATTTAATTAATTGTGCATCCAAAAATGTGCACATAAATGTAGTCTTTACTCCTTTTCACATATATATAGAAATTTTGGCCTTTTCCCATTAGCTTAGATTTTCTCCCATTTTATGTCTCAAACTTGAGTTTAGCCATGATCACCAAGAAACTCCGTTTAGTTAAAGAATAAATGATTAGAGAAACGAAGTCACTATATCAAAATTTTTCTGATAAATATTTATCTAGATGATTAAGTCATCTGAGTTTATATCTTCCCTACCAAAATTTGTAATCATGGGAAAATATATCAAAACTTATGCTTCTTTGGAAGCATGGATTAGATTTCTTTATTGCAATGTAATAATAGCTTTTGAGTAAATAAAGAAATCTTTTCTTTTGTCCTTACTTGAAATTGTCAAATCTCAAAATCTAAATATGTGACCATCTTTTTCAGAATCGTCACCATATGGGAAAATCTTCCCATATGGGCAAATCTTCCCACCTAGTGGAATAACTTGATATAACGATATTCGTGAAGCCTTGCACAAACCTCATCTAGGACCTTTCCGTGGTATAGGAAATAATTTGGCGGAATTTGTTCGTGATTGGATTGATGCAATGGATGAGTACTTCTATATTTCTGGTTACAATAAATGAAGCAAGATGGCCTTGTCACATCTTAAGATCACTAGTCATTCAAGCTAGAAGAATCATGTTGAGGAGAATCACCTTAATCTAGACCAACTAAAGTGGGATGACTTGAAAATGTATATGGGCTGAAGTGTATCCCCGTGAGCGTATGAAGATGATAAGATGAATGAGTTCTTGGAATTATCTTAGGCTGGTAAATCGGTTGATACTTTTCATCAAGATTATGCTAATTTGATGCGGTTCGCTCCATTCCCAAGGATGATACCATGTTTCTCAATGGAATTGTCAGAAATCTTGATTCAACAGTAGATAAGCTGGTTAAAAATGCTAAGCTAGACTCTATAGAGGTGAAGCAGTGCATATGGCAGAAGACTTTGCCATGGTTTTCCCAAAGGAGAACCCTCAATCTAGAAGGTTACTCGGGCTCCAAAGAGATCATCAATCCCAGTTGAGAACAAGAATTGCCCAAGACAAAAATAGGGCTTAAAATTTGAGCCAATATTTTCAAAATGTGGGGCTAAGAAGAGAAAGTTTCCAAGCATTTTGATGGATCTTTGCAATAGCTCAAAAGGAAACAAAAATGTTATCGATGTCACCAGCCAGGGCTTATTATGTGGGCGAATGTCCCAACATGCCAGTCATAACTTATCCAATGCAAAGCACTTCAGGACCTCACTTTCAAAGGGGTAATGGCATCTCTTTAATGAAACTAGAGACTTGTTTCATTCGCCCAAAGTTGTGAAGGGCCTCCATCCCAAAATTGGGAAAATCAAAGAAGGAACTTCTCAGCTCAGCTAGCTATCTCTAGAGTTGTCACTGTTATCGAGACTTGGAAAGAGGATGATAAAGTCAGAATTCATGTGGTCATCATTGAGCATGAAGGCCCAAATCAACAGTTTTCTATCATCTGAGCACTTGCTAATTACCAAGGTAGTAAGACGCTTGAGATTTTGGTTGATTATGGAAGCACTCATTCTTTCATTTCGTCGGCTTGTTGGAAAAGTTAGAAGTAAACCAAAACTAAGGTAAACTAATGCAAATCGAGTTGGCTAATGGGAAACTTTTACTCACCCGCCGCCATAAGACCGACAATCCCAAATTTACTCTAGATGGAAACTCCACTGAATGCAAATTCAAGGTCACACCTTTAGGGGTTTACGATGGATATTTTAGAATGGATTGGCTTACTAGGAATTCGGAGAATATCCCCACTACCACAAGGGGAGCATCTCTTTTTGGGATCTTCATGGAAATAAGGTCCAAGACGTTGGAGTCACCAAGTCTCCAAAGTTACAGTTGGTTATCAGAATGTTGAAAGGGCTTAGGAGGACAGAAGCAGTCTATCTTGTTAGGCTCACCTCTACTGGGAAGAATCAGACTCATTTGAACTTGAATGGTTGAATGAGTATGTAGATGTATTTCTGGAGGAGTTGACCGAAATGCCCTCAACCCAAAAAGTGGATCATGAGATAGATCTTATACCTAGAGCTGAACAAGTTTTGCAACAAGGAGAGCTTATAAGATGACTGTGCCTAAAGAAGTTAAGTGTAAGGAGCAATTAAAGCAACTCCTGGAACATAATTTCATCAAGCTTAGTGCATCATCATGCGGGGTGCGCCAGTTCTCTTTCAAAGAAAGAAGGATGGAGCTCTGAGGTTGTGCATTGACTACATGGGATTAAATTAGCTTACAATCAAGAATAAATACTCGATACCCAAGATTGATGAACTTTTGGAACGATCGTATGGTGCACAAATATTTACCAAAATTGATTTAAGGTATGGATATTATCCAAATCAAGAAACAAAATATGTTACCGTCAAGCATAAATCTCTGATACCCAAGATTAATGAACCTTTGGATTAATTTCTTGGTGGGCAAATATTCACCAAAATTTTTGATTTAAGGTCTGGATATTGTCAGATCTGAATCAAGGAACAAAATAGTTCAAAGACAACATTCAATACTAGATATAGACACTATGAATTCATAGTTATGCCTTTTGGACTGACTAAGGCCCCTACAACTTTCAATCGGTTAATGCAGGAAATCTTTAAGATGATTTTGTTATGGTATTCTTTGATGATATCTTGGTCTACTCCAAGGATGCTACTAATCATGAAAAGCATGTCCACAAAAAGTCATGGACATCTTAAAGGGGGCACAAAATCTTTGCTAAGAGGAGTAAATGCACCTTTTTCACTGATCGTATAGAATAATTTTGGAGTTTCTAATGTCCAAGGATGGTATCTTAGTTGACCTTGCTAAAGTAAAAGTTGTTATAGATTGGTCGGAACTAGGATTGATAGGATGGTATCGTATATTCATCCAATGATATGCCAAGATTGCTTTTCCTTTGATGGCTATTTTAAACAAAGATATACCCTTCAACTGGATGTCGATGTGTCAAAACACATTCAATAAACTCAAGACTATTGTGGTGAGACCAACATTGTGATTGAAATTGAAAGTATTTGGCAAAACTTTTGAGGTGATCACTCACTGATGCAAGTGGCTTTGCGGTTGGTGGAATCCTTATGCAAGATGAGAGGCCGATAGCCTATGATTTACAAATCCTCAAGCCCCATGAGAAAAATTATGCAGGCTATGACTTGGAACTTTTAGTAATCACTCATGAATTAAAGGTATGGATGCATTATCTTCTTGGACAAAGGTTTACTTTGGTAATAGACCACAAGAGTTTGAAGTGGATATTTATGCGCAGAGTGATCTCAATATGCATTAAAGGTATGGAGGCATTATCTTCTTGGACAAAGGTTTACTTTGGTAATAGACCACAAGAGTTTGAAGTGGATATTTATGCCGAGTGATCTCAATATGCAGCAAAGGATATGGATGTAGATATTACAAGAGTTTGATTTTGAAATCAAATATAAGTTAAGAAAAGAAAATGCAGTTGTAGATGCCTTAAGCTAGAAAGTATCCTTGCTTGCCATAATAATTATTAAATCCATTTTCTATAAAAATTAAGGAGAAGATTGGGACATTTGTATTATTTGATCCAATTATCGCCTTATTGATGAAGGGAAGTAAAATTGTTCAAGAAATAAAAAAAGTACAAGAATGCAAACTTGAAGAGACGGATGCACGTATTATAACAATCACTTATGTGTCCCAAGAAAGAGTAATTTAAAGAATCGGATCTTAGTTGAGCAAGACATCCCGGTTATGTGAAGACCTTTGTAATGATTAACAAAAGATTCTTTTGGTCATGAATGAAAAAGGATGTATTGAATCATTTCCACCAATGCCTTATCTGTCGTCGAAAGATTAAAGCTGAAAGGGTCAAATTACCTAGGAAGTTACATCCCTTGGATATTTTAACGATGAAATGGGAGTGCATTAGTATGGATTTCATCATTGGATTACCTTCTGAGGATATGATTCCATTTGTAGTGGGGTTGATGGACTTACCAAGGTTGTACATCTTCTCCAAGTAAAGAAGAAATTCACTACCTCGGATATCGCCAAGATATTCTTGTGAGAGATCTTTTGTCTACATGGATTACCTTACAAGATTGTGAGCGATAGAGATGCAAAGTTTACTTCTCGATTTTGGACATCATTCTCGTCAAAGTAGTTGGGACTTGTCTTGATCTTGGCACACCTTATCATCTAGAGACCGATGGCCAAACTAAAAGGGTTAATCAAATTATTGAAGATACCCTTAGAGCTTTCTATGGACATGAGTCAAAAAGACGGTTGAATTAGCTACATTTGGTGGAATTCACTTATAATGCTTCTTATCATCAAAGTATTGGTATGAGTCATGTCAAAGCTCTATATGGTCAAGACTACGTTTCACCTTTGAATTAGTCTGACCCTCTGATTAGGGTAGAAGTTTTGAGGTAAATGCTTTGATGAAATGGACAACCATATATACAATCCATAGGAAAAGATATCAAAGCTGCTCATCAAGAGACAGACAGAAGCAATATGCAGATCTAAAGAGGGTGAGTCATAAGTTTGAAGAAGGCGACATGGTCATTAGGAAAAATCTAGCCTCACTCCTAGGCCTTGAAAGAAAATACACGTCATCCTATTTTTTGAGCACTAAAAAGTATGAAATACCAATATTTATGAAGAAATACAATGATATTTTGATGTTTTTTCTAGAGAAAGATAATTAGTTACTCATCCTTTTCATTTAATGAGTATTCATAAATGATTATGGAAGAACGAGAATATTCACATAGCCATGTTACTTTAAAAAAAAAAATCCACCCTTTAGTCAGAAGAATAATTAGGTATCCACCCTTAGTAATAAATACACTGTCACATGAACATATTACATTCGAAAATCAGACTCTCCCTCTTCTTGTTATATACAAATTTCAATTCCCTCTTTAGATTACTTTTCCTCTAAATCGGCTTATGTCTTATTTTGGATTGTTATTTAAGCTTAGTTGGTTGCACATTATATGTCATTTTGTTCTTAGTAATCTAATTTTTTTGACGTAACCATGTCACTCAAACGAATGCTCCATCATTTGCAGGTTGAGCTCAAGAGTGAGTACGAGCCATTGCAAAAGAAGAATAAGCCTATTTAGATAAGTACCAAAGATAAGGATAATATGAGACAAACATGATCAAAGAATATTGATTTATGGTGTGATGGAGAACTATATCCAAAGAACCTCTTACTTTAAGCTCACCTCCATTCAAAAATCTTACTTCATTGTGATAAGAGATATAGGAGATGGCCACCAAGTCTTGCTTGGGTATTGTAATGCTGTCAGTTCATTAGCACAAGTCATTAGGAAGTGAATGGGGTCTTCTTGGGCCCTTTAATTTGCCCAAGCCTAATCAAGGTGATTAAGGAATAGCCAAATGGGGGGTTGCCATGTGGATTGAAATGTTGGGTTTGTAAGAGAGGTGTAAGAGTGGTCAAAGGGTGCACTTTTTCCCCCAAAAAGGGGGGGGGGGGGAGGCAATTTTACAATTTTCGGACCTCCATAACTTCTACATACAAGCTCCGATTTGAGCGGAGATTATAGATCCGTGATCTACGCATCAAGAGCTTTCCATAGATATGTTACATGATATGGTTTTGTCCGCTAGATTTTAAATTCTATTTTCCCTCCAAAATTCAAATTCGAATAAAGTAGCCGTTTTGAAGCTTCTAATTAGAAAACCTTTCTTCTTAAGAGAAAAGGTTTGACTCCTTAAACTGCCAAATAAAAGGGCCCAAGAAGCCTTCCATTGAGGTCCTAATGTTATAAAGATGTCAATCATATAACACAGTTCGAGCATAGGGTTCTTCATCAACAGTACAATACATTGAATCAAAGCCATGAGAAGTTGATAGATACAATTAAATCTCCAGATGATGCTATCAAGGAACTTAAAACAAAGTTGTAATAATCCCGAAAGAAGCAAACAAGCATTGGCATAACAACAAGATTGAGAAAGTTGAAGAATATTGAAAATGTTAATCCAAATAGTGGAGGGATAAGAAAATGGATCCAAGGTAAGTGAGTTCTCTGTTTATAAACTATACATCTTTTTTGAAACATTATATTGGTATTAAAGAAATATCAAAATGTGTTTTATTTAGTTCACTGTTGCATCGTGAAAAGAAAACCAAGCAGCTAGTAGGAGCCGCTAAACAATATTTAATGCTTTTATCTTCTACCATGACCAAAGAAATAATTTTGGCAAAAAAGTATAAGACGGTAACAAGGATATTGTTGAAGATTTTATAACTCAGAATAAGATCTCTGCTCTTGACATAAAAAAATGTTTAGATGATACGGGCATTGGTAGAAAAGGATGCTTATAAATTTTTAAACTTATACATGCAAAGCTTAAAGGAAACAATACCAAAGCAACGATCTTGCCAAAACCTTATGGCATTGCAAAAGAACGCTTTGCATTAAATGAAAGAATTGTTGGATTCATTGGTCATCCATTCCACATTGAGGCCATTTACACATCAAAATTAGATGAATTGAAGTATGATTAATCCAATAACACATTCTTCGACCTTAAATCAATACAAAAAGCAATGGCGTAATATTTTTTTATAACACTCGAAGACAAGAGGAGTACTCAAATTTTTGATAAAGCTTGATGAATGCAAAGCGATCAAATAGAAAAAGATCGAAAGAGTAACCATTACATTGATGAATAGAGATCTTGATACAAAAATTGGTAAATATGAACTTAGGTACTTTAGTGTGCAATTAGAATTAGAAAACAATATTTGGTGGCTTGGCTCATTTGAGGCATTTTGCTTTTCTCATTTTTAATATTTATTTTGATTTATTCATCACTCATGTAATAATTAAATTGCATTAATTATGGGTAAATGCAAGTGATCATGATGTGCTCTATTGGGTTTTCCACTAAACCAATATTCCACGTATCATTGAATGGAAAAAATAGGGAGAAGTACTCTTTGTGGAAGATATTAGAATTTTCTCCGTTGAAATGGTACATGGCAGGTACTATACCAATCATTGTTTAGAAAATAATTCATTCATAGTGTTTTTATAATAATTAATACCAACATTTTCTTGGTTCTAGGTGATCTCAAAACATTGAAATGCATGTATAATATATGAAAAGAAGGTAGTGCAAATGTCTATATCTTTATTGTATGCAATTTGCAAAAACAATGGATTCAAAAAATTGGATAATAGCACTAAACAAGCATGACAAAATCCTAATTTTTGACTGGTGTGTGTCGAATATACCATTGGAAAGGGTACTAACAACATTTGTAATCGTTAACATGCATTATTGTTTTTTTTTTAAATTTACAATCACCTCCCTTGGTTTATTAAGGAGTATGAAAGTCCAGCAATCTTGTCAACTCAAGGAATGGAGAAGCTAGGAGTGCATATTTTCGGCATGCTTCAGCTGATGGAGTACCTTGAAAAGAGATTTCAAGGCTCCAAAATTGTGCGCTTACAAAATTTATTTTCATGGTACTTGTAGCCCTCTTTTGGCCATTCTACGATTGCTCTTGTGCCATATGTACTTCATGCCCCGCACTCCATTCTTGGCCATTCCAGGATTTAAGGTACTTGGTATCCAACCTGCTCTTAGCCATTTTGAGATTGCTCTTGAGCCATCATGTGTGCTCCACTACCTACACTCCATTCTAAGATTTAAAGGCTCTTAAGATCCTAGTGGTCATAGTAAGAATATCTTTCTTTGTGTCCTTGCTTGACATTTGTGTGCTTAGTTTTGAGCCATATGCTTCAACTGATGTTGGGGAGTACCTTAAAATGCAATTTCAGGGCTCCAAAAGTGGTGTGCTTGGAAAATCACTTTTCATGGTACTTGGTGTCCAACTGTGTTTGCAATACTCCCTTGGCCATTCTAGGATTTCTTTTGAGCCATGCGTGCTCCATGCCCTACATTACATTCTTGGCTATTCCAGGATTTAAGGTATTTGGTGTCCAACCTAGTTTGTAACCCTCTCTTGGCCATTCTACGATTGCTCTTGAGCCATTATTATGTGTGCTCCATGCATGCCCCTACAACCCATTTTAGGATTTAAAGGATCTTAAGCCATGTGTGCTACATACCCTTTAACCCACTCTTGGACATTCTACGATTGAAGAGCTCTTGAGCCATGTGTGCTCCATGCATGCCCTAGGCTGCTCTTGCAAGTCTTCATGGTGTATTGGACAAAGTGCTTTGAAAAGAGATATCGTGAGACGGATCCCAAAATTGCTTTTCACGGTATTTGTGTTCAAATTTCATTGCCATAACAAAATTCCATCAATACAATGTGCCTCTTGTTTGAATCATCAGGACACAAGTGTGTTAGGAATACCTTAGTGGTTTTCACTAGTTGCAAGTTTCTAGGCATGTTTTTTGTTTGAAGCCCTTCTTCACTATTGTAATTTTGGTTGAAGGATTTTACTCATATATACAATTTCTACTATACAGAATAATGTTCTTGGTTATTTCTTTCTAGATCATATGGCAAGGATAAAGCAAACTACAAGGGTTGAAGGAAACAGTCCTGAAATAGAAAAGATAGCTACCATGAAAAGGGATGGGAAAGCCTATGTCTAGTATTCAAAGAGGCAAGGAAAGGAGAGTAAAACGACATGGGTGTATTAAGGGATGTCCGAAGGAAAAAAATGCTATGGGTTTAGCTATACAAGTGAGGGAGCTTTGTGATGAGAGAGGAGTAGAGTTTAGGTGGTTCTCAAGTGTAGTCTTGTGTTTGCGAGAGATAGTTGAGGATTTCTTGATTGAGTGGTTTCAAGATACCTTTTTTCTTGCAGAACATGCTTAGAGGGTGACTATAATGGAAAAGGATTTGAACTCTCTCAGAAGTGTGAGATATAGGTATGAAAAGATTTTTCACCATATGGATATTAGAGACAAAAAAATCAAAGACATTCTAGGATAGGAAACCCAAGGTGCTAAATAGTATCCAAAATCAACTATAGAAGAGCCCAAAGTGGTTGAAGTAGAACATGTAAGTGAAGAAGAACCAAAAATAAAGTAGATTAAAGGATGACAAAAATAAATCCAAGCTAGAGCATCAACCCAAGGGAGAGCCTGTAGAAGAGCCGAAGGGAGAGCTAAAAGAAGTGAAGCGTCATGCTACAGAAGAGCACGAGGAGCCCAAGATAGAACCATAGGAGCTTGAGCTGCCCGAGATAGAGCTTGATTAGGATTGTGAGCCACGAGAGGAACAACTAACATAAGAACCTTAGCCACAAGAGGAGTAGCCAAAACAAGAGTCTGAGTTACAACATCAAGAACACGAGTCCAAGGAGAAGTCCGACCCTTAGCCAAACAGTAATGATAAAGAACTACAAGTAGATGATACTACAATATGATTCTAACAACTCTTGTTGTCACTTGGGGTTTCAAATTACATTGAACCTCTTAAAAAAGCTTGCAACAAAGACTCTTGGTACTCTGGCTACTAGGTAGTTTCCATTATGGGGGCTACTAAACTCACGTAAATGAAGCTTTTTGAGTGTACCACAAGTGTGTTTACAAAAATTATTGTAGAAAAAAATACCATTATCTGCAAGTGACCTTCCAATCCTCCCCTTGTATTATTGCTCACCAATGAAATATTTTATAGGTTTCCATTCTCTAAAAGCCTGATGATGATGGATAAACATCTATAAAACAAGAATTTAGAGTTTATGAAAATAGTTTTCTTCAAAATTACCTCACAAAATTAGCATAAAGACAACAACTATAGGTATATTCTACTTATAGTTTGGCCTATTCTTTGGCAAACCCTTTGGCTAGCTCTTTAAATGGAGATCCTTATGCAACATGTTGTTGTACATGTAGCTCCTTGATTTTGTTATTGCTTCCTTGATCACTCTTGCCTTCCAGCTTTTGAGAGAAACTCATTTTGAATCTTTTTCCTTTTTTATGACCTTTTTTGTAGAAGATCCCAACTTCCCTGGGTTATTATCAATGGTATCCATTTTCCAGTTTCATTATATGTGTTTGCAACACATACTGAGTGCATAGATGAAGAAGGACAAAGTGAGGCCATGGTGATGGTGAATGAACAGAGCAAAGAATGAAAAACGAGTAGGAAACCAAATAAGAAATAAAACTAACAAACCAATAGGCTTTAAAAAGGTTCAGTCATTTATTATGCGTCAAAATTCAAAAATGCATGACTGTCAGAACGTATCTAACATTTTCTACACTCTCTCTTCCCTTTTTGTTTTTTCAAAATATAAAATTAGATTGAAAATTGTTACAATTATATTTTTTCATAATATTTTAGTGAATTTCACCGTTATAGTGGCTTTGCTATGATCGGTGGATGATATTATTTTCTTAACTCTAAAAGGCATAAGAATGAGCTCGGATTTTCACTAATGTTTTCTTTGTGTACAACCCAAGAGAGGAGTTCTTTATCCTTGGGAATGTACAAGAAGTTGCCACGATACTGTGGGCCTTATGTTGTCAACGAGACGAAGATTGGAGATCAAGATTATGAGTTGCTCTTTCCTCCACATCTTAAGGTTCACAATGCCTTTCATGTCATCCCTACTGAAGTATCATCTGAACTCTGAGCATAACTTAAGATTCTTCCTCCACATCTTAAGGTTCACATCTTATGAATTGCTTCTTCCTCCATATCTTAAGGTGCACAATGTCTTTCATGTCAACCTATTGAAGAAGCATCATTTGAAAAAATCTAAACACATGGGAAAATTGCACAGAGATGGGTAAAAGTCCATGAAAATATAATATTAGGTGGGAAACTTGATTTTTACTTTAAATTCTAAGGTTCACATACCCTAATAAATTATAGATGAAACATGGGAACACTTATGCACATGTGTACACGCGTGTGTGTGTGTGTGTGTGTGTGTGTTTGTGCGTGTGTGTACCCTTGTGTGAAAGCACCTAGATTGAAACATTTGAGTCCATATTTAAATCTAGAATGTGGGGTTTACCCCAGGTCCAAGGGCATGAGCAAAAATATTATTAGGACATTAGAAAAATAAATTAATTTGGTTTAGCCTAAGTGTGTACCCTTGGATAAATTAATTAAATAATCTAAAGTACTAAGGATTGGGTAAAAACAATGGTTTAATGAAATCAAGTGGATTTGAGATGAGTGGTAAATGGGAAATGGTAAGTGGATCCACACATGGTTTTCGCTAACTAGAGGCTTGGGGATAGGTGGTTTGGACCATGGGGTTTGGCTAGTGGTTTTATACAAGGGTGGTGTCGGGATTCTTCAACTTGAGTTGTATTAGTGCATGGCGGGCTCATACTTTATGAAGCCTTAATCTAGCTCCTTTTTTTTTGGAGTTAGCATATAGTAGATGTGGAGTGCATGGTGGATGAAACTCTTACATACCATATTGGATTTCATGCATGTGAGGGAGCCAACATCTATACAAAAGGGACTCCATTCTCATTGCTCTTCCACGCCTAGTAAATGCTCTCCATTTTCTATTGAATTTATCCCCTTTTAACCTTATAGTATGACACCTTTACATCATCTAGTACCACATAGGCTAGCTATTTAGGCCATTTATGTCATAATTAGGAGTGTGCGGGCATTGGAATCAAGGCTAGAAGGAGGCATGAATTTGTGAAGACATTTGGAGGTCTTTTTATAATCTTGCAGCATACACACATCAAGTTTTGGTCTATTTACAAGTAGGTTATTAAGCCTTATATTCAAATTTTGAATTTTAATAAGTACATAGTCTTGAAGTCTTTGCCTTTTCATTTTTTGTTTAATTAAATAGTTAATAGCGATTTCATTTAAATATATTAGATATGTACCTTATACACTGGACATCATCATTAAATATATTAGATATGTACCTTATACACTGGACATCATTAAATAAATGATGTAACCAATTTGTAATTATTCATAGACACCCTTAGGATAGGGGATTGATTAAACCATGAGGGATGAACTTAGAAAATAATGTTTGTACCCTGTAATAAATTATTGGAGTGGACCATAGGGTAAAAAGCTTGTAATATGGTTTTGGCAACTCTCCTTGATTACTTTAGGAGTGGCCTTGTGAATGACCTTAAATTACTTTTTTTCCTAGATTACAAATTAGAATAAAATTAGGGAATTGAGATTTAGAAGGCCATGAAGAGATTGGCTTATTTAATTAATTGTGAATCCAAAAATGTGCACATAAATGTAGTCTTTACTCCTTTTCATATATATAGAATTTTTGGTCTTTCCCCTAGTTTGAATATGTACATTTTAGGATAAAGGAGTTGTGAAATTAGCCCTAAAATCTAATAAAAATAATCTAAGCCTAGAGATAGGTTTAAGTGAGAAAAAGAAGCTAACCCTTGTGTAACCTTGTGCATTGGACCATTACACATATTTTATGGCTATAGGAAATCCTTGTAGATTTAAGAGAGAATGTTGGTTATTCTTTGGAATTCAGTGATGTATTGCCAAAAGTATGTTCAAATAACCTTGCTAAAATAATTTTGGTATTATGATCATAGAGAATTCTTTTTTCTAGAGAGAGAGACAGTGCTACCTTTTTTAAGTTTTTTCATAGGAATAGGTAGAAGTCTGATAGGAAACAATTGGTTAAGTCCTCAATGCTAATTGAATTTATGTGAGTCATAAGAGAGAAACTCTATCTTTAATAGATGAATACATGGGCATAAATAAAGATAAAGATTATCTTTGGAAATAGAGATAATCTTTAAAGAGATAAACCCCTTAAGAAAAAGGGAAAGGTTCATTAATACAAATTAACTATTAAAGTTAGAAAAACCAAACTGGAACACTTAAAAAATACATTTAAAACACAAAAGGGAAGAAACAATTGAATTATCCCAACAAATAAGTAGTAGGTATATCTAATTTTTACCTTGAATTGAGAAATTTATCATCCTCCTGAGTATAGACAAGAACTTTGAATAAGGACCTTAGGATAAGAGTAAAGAATTATGACCCTCTAATAGAACAGAGGACTCTCCTAGCCCCAACAATAAAGGATTCAAAACACCTGAAAATATGCTTACAGAGACTTATAGAAAATAATTAAAAGGTAGAAAGGAAAAGATCTTAGTAGATATATGGCCCTTAGAGACCTCATGGCTTAAGGGAAGGATGGATTCGAAAAATCTGACTACTTGTTCAATGGACTGCGAAAGCTTGGACTAAGATTATTGGATCAGGAAACACGTTTGGAGATTTAATGGAGGATCGAGACTATCTCATTACACCTTGCGATAGTTTACCCCATTTCATGATGTTGCATGGTTGCTTGATCGTGTTTGATACTTGTTTGGATACTATTTGTTTAAATATTGTTTGCTGCTGTGGAGCTTGTGAAGGTACCACATACGTTTATATGGTGCCGGGTAGATGTCATTCGAGTGGGGAGCCCTGTTGTCGTCGTAAAAGATGATCATGTTCGAGCTATTGACCCATCTTGACGGATGTGTCTATGCTACTCTTGACATGCCTAGGGTGGGCTTATTAAGTGTTGCATATCTTCCTGGTTTTAAATATTTGAATTACAATATGGTGGGAATTTCTCTTTCATCATTTAAATTTATCTATGCAAAAAGATAAATTTAACTAAAATTTTTCTTTAATTTTCAAATAAAATATACATTATTTAAGTAGCCCAATTTTTCTCTTACTTCATTGGAATACATGGATTTCCATTGTCATGGGGATCACTCTTTTAACATAAAAATGAATTACTAGAAATTCCTCTTTTTTCTAATTAACTATTTATGCATAAACATAAAAACTAAATTTTCCATGATTATAATGAGAATCATTCAATTAATCTAGGATGATTAATCCTAGAATATGGTAGGAAGTCCTCTTTTCATATTATGAATGAAAATGATTTATGTTTTAATTTTTCAGAACTTTTGCCATAGCTCCGTTATGCTATTACTGATAATTCTCAATAATTTGAAAGCATAAAGTTTAGTAATATCCCTATGATTAGAAAAACCATTAATTGGATCAATATCCAATTATGGACTTGTTTCCTAATTTTTCCATGAATTAAATAGCATAAAAGCATTAAAAAGCCACTTATTTGGCCTCAATTTGACCAGCATAGAAATTACTTTTAGATTAGTGAATTGCTTCATGAGAAGCTTCATTTGAATATAGAATAGGTCATAGGAATGACCTATTCTTTGGGAAAGAGAGAGAAATGCTTAAAAAAAACATTATAATTTAAGCATAAATGGAAATTTATGTGTTTTATCACTACAACTCATTAAAGAACTTCAATTGTATTAAAAAGCCATTCAATTGAATGTTTCTCAAGCTTGAGAGGGGTTGAGAAGAGAGAAACATTTGGAGATTTAAAAAAAAGGACCATAAACCACACTTTATCTCCTAGATTGCTTGATTCTTTAATCAAAGTAGAGGCCCCCAACCAATCAATTGGTTTGGTATGTTGATGAAGACTCCAAGGAAGATTGAAGAGAGAGAGAGAGAGAAGCTCCAATCTCTTCAATTTGTAGAGGATTTTTAGAGGATAATAGAAAATAAGCTTATCTTAGAGTAATACCGGCATAGTTTAGTTCACAGATGAGAATACAAAAGAATGAGGGTCTATTTATAGGTGAGGGAGGCCATTAACTAAGTCCAACTGAGTTCTAGAATTTTTCAGCTTCAGTTTGGCTGAATTTGGACAAGTTTTGGACCAGTTTGGCTCCCTTTTTGATTCGGTTTGATCTAGGAGAGAGGAGAGATAAAAATATCCTATTATTTTTGAGTTTAAAACTCATCCACACATGTGAAATAGGCGCCTCCTTGAAGGGCCCCCTTCTCCTTACCAATGTGTAAAAAATGAATGATTGCTCCAAAATATCTCATTTTTTTTATTAATACTTCATAATTTTTAACTAATAAATCTAGTACTTAATCAACTCTTCATTTACTCATTTTTGGATATTTTCTTTTATTCTTTGGATTTATCTTATCCCAACACTTGGATTAATCTTATTGGTCCAAGGAAACCTTAATTCAAAATTTTCAGAAAATCTTGACCCTTAGGCTAAGGTCTTCTAAATCATTTTTAATTAATTCCAATTGCACCTTGGAAAATCTTTTTTGATTTTTTGTTTCAGGAAAACATTTTTTTGATATGTGTAGAATTTATTTATCCAAAAATATTCCTATATTGATTTACCACTCTCTAGAAATTTTTTATCTCACTAGACTAAACAAGGAAAAATAATATTTTCTTGTATTCAGAAACATAGAATGATCACAAGGGATTGAAGTAGAGGCTTATTTATCATTCAGGCTGCTGAGGAGGAATCTAAACTTTTTATAGTAAAACTTATATTACACACCACACAACACGGACCGTTTTGCAGATATCCACTCTTTTATTCCCAGAAGCTGGACCCTCCTCCCCCAATGCAACTCAACAGAATACACTGAATACCATCCGCTGGCGTGATCAAGTAGTTTTCACTCTAGGCACGCCTACGTTGAAAGCATCCATGCAGACCACGGCAACATGCCAAATTTTGCCTTGGGATTTTCACACATGGCCAGAGAGCTGATCACGCAAATGACGGATTGCATCTACTATCGTTATTAAGAAGTGGTTGAAGTTTCATAGGCAGATATTGCTAGCCAAGGTACAGGAGAGATGGGTCTCTGAAGACCTCTACCAAGTCAATCTTTCTAACTTCCAACTACTACAGAGCAAATTTGATGAGAAAACTGAGCAGCTCTAGCATGCCCTTGCCCAAATTACAAACCTCTAGCAACAACTCTAATAGGCACATGAAGCTGCTCAATGGTGGGCACATCATGAGTTGCCGGTCATGGAGAACCTTGCCCAAGAATCCCAAGATCAAGCCAAGGCTGAAGAGGAGGCCCTTGAACAAACCAAGCTAGACTTTCAGCGATATTGGAAGTCTCAGTAGACACCATCCACCAGCTAGAGGAGTAACTTAGCAACGCCAAAGCCCAAGCAACATAGCCACCTCTTCCACCCCCTCTCTGCTCATTCCTTCAATACCTTGGATCGCAAGGTGGATGCATTGATGGATATAGCCACGAAGCTCCTTGCCCTTACCCTCCCCCCACAAAGCCCATACTAGCTCATTGACCTCCACTTCAGGAGCGTCCGACTCAACCTCCTCTAGCACAACCTCTACATGGACAAGCCCCTCTCTTGACAGAATTACACATACCTTCTCACCAAGCTCCCTATCTCTAGTATCACCCTCACTTCCACTTCTTCTTTCAGGGACTTCTCTCTTTCCACCACCCCCACGACTTCTACAAGCTCCCTCAACACTCTCTCCAAGCCATTTTGACTAGCTCGAGTCTCCTCCTCCAACCCCATAGAGATGGTCTCTGCCCATACCCCTACTCTCCCAGCTTTCGACTCAGGCTCTGAATTATTTACAAAATATTGGCTGGCATGTGGTGAATAGCGCATATCTCTCCCTCTGTGCCGATGCTCTTCCCCCTATTCCACTGAGGGCCTCCTCATTTTATACCACGGGTGCCACGAGTAGATGAAAGTGATGGCCGCCACTGGTATATGCCAGTTTGATGATTTTCACGTCGCCTTCCCTATTGAGTTCTTCTTCTGGAGCTGAAGCTCCAGAAGCTCTTTTCAAAGCCCACAGCCCCACAGACGCGGGGGATTTTTTTTTGCGAGCTTTTTTTGCCGAGCTTTTTGGAGCAATGAACAAGTAGTCCGAGCTTTGCAAAGGACCAAGAGCTTTGTAAAGGACCAAGAACTTACTTACATATAAATAACAAGCTTTGAAAGATCAACAATATAAATTTCAGTCTTTTAAAGATCTAGTCCATAAAAATATTAATTACAAAGTCTTTTGATCCACATCATACTTATTGATATAATTACATATATACATATACCTATCTAAATTCATGCACCTCATACATATACACATACAAAATATACATATACATACATACATGCAAGACTACCTACATACTAACATATATACATACATACATACATACTTTCTTACTTACTTACTTAAATATAAAAAACAATCCTTTAAAGATAAAAAATGTATATACCGATCTTTAAAGTTCCAAACCATGAAAATCTCGATTACAAAGTCTTTTGATCCACATCATACTTATTGATATAATTATATATATACATATATCTACCTAAATTCATACACCTCATACATATACATATACATACATACATACAAGAGCTACCTACGTGCACTAACATATATACATACATACATACTTTCTTACTTACTTAAATATAAAACACAATCTTTTAAAGATAAAAAATGTATATATCGATCTTTAAAGTTCCAAACCATGACAATCTCGATTACAAAGTCTTTTGATCCACAAATTATAGCATTCTTCTACGTGTCATCCCGACCTATCCTCTAATGAGAAATCTCCCAGACATGCTCTGGCTACCTCCATGTCATTCTCTATCCCCATATAGTACCTTTTTAACCCTTGGCATGCACGTCCCAATCCTCCACATCCCGCAAAAACATCCAAGACCCCATCTCCTTCACTTGAGAAGGTCTCCACTAGCCACCTACAATGAAATGCAATCATAAACGTGCATCTAAGTATTTTGAAAAAGTAGCTATAAAAATGAACAGAATGAAAGTTGTCTCACCTAAAGAACATAGGAGATCTTTTTGCGCCACCTCGAATGTAGCGCTCCAAGACCATCGTGCGTTGGAATGGATGCTTCTTATTCTTCTCAAAAATGAAATTTCGTTGAGCGCTGAATAACTTCTTTAAAACATTTTGCCCAGCCTCGTGATCAATAATAGGGACATGGCAATTTACTCGATAGAACATACTAAGCGCCAATGTATCCACCTACCATAACGAGAAAACATTATGTTTGGATATCCATACCACATAACATGTATACATAAAAGGAAATATTTGAGAGATTATGACTTACCCGTTCTCCATTCTCATACAAATAATTGCTCTGATTGGAATGAACTACTGAGTTACAAAGTTGGATGTTACCTTTAGGTGAGACTTGCTATGATTGGAATGAACTCCTGAGTTTCAAAGTTGGATGTTACCTTTAGGTGAGAAGTGCTATGATTAGAATGAATGTGACTAAAAAAGCATAGTTTTCCTAATATAGTTTTTTTAATGGTTAGTAACTTCATTACTTGGAAAACACTATGTATGTGTAACAAGTGCAAAATAGAGAGGTACAAATAGTTACAAGCAATATAAAGAGGCCTCTTGCATTTCTTAGGAAAGAGATAACATTGATGTTAGATGATCCTCTAACCAAGATTTTAATCCAGATCGTAAAAAGCTTAGGAGGAGATGTGAATACTATGTAACATATGCAAGCAATGTATTACCCCCCCACATCCTTGAGATTGTGGGGTCGTTATGTACTAATCACCATCTTTAATTAATAAAAATACTTTTTAACTTTAATAAAATTTATGATTATATTTTAATTTTTAGATTCTTTGAAAATAGAACAGTGTTTAATGTGTAGATTCTATGAGAATTATAATTATAAGTATATCTCCAAGTCACTTTATTTGTAAGTATAAATATAAATATGAATGGTAGTAAATATAAGTATAGTTATGAGTAAAAATATTATAGACATAAGTATAGTTATGAGTATATCTATTAATTATATTAGCATAAATATAGTACTAGTATGGTTTATTAATTTGCTCTACACTCCCTAGCTTCTACCCTCCTCTCATGTTATCACACTCATCATGCTATGATCGAGATGCCTTTTGATGAGTGGATTAGTAGAACTCCTTACCCTCACCTCTCTCATAGACCATATTTACCATAGATTCTGCAAGACCATAGAGCTAGAGTGCTTGGTATCCAACCTAGATACAGACAACTTTGTCTTGGCTACATTATTCTCAGGATGTGATGAATTTGCCTTCTCCATCCCTAATTCTATGTCTAGGTGTGTCCTTGTAGATGGTCATTACCTTGGGTTTGGTAATACCCAAATGACGTATGGTTTCCCCCAGTGGGCTTGGTAATGTCCTTAAATCAAATCTTAAATGACTAGGCTCACGATGAGTTATAAGGATAACCTAAATCCATTATTCCAATATGCTTAGCATATAGTTTACTTATGTGTGATGAGTCGTGCAGGAAATGGTTCTCTGTGGTGGATAGCATAGAAGACGATAGATTACAAGTTTATTTTATGCATGCATAAAGACATGTTTTGTGTAACAAAGTGCTACGAAACCATATATACACATGGTTTCAGAGCAAAGTGCTACAAAACCATGTATACACATGGTTTTGTAGCACTTTCATGGTTTCATATAGCAAAGTGCTACAAAACCATATATATACATGGTAGCTTCGTATATTAGTTTATGCCTTGAGAGAGGCCAAGGAAATATCTTACTTTTTGCAAACTCATGGGTCTAGACATGCCAAGTTGTGGGATAGCCTCCATTAACCTCAACCCCCACTTTTGCATGTAAATAAACACTAGTTATCTAATTTCAAATTACCAGTTTGATGTCAAGTTGGTCTCTTTCCAATTTCAACCACTCATTTTTTTCTATTTAGCATCCAGTCCCATATATTATTCAAATATTCAATCTATCTAACGCACTTAACCATTACACCACAATTCCCTAAGGTAGAATTCTTCTTTATCTTTTAAAAAAAGAGGAATGCATGTGTATAGCTATACATAGTCTAATTGTAGTATTTTCCAAGGCTCCAATTAATTTCAAAAATTTTTCCTTGCTCCAAGTCCCATAGGAATTTTATATATTTACTTTAAAAAGTGCATGTTTACATACACAAAAGATATTTTTGTGAGGGGTATATTCACAAAATCTCAATTTCTTTGTCCTTTAGTAGGAAAAACAATGTACTCATCATCAAGAATGTGTTTGGGGTTTGGTATATATTTCTTGAGTAGGCTTACATGGAACAAATTGTGGACCTTCAAATGTGGAGAAAGAAGACGTTCATAAGATTGATCCCTAATTTTCTACATAACTACATATGGTCCACAATATCTTGATGATAACTTCTTATATTTTTCCAAGGAGAGAACTTCTCTTGAGTCATACTCAAAGAAACACCGTGTCGCCTTCCCCAAATTCTCAAATATATCTTTTTATATTGGCATACTACTTCTATCTATCCCGAGCACCTTTGATATCCTTTTGATAGACTGCATCTCATGACCCATCTCATCTAACATTTGCTTAGATATTTTGACTCTAATCATTGGACTAGATGAATTCAATGGCACGAGACAGTCTTGTCCATCTAATGCCTGAAATGGATTCATTCCAATGCTACAATGATAGGAATCCGCATTACATGCAAATTCAACTAGATGTAAGTAATTCATTCATCTCCAAGGTTGGTTGTACTATAGATGTCTTGCCAAAGATGCTAGAGCTTCATGTTCATCGCCATCTACATACAACATCTTGGAGCGCAAGTAATTTCCATGCACGTTTCCTCCTTGTCCCTCCGAAATTCCCCCCTCACCACTTGCTTACTAACACCATTGTTTTCCTAAACCCTCCTTAATAATTCCACCTCCCACTTGGATATTAGTCATTAAGTATTCTATGGTATTCTACTCATTCAAGTACTTTGACTTCTCTAATGAGGATGTCCCATGAAAAGGTGATAAAATAGAAAAAACACCAAAAATAAAATAATGAATACTATGGGCACATACAAGAAAGTGAATTCATAAGAGCCCATCAAACTAGCTAGATACTTAATCACTAGTACGCCACTAACTTCTTTCCATCTTACCAATGCCCCCACTTCCCAACATGCCTCGACAACCTCTCACCAATCACGAGGACGTGATTGAGTTTAGGAAGGGGAGTATGTTAACCATATATAACACATTCCTACAAGACAACTATGTCTAAAAACTTATGTAATGGGCATTGGAACTATATGGTAAATCCCATCATTTAATGAGGGAAACTCCCTAAAGACACTCCCAAGTATTGAGATTTGAAGGACAGACAAGAGGATCTTGGTCAATTGGCCAAACCGTAGAGAAAAGCCTTGTAACTATGTTTTGGGTGGCCCGGGTCCCTCACTCCGCGAGAGCGACCTAGTGGAAAAAGGCTTGGAACTATAAAAGCCAATTTCTCTTGTTTGTAACTCACTCTCCCATTTGTGCAATAGAAGTGGAGTGTTCTCTCTCCCTCTCTCTTGCAACTCTAATCTAGCATGTGTGGTGTGCTTAGGGTTAGGGTTTAGGAGTGATTAGTGCTAATCACTTATTCTCTCATGCTTTCCTCTTGCTTCTTCTCTCCCTCTTGCTTGAGTGATTAGGATACCATCATGAGCGTCTTCCATGGAGATCCCACACGATCTTTGCGAGAGAGGTTCCACCACCCGTTTGGATCAGAGAGAAACTGCCTCGATGTGATAATGAGTGCGGGAGGACGACAGTGTGACGAGCAGCTATGGTGGAGCTCTTAAGCATGGCTCGAGCTCGGCAAATTGAAAACTTCCCATGACACGTTAAGGTAAACTTAACAACTTTCTTTAGTTTATGTGCATGAGTAGGTGCATGCTATAAAACTGGAAGATGGCAGGGCTGCTAGTAATGGTGGGGCTTCCCCTAGTGCAACCGTGTGACACGCTGTGTGACTATGTAGGATGAGGACTCAAGATGAGGTTGTGGAGGTTTCTCATGTTGAGCTAGAGGAGGCAATGCTGCATGGAGTGAAGGAGAAGAAGGCATCTAGGGAAAACAAGATCTCCTCAAACTATTAAAGTTATAGGAAACGAAATTGACCAACATAACAATAGTATCAAGACAAAGTAGATGAAAAACAACAAGGTGTACCTGATGGTGGTGAGTCACATGTAGTAAAAGAAATTGAAGAAACTATAAAGAAGAAGAAGCTACAGTCCCACCTATAGCCGTGCAAAGAAGAAGATAACTGTATCCATATACAACTGGAGAGATAGAGTGGAAGAAGAAGATAAAGAAGGTCATCCCTGTGCCTATTGTCCATGGAAAAGATCAAGAAGAAGGTCATTTTGAGACTGCCACCTCCCTACGCTACAAGAAGATGAAGATGACACTAATGCTTACAACATGGTTGTGCTCCAAAGAAGGTGATTTGCTACAATTCATGGAGAGAAAGGAGAACAAGAAGGTCTCTCGCATAGTCATCCATGAGCACCTACCAGATGAATTTGCTAACACCACCCAACGGTTGCAAAAAAATTTGATGAGGTTTTAAAATTAAACCTTGATTAAATTAAGATTTACAAAAAACAAGAAGAATGTGGTGTAAATGCTCTTACATAAACACAAAGTATTTCAAAGCTACAATTCAGTTTTTTTCTTTCCAATTAGGGACTTGAGAATTTTTTCCTTCCAATCCATGCTCTTTACCAAAAATTTCATGCCCACTCATATCAAGAACCCATATTAGTTTTAGGTTTTTCTTTTTTTCATTAATAAATTCTCTTTCCTCTTCAAAGTTGGGAATTCCCACACATTTTTTCGGGTGGAGAACATGATGGATCTTTTGTGAGGGTGTACTTCATGAATAATCTTTTGGGGAAATTTCAACCATGGTTCAACTCATGTTTTGTTTATAGAGTTTCATGATGGTGGTTTCATGCCTTCTATGCTGAGATTGTGGGTGCACTTGTGGATATTTGGAGGGATGTTTTGCCTTTTTCTTTTCAAGTCAAAGTGGCAAAATTTTTATGAGGTATTGATGAAGAAGAAGTTAAAGTTGAGATGTGTGAGGTGTGAAGTGTGAAGAGTGAGAAGAGTTTTTGTTTGTGAGAAATGAAGAAAAGTGAAGTAAAGTGGAGTGTTCAAGATGAAAAGTTCTTCATCGACATGAGGTGCTTATTCCAAGGCAAAGTGGTTTTTCCAAGTGCAAGGACGCTTAAAAATTATGTGGAGGAGGAATGTTAACCCTCAAATTTATGCTAAATTTGGTGCATTTTTATGGTCTACATCAACACATTTTTGGCATAGTGGCTATTAAAAACATTTATTTTATGTTCTTTTCAATGTAAAATCAAATGTAACTTGACATGGCTATTTAGCAGGTCCGCACAAATTGTAAAATCCATAGTTAATAAAATATGTGTGTGTAAGTTTTCAACTTTTGGAAGGTTGTGGATACTTTTTAGTTCTTTAGTTGCAAAAATGAAAGGTATTTGGACCTTAGGCCAAAAGATGTACTCGATTTTTAATAATATCAAGAAAAGAAAAAGAAGAAAGTTGGTTAAGGAGGTTATGCATGCATGACTCCTTTATTATGTGCATGCTTCTTTCTTCTTTCTTTCTCTCTTGGTTGGCACAACCCTTGCTCTTCTTTATTTGTGCTTTTCTTGTTTCTTGCATCTATGGAAGAAGAAGGAGAGAGTTAGGATGGTGAGGATTATGACATCTCGTGTGCTTTTGTTCTTATGAGTGAGGGGGCTATTTTCTTGATAAGAGAGGCATGGTGAGGGGCTAAGCCCTAAGCATAGATTTTGCTACCTTGGTACCCTAATTGTGTGTCATTTGTGAGAGATGGGTGAGAGTTGTTCAGCATCCACATCACTATCCATATCTAACACATCACAAGACAAACCTATAGATTCCACACTAGCATCCTCTAATGAAGCAGCCCCCAACTCAGGTCCCTATGATATCTCCAACACACTAGGGACCACTTTCCCTTCCATAGTAGACTCACAACCCTCTGGAGTAATCCTTCATCACTTTTCCAACATCTACTACCTCCAACTCTTGGGGCAACACAAAACCACCAACATCAGCACAATCCTCTCTCTCTCTCTCCTTAGTTTGCAAACGACTCTCCCTAGATTTCAAAGAAACTCGTATAATTGAAACTTTATGATAGTGGATCAAAACCGAATACTTTTCAATTAAGTTTGGTACAATACTGGAAGCAAGTTAATTAAGCTGAAGTTGTCTTCATTTATGCTTTGAAGCTACAATGGCTAACAACCACAATTGAAATTACAATTGAGATCTTCTTCATCACAAAGATCAACATGCAGGACCTTTTCTGCTGGTAGATGTGGGAACAAGTGAAAGTTGTCCATCCGTTTGGGAAGCTTCAGTAGCATGAACCATTCATACCCAATCCTTCTCAAGGAGCCAAGCACCTCGAAGGTGAACCCAACACAAACAATGCCTTGGATATGTGGTTCAAGAACTAGAGACAAAATCATAGTAGTTGTCTTGATCTCCAAACAAACTAGCACAGTAGGAATACGATCAAATGTGTGGGATACTTGTGTTAATCTCAAACTAATCTCAAACCCACCTGGACCATAAAATCAATCAAAGTAGAACAACTTTTGAACTCACTCTAACTTGGGGCAACACATGCCAACTTTCCAAGAAAACCCACTCAACCTCCCCCTGTATCACTCTCACACAAGGGTACAATGATTTTTACAAAGTGAGAAAAAGGTTATACAGTGATCATGATGTATGGTTTCCACAACTCACAGACTTTCTTAAAAACCGATTGACAACAAGATACCACCACACAGTATTCACAACACAAGAAATCTGGTACAAAGCTTGGGATCAGACATATAGACTTATCACCATATTGACAAGGTCAACACATAACCCTTCTCCACAATGATTTTGGTACTTCAAAATTAAGGTATCAAGATAGGAAAATAGGTGTTTACTTGCCCACACCAACTCACAGTAATAGGTAGCAGCAATTGAAGAAGCTCATGAGACACCTTCACCTCCACTTGGTCCTTCAGGTTGAAAAGAGATCCAATTCACCAGTTGAAAAAGCTATAGGAGACCTTCAGATGGATACTTCATAAGTCCTCCACTCCACTTGTCTTGTATGAACCCACCAAAGACCACCAAGATGCCCCAATATCTAGACTCCCCCCTAGCTTGCACACTCTTTCTCTCTCTCAATCTCAGTCAACAACAACAACTACCAGTCCACCTCCTTTATCTACTCTTTATTTGCTTCAATGACCTAATGTGAGCAACATCTCCTTGTCAAGTACATTGTTATCTTCAAAGAGATTAAGCATAAGCTTCTGAAATGAAACACATGAGGCCAAGAACTGAAGTATACTTAGCCTTCTACTTAGCAAATCTATATCAAACAGCTCCTTCTCTTACATGTCCAAAGGCAACTTCTCCCTTGAAGCTTCTATGGCACACCTTTCACCAAAATGAACTAATTATCCAATAGCAAGCAAGCTTCTCCACATATTTTTGGATTAGAGGACATGATTTTGATGAACATCACATCAGAATGAAAACCATAGCAAAACCTATTTTCTCAAGTCCAAACATGAAACTTTTAACAGATTTTAAACATGGAGAACCTTGGTGGAGAAATAGTTGGGACACTCTATCTTGACATTACGAGCTGACAAAGGCAACAAGTTTACTTCTCGTTAATTTAACCAACATTATGAGCTACATGGCATTCAACAAGAGTTTACCAACATAAAGAATGGCATGGTGGAGTGGAAGAATCGAACAATGATTGAGATAACTCAGACTATGTTGGAACATCAGAGTCTTCCTCAAAAGCTTTGAGCGGAGGCAATTGCTACTGCTGTTTATATTCATAATCTGTCCCCTTCTACTATTATTCCAAGACAAACCCCCTTTCAGGGGCCTGCTTTGGTAGAAAACCCATAGTCTCTCATTTTTAGGTTTTTGGGTCTGATACTTTTGTTCATGTACCTGATGGTGACAGGGGGAAGTTGGATGCTAAGTCCAAGCATCATATCTTGGTTGGTTATAGCTCAGAATCCAGAGGTTATTGGCCTACAATACTACAACCTTGAAGATCATTGTTAGCAGAGATGTGGTGGTTAATGAGACTTCATGTTCCATTGCCGATGAGGGTGATTCTCATCTTCAGGGGCTGACTCGACTCAGCCTCTCCTTGTTGGAGCCTCTTGTTCCTCTTCATCAAGTTGACCCGGGACATCCTTGAGCACTCAAGTGGAGGAATCATCTGACATTGATCAAGAGGAGGAGACGTTGGTAGACTCTCCATAGTATGCATCATCTCAGGAGCAAGATTCTAATTCTTAGGGGGGATCTTGGATTCCCAATTGGTTGTAACATACATTACAGAACTCAGGGGTAACATGATTACCTTCACCTCCAGCATGGGAACCCTATCAATCGGAGCAGTTGTGTACCACAAAATCATCTCAAAAGAACCTATGCATGACCATTAATGTCATGCATAGATATGTATATTTTAAGAGAAAAAAAAAGAAATCCTTATCTACACATCTATCGTGTTGTGAAGTGTATCATGAGAGAGAGAGAGAGAGAGAGAAAGAGTTGTGAAGTGTATCATGAGAGAGAGAGAGGGGGGCAGGAAGAGAGAGAGAGATATTCATTTTTTTGAGTTATGAATCACGATATTATAAAATAAAACGTTTAGACAATATGATGTAAACTTTGATCCATGAAATACTCATGCCGCATTAGCAACCAAGTATCGCATGGATCAAACACAATAAAAACAATACAAGTTAAATCAAACAAATTTATGACATTTTTTCGACCGCGTTAACGATCATATGCCGTAATATGCAAGCAAATTTACGACATTTTTTCGACCGCGTTAACGATCAAATGCTGCGATATGCATTAATGTCATGCATTAGAAGGACTCGAAACCTACTCATATTGGGAAGCGCTTTCCAAACCAGTTTGGAAGCGGGGCCATGGAAGCGGGGCATGACTCTATATAGTGGAATCAATCTTGGGAGCTGGCTCCTAGGAAGGTGATTGGTGTTAAATGGGTCTATAAGAGTCAGTACAATTCGGATGGGACTTTGGATAAACACAAGCCCAGGCTTGTGGCCAAAGGCTATTTATTCTCAAAAAGCTAGCATGGATTCTGATGATTGCTTTGCACACACCGACTACTCGAATGGTTATCATACCAACTATTCTTGCTCTTACTGCGCACATTCTCATTGGCCCATCTTTTAGATCGTTGTCAAATCAGTATTCCTCAATGGGTAGCTAAAGGAGGAAGTTTATGTGGAACATCACCTGGGATTTCAGGGATGAAGAGGCTCTGGTGCAAATTTTATCCCATGCATGAGTATGGATATATACTCATGGAGCAGTTGTTACATTAACTTAGCCAAAAGAATACTAAGCTATAACCTTAACAAAAATGTATTGGCTATTGAAGATTATTAGGAGTTTCTTATGATCATCTAATACCAGTTTTAGGTGGGCCATTTGTGTGACTCCCTTGTGTTTTTCTTTCCTTTTTTCTCTCTTCGAAAAAAAAATGTTGTTACCACCTTGCAAGCAATAGATTCTTGTGTCTACACTCCTTTTTGAGATAATAGGTTCTTATGTCTGCCACGTAGCTGTTAATCCCATTTTGGATTAAAAATATGCTCCTCCATTTTAGGACATTAATAAGTGTCATGCAAAGGCATTATAAAAGTTGTACATTATGAGATATTGGCCATCCAAGGCCTTAGTTAAGTAAGTTTTGGGCGCTCAAGTGTGAATAAGGGCCAATTGTATATAAGGCATTTTCTTATAATGAATGGACACAATCCCCCTTTGTGCTATTGAGAGCTCTTGCTTTTGTCTTGAGAGATTTGAGTGGAAGTAAAAAATTGTGAGAAATTGGTTGTTTTTATTGTGTATTTGTGTGGTAGAGTGGTCTTGGAAGAAGGCTCCATTGTTTTTTCTAATCAATTTTGATGTTTGTATCACTAGAATCGTTAACGTGAACGAGCAAGGTGATATTCTGTTTTTCTTTCCTTTCAAAAATTTACAAAAATCGTAAAAATAAGGAGCTATTGATTGTATCTTGAACTCGTATTACATTCCTTATGTGTAGCACAATCATTTTGAAAGCATTTGAATAAGGATTTTGCACCCAAATTTATCTGAGTCGATGCGGGAATTTCCCATGTGAAACTGTAGGAGACCATTTCACGATATGAAACGTTTTCTGCAGCTTCACGACGTGAAATGCTCTCAGCATCATCATCGCAATTAGATCCGCAATTCATCGGATTACCTTGCCAAAAATAGGTAGCCTTATCCTAACACCTCTGACACTATGGGTCTGACAAAATTAAGAATCGTGAATTAGCAGAAAACGTTCATGGCGTGAACTAATTCAAAGCATTTTATGACGTGAATCGATTGCATTTCACGGCGTGAAACATTTGCATTTCACTACATGAACTATTTCAGAGCCTTTCACATGGCGTGAACCATTCTCATTTCATGACGTGAAACATTTTTCCTTTACGATATGAACTATTTCTGCAATTTCGCACCTTAATCAAATCTAACTCACGAGCCTGGTATTGTCGGATTAAGGTTAAGGAAGTTCTTGAGACCAATAAAAATCATAACATGGTAACGTGGATTTCTGAGTCCAAAGTAAAAATTTTAAACACATGAAAATGCAGAAAATCATTCATGACGTGAACAAATTTTTGACATTTCACGCCGTGAACTATTTTCTTCAATCTTACGGCCTCAAAAACAAGTCAACAATATTAGACCAGAATTTAATTTTGGGACAGCAAGATAGCTTATCAAATCATATTCACATGCACTTGAGGTCTAGAAAGCTCATCGAAGACGACCTCACTCCTGTGATGATAGTGCATCAAATCACCTAGGATCTTCCTGTCAAAAGAGTGTGGGTTCAGGCCACTCAGTAAGCGCTCAATTGAGTGTCTTAAGTAATCTAACCACCGTCGAAAACAAGTAGTGAAGAATCCATGAAAGAAGGGATGCGATGCTCAAGGTTTAGGGAAGAGGAGAAACCACCCTCCCCTACCAGATCCAGCGGTATCATTGATATTGCTCGGGTATTTTTTGGTCTCCAAACTAGCAACGATGAAGAGGTGCAATCTGTGGGCATGGGTACATCAACCAGCGCTGGACTTGGTCCAAGGCAAGAAGTACCTATCCAACCTTCAAATTCGAGATTGTCAAACACTGGCACAACCCACCGAATGAGAAGAGACATGGAAAGCGCAACCAGGACTTGTCAAGTATTCTTCCCAACCTTAAAGGAAGTAGAATTAGATCTTGAAAGGATTGAGGTAGAATGACAGCTACGAGAATTGAGCTTAAGTAAACAAGAGCTTGATACTCAAAGGGCTAGAGCCGAACAAAAGGAGATGGGAAGTGTGAACTTACTCCAATCACGTGGTAAAGAGCCGGAAATAGTCATGGGCAGGAGTGAGGGAGAAATTCCAAACTTAGAACCCATTAATGAAGAGCCAAGAGCGGAGAAGGGTTTGTAACCCTCGATAAAGGGGATAATCTACCAAGAGAAGCAAGGGAAGTGGAAGACCGCCTATACACCAAGAAGGACATCGAGCAAATGATCAATCATCCCACGTTCTTATAGGACATGGAGCTCTTAATTCTACAAAGGCGTACAGAGGCGATTAATGATGAGCCATCCCAGAATGAAGTGGTCGGACCGTCCTATAGACCGGAAATACCTAAAAGAGCCAACACAGGAAGAGGGTGAGGTCTAGGTAGGGGGGAGTAGCTCCTCAAAGACCAAGGGTGGATCCAACCATAGATCTTAATGTAGCCACAAGGACGGATTTGTTGAATATGGTTGCGAAAATTGGCCGAGGAATGGTCAGGGAACTAGGCACTACTCTAGAATCATGACCCTCCCAAATGAAGCCACACATCATTTCAAAGCTCGTTCAAAAATTCTCTAGGGATGGGGATCCTATTCAACATGTAGAGATCTTTGAGTCCACATGTGAAACCTCGGGCCAGTACGTGATGTAACCATGATGCATGCTTTCTCATTGACCCTAGAAGGAAAAGCGCATCAATGGTTTTGAACCCTCAAACCCGAAGATAAGGTTAATTTCACACAGCTCAAGAATGTGTTTGTGCCAAGCTTTGCTAGAAGTGGCGACACATGGAGTCCTGTGGCATAGTTGCACAACATCAAACAAAAGGAAATGGAGTAGATGCAAGATTATGTGTCTCGGCTCAAGCACTTGAATTCAAGGTGCAAACTACGGGAGAGGCTAACTGATGATCAGTTATTGCCTTGCTTCCGGAGAGGAGTCTGAGACCACAAGATGCATGACTATCTAGTATTAGCCTGACCGGCTACTCTGGATGCATGTTGTAAACTGGTAATTGAATATGAAGATAATATGCTAGAATGAGCTTTGAGTAAACAAGTCGGGAACATGACTGTGGAGATGAACTCAGTAATGCAATACTGGAAAAATTAAAGGTAAAGGATGGAAGAGAAACATATGGGCATGGGCATACCTATCTTTACCCTCATAGAGAATTGGCATGGTGCTCTATGTGCAGATTGAATCACACTACCACCGAATGCCCACAGTTAAGAGTAAGGAAAGACATTGCAAGAGCACATAGCAGCATAATCAACCCATAAGGATGTTATCCTAAAGAGCTTAAAGGCAGCCGAGGACCAAGAAGCCAAATACCAAGCGCTAGAAAACAACAATCTGGTTCTAACCCAAACCATTGTGCAAAAGATAAAAGAGAATACATATTTGAAAGCGCAGCAAGAGCAAGCCAAAGAGCAACTTCAGAGAAGGAAGTCACACATAGCTAGGAACAAGTAGCTATCCATGCTTAACAGCTATAGGAGCTAAAGCACACCTCCCTAGACAAGGAAGAAGAGCTACAAGGCCAACTCCATACACTATCCTTAACTCTGAAGGAAGCAGAACACAGAGTGAGCCAACTACAACAAGAAAGAGAAAAAAACAACAAAGCAAATTATGAGAAGATTACAACACTCTCAATGAGACAATTAGCACCACCAATTAGTCTGATATGCAAAAAATGATGGCTACACAGCAAGAAGCTATGGTGTAAGTCACACAGCAGCTACAAGAAAGTCAAAATTTGATTGTAGAGAAAGACTTCGAAGAATTACAGAGGCTCAGGGAAGGGAGGCTACCACCAGACGAGCACAAGAAGAAGCAACAAGGTGCTTTGAAGAGCTGGATGCTATTAGAATGGTGAGAGAAATAGCTATTTCAAACCTTCTCACCACCAAGGACTCGCGCATCCAAGAGCTGGAAGACCAGTTGGCCATCCAAGAATGTAGCCAACGACAAGAATCCACAAACAAGATGTGACTACTCCTTGAGTGAGCCTCGGAGATAGGTCAGTTGTTGCCAATAACTCCTCGGGCCCTTCCTCAAACTCTGACTCTCTTTTTGTCTATACTAACCCTCTCTTTACTTCAATATGATATAAACCTGTCTAATGACCTAAGCCTAGGATAACTAACACTTATTAAACAAAGCACAAAACGTGATGCTGATCCTACAATCATCATGGAAATT
The DNA here is from genome assembly GCF_041138505.1 of Cibotium barometz. Taxonomy (NCBI): domain Eukaryota; kingdom Viridiplantae; phylum Streptophyta; class Polypodiopsida; order Cyatheales; family Cibotiaceae; genus Cibotium; species Cibotium barometz. The sequence goes on along the minus strand of NC_141101.1, from coordinate 30,042,586 downwards.
TTTTAGGGGGACTTAGTACTAATTGATCCTAAAGATATTTACTTTTATCCCCTACACCCCATTGTACTCAACCTTCGTAGTAGCTGGTGTCGAGGGCTACAAAACTCCAAAATCCTGGACAACAACAGCATCGATAAATTAGATCTATTTGTTCCAGATGATATTCTTGACACCCTGGCTAACTACGAGGTTGTAGCCTAAAGTTATCAATGGATCATAAGCCATGGGTGGCTAGAGGTATATAATACTCACGCCACCACTTAAATCTATGTAAGTTCTATTTATATCATCCTTTTGGTATTCTAAAAGTATATCATAATATCTACAAACATCTAGAAGCCATGTTAAACCAACGTCCTTTATACTTTTGATAATAATAGCATTAGACCTCTTATGAGCCTAAAGTGCCCGAGCCGACAGTTCAAGTGGGTGTGGACACTTATAGCCATGTATATAAGTGAATATCTCTCATAATATGAAAAACTCTCCCATTGTGCAATAGAGCCTTGCTCTTGCTAATACTCTTGCACTAAACTCTCTCTCTAATGCATGCTAGTGAGTGTGTGTGAGTGAAGTGAGGTGAGAGGAGGGACGAGTACACGTATTGCAACATGGCGGTGTGACAACGCTCACGGGAGACATAGTGGAATTGCTTCTCAAAGGAGTTGTAGAAATTGGAGACCTCAAGGGTTATGAGCTCGGCGATTGGAAAGATCCTCACAACACTTACAGTTCACCAAGTAATCTCTTGTTGGTGGATGTGCTTCAAGGAGGGTTAGGGTGAGCCATAACAATGGGTGGGTACTATGATGGAAGTCCCATCATATGGTTGCCAAGATCGAACAAAGGGAGGAATGCTTCACCAACACCTTCAACCCCAGCAGCTTCACCTAAAGTTCGACAAGAATGGAGGCCCAAGAGACACCAAGTAAGCTACTCAAGCCATCTCGTGTATACAACACATACACAAAAGCTTGTGTGTTCAGTCAACTCCAATGACAACCAACCAAAATCAATCCCCACGTCTGATGGAAACTTATATGTGCATCAAGCATAAATTCATAATGCTCTTCTCACCCCTCTAGATGAAAAGCATGAATGCAGAAGCTGCTGTTATGGGCTACCACACCTCCAAGAGGGAACTCAATGGATTCACCTTAGGGAAGAGCAATAAAACACAACTATTGTAGGGAACTTACCAATGCTTCGAACTTGTGTCCCTTGAGGTTCCAAGCTCACTTGAGAAGCTCCAATCCCCAATCCTCCAAGCTCCACCTCCACGTTGTCACCGTAGAGTCACTCACACCACCACACAAGGCAATCACTCTTTCTCACTCCTCAATACAAGCATGCAACATACAAGTATAGAGAAGGCACAAGTGCTAGAATGCTCTCTCTCAATCTATCTCTCAATCTATCTCTCAAGACAAAAGCAAGATCTCTCAATAGCACAAAGGGGGATTGTGTCCATTCATTATGAGAAAATGCCTTATATAAAATTGGCCCTTATTCACACTTGGGCACCCAAAACTTACTTAACTAAGGCCTTGGGTGGCCAATATTTCATAATGTACAACTTTTATAATGCCTTTGCTCTCAATAGCACAAAGGGGGATTGTGTCCATTCATTATGAGAAAATGCCTTATATACAATTGGCCCTTATTCACACTTGGGCGCCCAAAACTTACTTAACTAAGGCCTTGGGTGGCCAATATTTCATAATGTACAACTTTTATAATGCCTTTGCATGACACTTATTAATGTCCTCAAATGGAGGAGCATATTTATTAATCCAAAATGGGATTAAAATCCCCCCTACCTAATGTTGGTTCTGTCCTCAGAACCTATTATCAAGGTCAAAAGACCTGGTCACTGAACTCATGAAAGACCTAGTTATCACTGAACTCATGAGACAATAGAAGTTCTGGCACGACTGAAGCTTTTTTAGGGTTCTTTTGAATGTAGCGTGTGATCTCCAAAACCCAGTGTCGACAATGTCCTCGAATATGACATGCATATATGCTGGTAGACACCTTAGGCGATGATAATATAACATCATGCATATGTCACTTGGTCCTTGATTCATGTCAAATCATAGCTGATCAGCACCATATCCATCATATATTTCCTTGGGTTGATCTATCAGGACCATGAGCAGTTTTAAGAATTGAACACAATTTCCCCGGGTCTGGGATACTGCGCCATGCCTGGATCCAATTCAGCATCTGCTTTCTTTGCTCTCCTATATCTGTAAATGTTGCTCTGGCATGAAGATGGGGAAGTTATAGCAGACATGTGAATCCTTTGCTTTGCCTCTTAAAACTCCAATGGTGTCCATCTTCTCTTTAGTGGCATGTACAAGGGATCTACTCTTTGTGTTGGTGGCGCACACATATATTCATGGCTATATTTTGGGATTGTAAGGTACTCTTTTCTCCAATTTGTCTGCATTCCGAAATCCTCCAGCTTGGGGTTGGCACCATCTATGATAGTTGTTGTAAAACCCCCTCTTGTGTGGACTGGATGAGCCTTCCTCCACTCGCGGAAGCAGTAACTGATCATGAATGTCACAATCCTTATTTCCAACAGATCTGCTAAATGTGTATTTGCTAGCTTTGTGTGTCGTGCCACGTTGGACCATAACGTGCCCTCTCCAGCCAAAGGTAGTAGCTCATCTAATTCCGGTCTAGGTGCTCGGAGAGGGTATGGTACATAGGGTTTCTTCGTTGGTGTGACATTTGAGTATGCTTTGGGTAGAATCTGTCGAGTTGGTTCAAAGGGTGTTATTTGCATTAACACCTTGAACATGAGTTTTGGTTTGAGTAGCAGATTCCCGGATCTTATGAAACCTTCATACTCTGCACATACCTCGTGAGTTGGTCGTGGTGGAGACGAGTCAGGTGTACCGATAACTCCTCGAGGGCGAGAGTGTTAGTGGGAAATTCTAAGGGTTGAGAAGGAAGAGTAGAAAAAATACAGTTCGCTTGAGATTTGTTAGTAGGCGGAGCATTTGGATATGGATTAAGTAATTTACTAGTGACATTAGAATGTACGGAGTAAGTAGGATTAAGTGATGAACTTGATGTTTCTTCTTGACCATGTCACAGTCACACACTTTTATTCCACATTGGAAATAATCCCTTGGAAGGGAAGTTTTATGTGATTCCTGTAGGAGCAATGCATGAAGAGATCCTCCTAGACAGGGGATGGATGGGCCATAACAGATGCAACATTGACTGGGATGCATGGATGGCCACCCTACAATTGTATTCTGGCCATGTTACCATTCTAATGACAGATGAAGAGCCCGTTCTGTTGCTTCTCCATGCCAAGCACTCCCGTTTCCACCACCCACAAGTACGCCAACACCTCATCCTTATTACTCCATTCCCCCAAAAAAGAGGATGCTCAACATGCCATCCACATCAATGCTCTCGCACCCACACCACCACCACGCACAGTGGTAGCGTGCTCTCACATGGCCAAATCACAATCAACTTCCCTACCACGCCACATTACCAAACTAACACTTCTAACTACTAACAAATCTCCACAAGGTTTGATATCTCACAATTGGGTGCCCAAGAAACTTCTTACAGGACAAGGCTACTATGAGAGAGCATCTTTGTTGTGGATCCCCAAAAGGTCCCACCATTCCCCTCACCAAAAGGCATCCAGAGTTTCTCATCCCTAGTGTAAGCCCCCATTCGCCAACCTCAAGCCTATAGGGTACATGATCGATGCAAACCTACGTGCTCTCTCAAGCGTTATGACCCTCGACCGAACCCTAAACCCACGCACTCAACCCTTCGACGGATCCCAAAATGTCTTCTCCGCGCCCAATATTACTATGAAGGCAATCATACCATATGGATCCCCAAACCTCTCCAACCTAATCCCCTACCTTGTGTCACACCATAGTCACCTACCCTTTAATGGGTACCCAAGGCAACATCTACAATCAAGATTACTCAAGACAAAGGGAAGCAAAAAGTCCTATGTGACACACCCACCCCCATGCTACCCATGACACACCTTCTTACAGGATATACCTTCAACGTCAGCAATTCCTCCACCTACCATTCAGAGGCTCGACAGGACCACAAAACTCCCATCAATCCCCTCAGCCCCAGCTACTTCCTTGCCATCCTCATCGGTACCTAATTGGAATAGACTCCTCTATTTGGTGAGTTGGGCACACGGTCAGTAAAAAACCCACAATGGGGTGCTGGCAACATAGCATCTGTGTACAAAACCTGTTTACAGGGTGCACAAAAAAAACTTCCCATGGTCGTTCTTTCTCAGATTCTAAGTGCCATGACCATTCCTTCCAAACATTAAGCCCCCGGTGGTTCTTTCTCAGATTCTAAGTGCCATGACCATTCCTTCCAAACATTAAGCCCCCGGCCGTTCCAAGTTTTGTGCAGGCCATTCCTTTCTTAGATTCTGGATTGCCACGGACGTTCCTAGTTTGGCACGACCATTTCCTCTCTCGCTCAACTTGCCACACCTGTTCACTCACACTGTTTAACTTCGCACAATTGTTCGCTCTAGTTCCCAAATGGTCGCTTGCTTGCAGTCTGACTTCGCACGCCCATACGCTTCAGTCGCACACTCATTCCTTGAACTTTCCATGGCCATGTCTTCCTCACAGGGTTATAAATATGGCCCCCCTCCTTCCATTTCCTCACTTTTCACTCTCAGACTTGCCAAACTATTACAAATTTTTTCCCCAAGCTCTTACCCTCACAGCTAGCCAGCAATATGCCAAAAGCTTTTGACTCATCCCTGGAAGTGCTCCACCACACTTCTTTGAGGAGGAAGAGACCTGCTAGCGGTCGCTTCTAGGAGTATGTTGTAACACCCGACACCAACTACAGAGGTTAAGCACGATTGGATGTAAGGGATATAAAAATATATCAGCTGGATCCGTTAGTACTAAGTCACCCCTAAATATACCCATAAGATAGTTGGATTGGCATCTCTTTTTGTATTTTGGTGAATTAGTGTTAAATCTCCTAAACTGAGGTCATCAGTTAGGTTCATCTCATACTGAAGAAGGGAGAGGGTTAGTGTAGACAAAAATAAGGTTAAGGTTTGAGGAGGGGTCCGAGGAGTTACTGGTAAATGAACCTATCTTCGAGGCTCATTCAATGAGTAGTCTCAATTCATCTATAGGCTCCGTTCTTTCAGCCCTTTCCCTTATTGCCAGCTGGCATTCCAATTCTTGTATCCGCGAGTCTTTTGTTGATAGAAGATCAGATATTACAGCCTCACGTACCATTCGTGCAACATCCAACTCTTTATATCCTCTTATAGCTGCTTCTTGTGTCCTTCTTGTGCCGACACTTTCACTGCATTAGAACATTGAGTCATGAAAAACGATAATGAGTCATGAGTTGTCGTTTGCAACAAGCTATCTTGATTTTTCACTAGTCCTAAATATTGATCAATTTTACACTCTTTTAGAGACATTGAAGAGAAATGTTTTTAGAAAATTTACAAAATAAGCATAGTTTTCAACTTCTTTTTAAAAATGTCTATATTGCTAATTTAAAGGTGAAAAATTTTTCACTTTTCGTGTCAAATAGCAAAATGGAAAAAACTATGGAAGGATATGAATCTAAAATATGCAACAATTGTAAAGGAGGAAATTGACAAACTCATGCTGCGAATTTCATCTACAAAATCAAGCACACCTATTGGCTCTCACCAATCGTGATAGTGCCAAAAAAGAAAGGGAAATTGAGGGTTTGCATTGATCTCAAAAAGGTCAATCCAACCACCATAAAGGACCATTACCCACCACTGCCATATACCGAACATGTATTGGAACGTGTAGCTGGTGAAGAAGCTTGCAGCTTCTTAGATGGATTTTCAAGCTATAATCAAGTGTACATAGCACCAGACGACCAACACAAAATAGCCTTCAACACGATGTGGGGAACATATGCTTATAAGGCTATGCCTTTTGGCCTCACCAATGCCCCAACAACCTTCTAACAGCTGTGCATAGCCTTGCAAAAGTGGTTGGAGGTATTCATTGATGAGCTATGTGCACACTCACGATGGTCTAAACATTTGGCTTGTTTGAGAAAGGTGTTTGAGCAATGTCAATTGTATCGTATATCCTTAACCCCTTTGAAATCTCAATTTTGGGTCAATCATGGTGTAATACTAGGACATATTGTATCTAAAAATGGCAAAGTTGATCTTGGAATTACCACCACCCACCAACTACAAAGGTTTACAAAAGTTATGCACCACGTTGGGTATTATCATTGCTTCATCATATTCTATTATGAAATTGCCAAACTATTGCATAGACTGCTCACTGTCTTTGAATGGACTGAGGAATGCCAAGAAGAAGCATATGATAAGTTGAAGAAAGCATTGGCGAGTGCACCTATCTTGAGACCACCCAACTGGGATCTTATGTTCCACATACATATCGATGCATCAAAACTTTGCAATAGGTTGTGTATTGGCACAACCTGGGAAATTCAAATTGGATTACCTAGTTTACTTTGCCAGTCATCAACTAAATGATGCAAAGATAAATTACACTACCATGGAGCGTAAAGGATTGGCCATGGTTTATGCTGTAAACAAATATCGACATTACTTACTGGGGCCAACAAATTTGTATTCTTTGTGGATCATCAGGCTCTATTATATTTGGTGAACAAGCCTTGCACCATGGGAAGAATCACCTAGTGGTTACTTTTACTCTTGGAATTTGACTTTATAGTCACATTAAGAATAGAGACACAACATGTGTTGGCCAACCATATGTCTAGAATTCCAAATGGAGAACCTACAACTAGTGTGGATGATGACCTTCCAGATTCTTGTCTATTCAAACTAGACATGGTGCTTGAGTGGAGTGAGGAAATATCTAACTATCTAGCTCATGGTTTTGTGCAAAGAACGACCCTTGGACAAGGACAAAATGCATCAGCTTATTAAGCTAGTCGCACCTTATCAATTGATTTGCTGGAGAATTATATAAGCTAGGCAAGGATGATCTCCTTATCAGATGTGTGCGAAAAGATGAATTTGTCATAATACTAGAGGAAGCACACTCAGGAATAGGCAGAGGAAACCTCGCTGGAGAAGTTATAACTCGCAAGATGCTTCAAGCAAGACTATGGTGGCCTACAATATTCGGGGATGCCCTAGAGTTTGTGAAAAGATGCAAGGAATGTCAAAGATTTACTATTCCACAACAAAGAGACAGGATGCCGCTCACACCTGTGATTGTAAGACAACCTTTTGAGAAGTGGGGGATTGATTTTGTTGCACCTATCAGTCCAGCATCCGTTCACAAGCAAGATATGTAATCATAGCCACATACTATTTCACAAAATGGGCGGAGGCAAGATCCTCTAAGAAGCGAGTTGATGCACACACCACAGTTAAATTCTTATACGAACAGATCATTTCAAGATTTGGCTGGCCACTTGAAATAGTCAGATCGGGGTTCACATTTCATTAATGAGGTGATCAAACACTTAATTGCTGGATTTCTTCTAATCCATTGACAGTTGTCACCTTATTATCCATGAGAAAATGGTAAAGCACAGAGCACAAAAAAGATTCTATATGCTATCTTGACTAAAACATTAGAGGCCAGTCGCACGGATTGGGAACATAAACTCACTGAAGCTCTATGGGCATATTGTGCATCGTATGGCCACGGTGTATACTCCCTTCCATCTAGCATATGGTGTTGACGTGGTAACGCTTATGGAGTACTTAGTTCCAAGCTTGCGAATTATAGTACAGGAAAGACTTATTAAAAATACATTAGCTGAAAGATTGGTTGACTTAGAGAAACTTGAGGAAACCCGGTTAATTGCATCACATGGGCTTATGGTGGTAGAGAAATTGTGGAGAAAGCGTTGGTTTGACCATAACCTGAAACAAAAGGAACTGGAAACGGGGGGACCTCGTCCTTATGTATGGTGTCGGAAGCACCAAGAAAAAGGAACTGGAAATGGGGGACCTCGTCCTCATGTATGGTATCAGAAGCACCAAGAAAAAGAAACTTAAATACAGGGGGTTATGACCTTTTAGAGTGTTTGAAAAATCACACCTCAAGGGTTGGTCTAAGTTGAAACCATGGAGGGAGTGCAGATGGAAGGATATATCAATGTGAGCAAACTCAAAAAATATTACAAACCACTAACCTAGGTGATGCTCACATAACAACATTTACTAAAACAAAAGAAAGAGCTAGCCAAAGAAAAAATCAAACAAGCTCAAGAAGAAGCCAAGGCAAGGGAAGCTATGACAAACAGAGACTCGAGGAAAGAATATTGCATGTGAATATGGCTTCACTCACACTTCTTGATGAGGTTGACTTGGAGATTGCATCGGCACGTCTTTGTGTCAAAGTCTCTACTAAAGAGAGTCATGCAAAGAGAATTGCATTAATATGGGATCTAGTCATAGCTTGATCTCTTATGAAACCTAGATAGCTCTAGACAAACCTTGCCTGGAAGCCAAAAATGCACAAGTCCAAAGTGTGCATTTATCGACTACAAAAGTTGTGGGATTTTTAAATGTTAATATTTCTATAAGAAATAATCCCTTAGTGGGAAAGTTGTTTGTCATGCCCACAGAAGAGATGATTCTTGGGCGATCCTGAATCTACACCAGTAATTGTCATATCTAATGGGAAGGAAGAGCAGCACAACTAAATGATGGCAAGGATACCATTACTGTGCCATTATGGAGCCCCTTAAACAAGGGAAAACATGCAACGACAGGCGATATGGAGCCACCAACGCGCCGAAGAAACAAGAGGTCATACCCGAAAAGGCATCCATGTCACATCACCATCATACGATGACAAAACCACAAAAACAGCAACAAAAGTATCCAGTACGTCAACGGTGGGTTCCCAAAACCCAACTTCAAGCACAAGGATACTATGACACAAACAAGGTCTCCTATGGATTAAAGCAAAAAGGTCAGACCATAAGTATGAAAAAAAGAAAGCTAACCCAAGAAGGAAAGTAGTATTCCGATCAGAACTGCAATCCTCAAGTTATTCAAAAACAATGGGTTTGAAAGGATTTACTAGCTGCACAAGGTTATTATTAATGTAACACAGCAGTATGGGTACCCAAGCTCCACCCAAGACCCAATACTGCATGTACCTTCAGAAGAACCGGAAAGAAACACCAGCAGGACCAATTCCCAGTTAAATCAAGTGATAAAAAAGGACAAAAGTGGGTTTGGAAGCAACATCCCATTCAACCAAGTGAATGGAAAAGTGCGATGTTACCAATAACCGTCACCAAGGAGAAGAGCCTAAACAAAGTTATGGAGGAAGGAAAGGAAAATGTGCACTCACATGCACAAGAAACAAACTAGGTTCCATAGGATTCAGTGGATGCACTTTTCAATTGGATGGAGGGAAAAATTAGAAGCTCCCACTCTAAAGTAAAGTGGTTAAAACAACAGATTCCCACAAGCTCCAAAGTACCACATTGGCTTCTATGGAAATAAACCAAAGAAGATTACAAGAGGTATCCATTCCCCATTAAATGGATACAAGGTAAACAAGTATCACTTTCATGCCATAAAACATGTTCATTCATTTCATGTGTATTGATTTCTTCTCTAAATGCATAAATTGTGGCTTTGTGTGTTTGAGCATATAGGCAACTATAAGGTATCAGAAACTTTCATGCATTGAGGATCATATAATTTCACGTCGTGAACCAGTTTAGGAAGTTTCACATCGTGAAAAGACCAAAGATGGTTCACGTTGTGAACAGTCTTAGCGCTTCACGTCGTGAAACATTTTAAAATGGTTCACATCGTGAACTGCCCTACCATTTCACGATTTAAATGGTCATAAACCAAGGACGAATTGCACATTGACACGTGGTTTTCTCATTAAGGTTAGCCATCGAGACTAGTGGCTACATTATAAAAGCGTCTTTTCTTTTTGTGCATTTGCTGGGTGGTTGCAAGATCAGGGTGCCCAGTTTTGTCCACTCAGGCACCTTGTAAACAATAAAAAAATAGGAATTTATTTACCTTTAGTGGCTAATCTCTCCTAGTAAATGGAGGAATTTTGTTTCAAGTTCTTTTGTTGGAACATCATATTCAAAGTTGGAAATATAGTTGCATAATTCGATTAAGCATTAGATAGTCAAAAGTCCTCATTTTCTTAGGTACAAAGTCAATGTATACACCCTGTCCCAAATTTGAAATGATTCCATAAAATGCTAATATCTTTTACATATAAACTCATATGAGATTCCCACTTTGTACCTTAGATCTTCACATAATATGGACCTTAACTTGATTTTTTGAGAAAATTTCAAGATATTTGTCTATTTTCTTTAAATATTTCAAGGTCTTTAAAGGGTTATAATATACACCACTTTTTGTACCCACAATAGCTACCACTTAAAATCCTCAATCTTGTAGATCAAAAGAGTGGGTAGATACTGAGACATTAGTAGAATGTGGTGGTTAGTAAAAATTGCAAATCGAATGGTTGGATTTTTAATGATCTCTTTTTCTAAATTCTTCCAGACTATCAGAAGGCCTGCAAATATTAATAATCTAATTAGCAAAATTACATTTTTGATGTGAATCATCTAAAACCTATAGGGACTAGTGTACTTGTAATGGTGCATCTATGGAAAAATAAATTGGATCACTCTAAGTATGGAAAGATCATTTGTTTATCATTTCATCATATTTTTGATTAATTTTGATTAATTAGACTAATTTATATTAATTTAAGTTATATTGGGTTAATTTAAGGGCAAGCGTATTTTCTATTATTTGCTTGATCTCATTTTAAGTACCTTGCCACCCAAAATTTGCTCTCCAAGCATTGTCCCAGTCCAGCATAAACTGGATAAAACTGGACACCCTGATCTTGCAACAACCCTGCTTTCGTTGTGCTTCATTTGCGCTCGTCGACAACAGTCTTGCATTTGTACTCATCACCAATGGCATTGCTTGCAATCCTTGCTCCTAAGTAGAAGCTTGCCCCGATTGTTTCTTTTCTTGTTATTTTCTTTTCTTTTCTCGTCATGTCTTCGTATGAACATCATGTTGTTTTCACGTGAACTTGTATATAGTCTGTTTAGAAACTATGTGGGTGTCTTCACCCTTAGCGCCTCATAATGGCAATGGCAAGGGTTCCTCCCCTAAACCCATGAAATAGCAGTATGCTATTTCATGGAATTCCACTACATCACCCTCTGATGTTTAGGACTACACCACACTTTAATGGTTAAGACATGTTACACACTCACTCTTCTTTTCCTCAAAAACATCATAAATAAAACTCTAACAGTTCATGGTTTCATTACCTGAACTTTCACGGGTTAAAGACTCGTAACCTGCACTTTCATGTGTTAACACTTTCATGGGTTAATACTCAAACCTGAACTTTCACGTGTTAACACCTGCACTTGAACTTTCACGTGTTAACACCTGCACATAAACTTTCATGTGTTAAGACTTTCACATGGTTAACACGTTCACGGGTTAACACTTGCACCTGCACTTTCACAGCTTAAGACTTTCACGTGTTAAACTTTCATGTCTTAACCCTTGCACCTACACTTTCATGACTTAAGACTTTCACATGGTAACAATGTTTCCCAACCAGCACTCACGGCCATCTGTTACTACTCACCCCACTAACATACTTCTCATCAAACTCACACACACACACACACACACACACACACAACACACACCCACCCAAAAAAAAGAGGAGGACCAAGAGCTCCTACCAGTTATTATGAGACTGATGATCTTTCCAATGTTACAGATGGCTTCCTCTGCTACACTCGAAGCAGAAATCGAGGAGACTCTAGCTGTGACTCAAACCAGCGTCACCCGTGGAACGAAAGAAGAGAGGACCTTGTGGCACCAAGCTCAGTTACCTTAGGCCATATGCACATAATTTCTAGGGGTCAGTGATTAGCAAAGAAGTTCAAACTGAACACGGGAAGATCACACTCTAGTACCACAGTCTTGAATGCTTACACATACTCAAGGATACAGAGGTCAAGGGGAAGTATGACTTGGATGAATGGCCGAATGCCTCCCCCACACAATCAACATAGACTTATGTGCAGAGTCTTATGATAAAGCCACCAAGAGGGGATGGGTCACAAAGGCAGATGGCACAACAAAACAGGCCCTCCTCTCAGAAGAGTTGATACGTGAGACTCTGCAAAATGCCGCCACATCGATAAAGATACACATTCATAATATTGAGAAGATTCCCATGGAAGCAATGCTCAAAAGGAATTCTTACAACTCAAATGGGGCAAAATATGGGAATATACGTGATGAAGTCACTGAGAAAACATGCCGAGTAATCTCTATGATTATGTAGGTCAAGCCACTCGGACAGATATAACAGGGTTCCTCTTAACTGAATAGCCAAAGTGCATGAAGAGAAAGAAGAAGACTGGGCTAGGTATATCCACAGAGAGATGGAGAACTACTTAAAGTCACACCAATCAAAGGTGTTTAACCCCTACTTGTTGTACTCAGTTATGCAGCTGACCTTTCAATTCCCAAAAACATGCTGGAAGAACAAGTCCAACAAGCTATAGTGCCGCTCAAGCCACAAAGCATCACTCCTGAAGAGCTATAGGAAGGCCAAGCATTATTAAAGGAAACAAAGGAGATCATGCAGGAGATGAAGAAGGGGCAACGCAAAAAGAAAGATAGAAAGATGAGGGGGATAATACCAGAAGTCGCTGATGAATCCCAGTGTTTGGAGGCAAAATTAGCACAAGACATTGCATCATATCACCAAGTGTTGGAGCAACAAGAGGCAAGGGGAATGCACCTATCTGAGATACCTAGCACTACTTCATAATTACCTCTACAAACACCCCCTCTAAGCCCATCACACATGGCATTCAAGAACCTCTCCCCACTCCGTGATTTGGTTCTCTTCGATCTGCAAACTTCTACGAAGATTGGTGCAAGAAATGTTCCAATAGAAGTGGTGCCACAGGACATCATGGATAAAAGGAATAAAGAGGCCGCATCCGTACAACCAGAGGCTCCAGAGGAAGGTCAAGAAGTTGAGAAAAGGAAGTGCGCTGACGAACCTGAGAGGTCAAGTAGGAGACAAAGACTGGACGATGAAGGCCCCATCACACTGCGGATTCGTTTTTGCATAACATCGATGCCAACCGCTTCCTCTACAACAAGAAACAATGGAAGGTCTAGATAGCTTACTACAATTTCCATTTCAAGAATTAGAAGGGCCAGCCTCTACAAGCGCTTCCCTTTGAGTTTGGCAATGCCATTTACTCACCATTCATTTGCTACATGCCAGAAATGCAACCTTATGGAAGCAAGTGCAAGAAGCGTTAGACCAAGGACAAATGCTCAAGGAACAAATGTGTGTAGCCGACGCTACACATAGAGATGTCATTCTCAAAGGTTTAAAGACTGTAGAATAATAAGAGGCCAGATACAAGGTATTGGAAGGAAATAACCAAGTGCTTAGCAAAACCATAGTGCAAAAGATCAAAGAGAACAAAGAGTTGACACCATAAGTCAAACAAGCTAAAGAGTAGCTTCAAAAGGAGGTGGCTAATGCTCGATAAAAAGAAGAAGAACATACACAGCAACTCAAGGAGGCTCAAGCACTGTTCCATGCCAAAGAAGAAGGGTTAACTGAGAAAATCGCCACCCTCACTAAATCTATCACGTTAGCTGAACAGAAAGTGGTCAATCTTCAAGTTGAAAGGGAGCAATTAAACAAAGCACATGCCGAAAACATCAAAGCTTTAAATGAGTTAATCACTACAAAATCTTTGGAAATAGATAAGATCCTCGCCAGCCACAAACAAGTGCTTGATCAAGTCAATCAATAGCTAAGAAGCAGCTAGTTATTAGCCGAAGAGAGAGAATTGAAGCTGCTAAAACATGGAGTCATGAAAAACGACAACATAAGCATGCAAACGACAACTCAACTCCATTTTTTGAAAAAAAACCCAAAATATACATTTTTTTTCAAATTTATGGAGACAAAAGACACACTTTCATGTCAAACATTTAAAAAAAAAACACTACTTTTATGAAAAAAAATTCATAAAACATTACTTACATTTTACTCTAAACCCAAAAACGTCCAATTAAAAAAAGAATTACAAAAGAGCAGAAACTCTTCCAATGAACTACGAGAGTCATTGGACCTTTTGCTTAAAAATTATATCAATTATTTTCTGGTGCAAGTGTCAAGAAGTTTTTTAACTCAAATCCATTATATTATGCAAATTAAGCATGTTCACATGTCGATAAATTTCACTTTTCTTTCCTTTTTCATTTTGTTTAAGCATCTCTAGATCATACTTTCCCTTGAGCACGGATAAGTCTTGTACCAAAATACACATTTTTGCACTATGTGTTGTACGTAGCGTGTTATCAACAAACTGATAGGTAATAAAATTGACATTACTTTTAGACCCAATATAATTTGATGAAACTCTTACATGGGGTTAGTGCCTTGTCTAAGAAATTAAATTTTCTTTGTATACAAAGTTGATCCAATGGTTGAATTTAAGCATATTTTGATATTAAGACATGTAGGTTTATAGAGTCCATGGCCATAGGAGAGGTTTATTGAAAGAAAAGATGTCTCTAGATTTAGATAGAAATCCAACGATCCAAATGGTCGAATTCTAGATGGTAGTGAGTACAAAAAATTATCAGTTTACTTTATTTTGATTTAATAGTTTGATTTAGAGTTATAGTCTTTGTAAAAACAGAGTTTTCAGTTTATAACAGTTAGATTTTGAGCCATTAAAATGATAATAGTTGTCATTTTAAAAAACTCATGGAAATTTGGATTTCACTTTGTTGACAAAGTGGATTTTGGAATTCAAATTTCCATTGAGACTAATGTTTCTATTGTGACATCAAAATTTTTATTTAAAAAAAAAAGAAATTTTGGTCCACAACGAACAAAAATTTCATTTTTATTAGATGAAAATTTTAGTCTATCAAAAACTTCTATCAATGGAAAACAATTCCGTCAAAAACTCTATCAATGGAAAAAATTTCCGTCAAAAAAATTTCGTAAAAAATTTTCGTAAAAAATTTTCGTTAAAAAATTCTATTGAACGACGAAAAAAATCCCGTCAATGGAATCTCAATTTCCATCGATGGAATTTTATTTCCAAAATTTGGATTCCAGAATCCAAGTGGATTTCTAGTATCCAAATTTTTATCGACGAAATTTTTTTCGCTGACGAGATTTTTTTCGCCGAGACAGACAATTTTTCGTTTAATAAAAGTGAAATTTTTGTTCATTATGGACCAAATTTTTGTGAGAAATAAGAGATGAGAGAAGAGACAATGTACTCAAGAACTCATCAATGAACCACTAGCCAACTTGATTAGAAATGAACTACAATGCCTCATATATATAGGAAAGTTCCTCCACCCTTTCTTCCACCCAAAAATGTGTGTAAATAGGAAAAAATAGAAATGAATGCTATAAATCCCAAAAATGCCTAGAGGCTAAAGAGTGTGCCACTAGCGTGACACTATCTGGAGATGACACCTATCCAACACCTCCTCTTCAGGTCCAGATGGGAGGACCAACGCCAACGCGCTGAAGAAGATAATCCAAGGTAGGTCGAGGAAGAGGCTTAGTAAACAAATCAGCAACATTATCTTTGGTAGGACAATACTCAAGCTGAATGTGACCTTCAGAAATCCAATCACGAACAAAATGAAAATAAACATCAATGTGTCTGGATCGAACTCGAATAACTGGATTTTTGGCTAAAGCAATAGCACTCTGTGAATCTGAGTAGATGAGTGTCGAAGTAGATGAACATCCAAGGTGATTCAGAATTTGCTGAAGCCAAAGTGCTTCAGAAGTGGCATCAAGATATGACTTGTATTCTGCTTCTGTCGATGAAGAAGAAGTAATTCGCTGCTTTTGACATTTCCAAGAAACAAGTCCTTTACCAAGCATAAAACAATAGCCTGACATGGAACGCCTAGTATCAATACACCCTGCCCAATCAGAATCTGAGTAACCAATAAGTGTATCTCCACCTGCATAAGAAATGCCATACTCAAGGGTTCCATGAAGATATCAAAGAACCCTCAAAGCTGCATGCCAATGAGATCGACAAGGCTGTGAAGAGAATTGGCTGAGAATACTCATAGCATAGGAGAGATCTGGCCGAGTGTTAACCAAATAAAATAGAGAACCAATAAGTTGGCGATACTCTGTAGAATCAACCTCAGGGGAATCATCATCTTTGGATAATTTTGAATTAGGATCCATGGGACAAGTGAGTGATGCACAATCATGCATGCCATATTTCTCAAGCAACCTTAAAGTATACTTCTTTTGACAAAGAAAGATGCCAGAAGCAAATTGCTACACTTCTAAACCAAGAAAATAGTGGAGTAGTCCAAGATCAGTCATGGCAAATGATGTTGTGAGTTGAGTTTGAACCCATTTGAGTAGGTCCAAATTAGAGCCAGTGAGTGTCAAATCATCCACAAGAAGCATATAATACTTGGATCCACCAAGCGATTGTACTTCCATAGGTCCTGCAAGATCAACATGAATAAGCTCAAGTATGCGTGTGGCCCTATGAGTAGCCTCCTCTGGAAAAGAAGCACCTACCGAAGAAGGAATTGCACCAACTTCTGTTGTAGTAGTTGCCGGTCCAACCATCGCAGGAGATGTAGGATCCATAGTATCTTCAAGTTTGCCTTTGTCTTTTGGAGTAGAGGACTTCCGAGATCCCATAGGGGGAGGAGGGTGGGAAAACACAAGGGAAGAAGTGTCGTACCTCCAAAAACGCAGCCAATAGATGGGCTGTCCACCAAGGAAGTACCTTCAAAATATGCACAAAGATAGTGCAAAAACGTAGCCACAAAACGCAGCCGATATATGAACCAATAGACTCCGTAGAAACTACCAAAAGAGGGCTGAGAATGTAGCCTTAGGTAGAAGGAGTATGAAGGAGTTGATTGTCCACAAAAACGTAAACACAAAGTGTGTAGCAAAGTGGAATTTTCAGCCGGTAGAAAGGTGTAAAAAAGAGGATGAATATGTACCTCAAAACACCATGAAGAGGGCTGAAGTTGATGATGAAAACGTAGCCAAGAAATCTTTCCACAAGAAGCCTCCAAAAAAACGCTACCGCATGTAGGGAAAACTAGTTGGCAATGTTTTTACCGCAAGTAGAGTTGTAGGACTCGGATTGAAGTGCTTTAAAAACACACTTGTAGAGGATGGTAAGGGGCTGGTTTGAAGCCTCTTGCATCATTAAATGAGTGCAAGGATGGTGAGTAAGGGCTTCTGCAAAAAACGCAAGCAGAAATTCTGCATGCGGGCAGTCTGCCAAGAATAACTCAAAAACGGTGAGAAATTTGTGAAAACTTTCTTCTGCAAAGTTGTAGACCACGATGATTCCAGTAGGTCACGTGGGCACAATCCTAAAAAACGCATTCATTTAGCAGAAAATCAAAGAATGAAAAAACGCAATTGAAAGCAGGGTTGTTGAAGAGGACTAGAGGTAGAGAGGAAGAAGGATAAGGAGGCTCTATGTGCGCCACCACCTTGCTCTGATACCATGTGAAAAAGAAGAGATGAGAGAAGAGACAATGTACTCAAGAACTCATCAATGAACCACTAGCCAACTTGATTAGAAATGAACTACAATGCCTCATATATATAGGAAAGTTCCTCCACCCTTTCCTCCACCCAAAAATGTGTGTAAATAGGAAAAAATGGAAATGAATGCTATAAATCCCAAAAATGCCTAGAGGCTAAAGAGTGTGCCACTAGCGTGACACCATCTGGAGATGACATCTATCCAACAATTTTCTCTTTTTTGGGATGAAAATTTCACTCTCACAATAGAAACATCAGTGTGTCTGAAATTTAGGAACTTCGAGATATCTCAGCCATTGGGTATCTGTGGGTTTACTTTGTAACAGGGCATTCTGTCGACGAGCGATATACCTCTTCTGGTTTTGCCATCTTCTGAGGTGTTGGGCACTGGTGCGGCCTCGTGATCTAGTCCCTTCTGTGTTGGCGGCTTCATCCTCCATATCTTCTTCCTTTGGTTAAACATTTAACATGCACAACGAGGTAGTAGAAACATTCCCCGATTCAACATATTGGATTCCTTTGGCCTGCAACACATCTATAGTGGGCAAGTGCATGCATCAAGTTTTCATTGAAATCTAGAGGTGGAAGTGACGCAAGCTCACGTCAGAAAAGTTCTTGAGATTCTAAGGAAGCACCAACTCTTTGTAAAAAAGAGCAAATGCACTTTCTCTGCCAACCATGTTGAATACTTGTGCTTTCTAGTATCCAAAGATGGAATTTCTCTAGATTCCGCAAAAGTCCAAGCAGTCATAGATTGGCCTGAACCAAAAACAATGAAAGAAGTCAGGGATTCTTGGGATTGACTGGTTGGTATAGAATTTTTATGTCAAAGTATGCTCTCATAGCTTCCCCCCTTACTAATCTTCTCAAGAAGAATACCCCGTTTCAATGGTCTGCCAGGTAACAAAGTGCTTTTGATAAGCTGAAGACCGCCTTAGTAACCAATCCCGTTTTGAAGTTGCCATATTTCTCTCTACCCTTTGAGGTAGTAACCGATGCCAGTGGTTTTGCCCTGGGAGGTGCACTCATGCAGGAAGGTTATGCAGTGGCCTATGAATCGCGAAAACTTAGAATGCATGAGAGGAATCATGCTGTCCACGACCTGGAACTACTTTTAGTAGTATATGCCATGAAGTTGTGGAGACATTACCTACTGGGTCAAAGATTCACTTTGATGGCATATCATCAGAGCTTAAAGTGGATCTTCACTCAGAAGGATCTCAACATGCGCCAAAGGAGGTGGATGTAGACCTTGCAGGAATTTGATTTTGAAATCAAGTACCGCCCAGGCAAAGAAAATGTGGTAGTAGATGCCCTCAGTAGAAAAGCCTCCTTGCTTGCAATTACTGTAGTGTCAAATCCTTTGATTATTAAGCAAGAGAGAAGATCATGCAGGATAGATTCTATGGCCCTATTGCTACCCTACTTATGCAGGAAAGCAAAACTCCACAGGAGTTGCACGAAGTTCAAGGGTACAACTTGGATGATGGAATTATGTATTATAATCGCAGGCTATGCATTCCCAATGATGAGGGAACTAAGGGTCAAATTCTGAATGAAGTCCATGACAGCCTTATTGCAGGACATCCAGGTTTCATCAAAACCTACATGTCTGTGAAGAAAAGCTTCTTTTGGCCTGGACTAAAAAAGGATGTACTTAATCATGTACGTCAATGTCTGACATGTCAGAAAGTCAAGGCTGAGAGAGTAAAAATGCTTGGGAAGTTACATCCATTAGACATCCCCCAGATGAAGTGGGAATGCATCAGTATGGATTTTATTACTGGATTACCTTCAGTGCAATCAAGTTACAACTCCATCTTCGTGGTAGTTGATAGACTAACCAAAGTTGCCCATTTGATTCCAGTAAAAGAAACCTACACTGCACTGGTGGATGTGGCCAGAGTGTTCCTCAAGAAAATCTTCAGATTGCATGGCCTACCCAGAAGAATAGTAAGTGATCGAGACCCCAAACTCACGTCAAGATTCAGGATTGCATTTTTCGAAGCAGTAGGAACCTTCTTGGATCTCAGCACAGCTTACCACCTCGAGACCGACGGTCAAACAAAAAGGGTAAACCAAGTAATCGAAAATATACTTCGATCATGCTGTGGGCAGGGAACCCAAGAAGTGGCTGAGTTATCTGCACCTAGTCGGAGTTCGCCTACAATGCTTCTTATCACCGAAGTATTGGGATGAGCCCTTTCAAAGCTCTGTATGGACAAGATTGCTTAACTTCATTAACTTGGCTCGACCCATTAATTAGGGTCGAGATGTCCAGACAGATGCTTGACGACATGGAGTAGCAGATGCAGTCAATTCGCAAAGATATAAAAGCTACCTAGGATAGACAGAAACAGTATGTAGATAAGAAGAGGACAGACAGAAAATTCAAAGAAGCAGATATGGTCTTCATTCGAGTATGCCCCAAAAGAAGTTCTCTATCTCTTGGGAAGTACAAGAAGTTATCCCCCAAATATTGTGGGCCATATCTAATTACAAAGAAAGTAGGTGACTTAGCCTGCGAACTTCTTTTGCCTCCTCATCTCAAAGTACATAATGTATTTCATGTCAGCCTACTTAAAAAGTATGTACCAAGCCCGAATCATGTGCTTGATGAAATCTTAACTTCTTCAACAACCCAAGGGTAGATGGAACTCCAACCTGAAGAAATCCTTGATGTTCGAGAGAAGGTTCTCAAAAAGAATAAAATTCTGAGAGAATTATTGGTTAAATGGAAGTTCTATCCTTTGAAGATGCCACCTGGGAGAAAGAAGCCAAACTGTTGCAGGATTACCCCCAGTTTGCGAGATGAGGACATCTCGCATTTTTCAAGTGGGAGAGAATGTAAGATTCCTCCCCAGCCTCTCAAGAAGTCCAGTATCTTCCCTTGTAATCAAATCCCTCTTCAGAAATATAAAAGATCTTATTTCTACCTGTTTTGGCCTAGAGAGAGAAAATCTTCTAGAGAGAGGTGATTCAGTTTTTAAATATTTTTGGATGGAAAAATATCTCATCTTATTAAAATAATATCTCCCAAAACATAAGTTCAAAAAGAATTTCAGAAGGTGCATTAGAAATAAATTATAATCTGTTCAAAAGGCCTTATCCTAAGGGTCAAGATTTATTGAAAATTTTAAATTAAGGTTCCTATAGACCAATAAGATTAATCCAAATTTAGGGAGGAGATAAATTGAAGAAATAAAGAAAATCCCTCCCAAAAATGAGTAAATACTCACATAAGATGAAGAGTGGACTAAGGACCAAAGGAAATATTAAAAAAAATGAGATATTTTGACACCTCAGAGTGGGGATTCCCCCTCATGAAGTAGGTGCCTTTTTTCCATCATTGATTTTGAATTTTAAATCAATAAAATTAGATATTTCATCTCTCCTCTCTCCTAATTCAAAACTGGATCCAAAAAGTGAACTAAACTGACCCAAAAATGGTCAAAAATTGACCAAACTGATCTGGAAAATTCTAGAATTAGTTTGCTTGGTTAGAAGCTCACTTTTTCTTATAAATAGAAGTCTCCCCCTTTGTAGAAGCTTAGTAGTGTTTTATACACTGTTACTCTACTCCTCCCCAAAGCCAAAAACAGTGAATTTATTGATAATTCATTAGTTTTTGACCATTTCCTCTTCAAAAGAATTGGTGGCCACTCTTGTTGCAAACAAGAGTAGATCCCTCAAATCATCAAGCCAAAGGAAAGCTCACAAAAATTCATGTAAGCTAGAAATCCTACTTTTTCTTTATTCCATTCTAATTTTTATTTTCTTTAAAATGAAAAATGATGTTATGCCTGTTTGGAAAGGCTTTTCCCCTCTCTTCATTCTTTGAGTTCAACCTTTCTTTATCCTAGATATGTAATCAAATTGTTAGAATTAAACTTTTCATATTGTTTCTCTTTAAAAAGTAAAATTTGATTAGTTTAGAATGCTTTAAATCATTTGGGATAATTTCTAAGTAACTTGAG
Source organism: Cibotium barometz (assembly GCF_041138505.1). Classification (NCBI taxonomy): domain Eukaryota; kingdom Viridiplantae; phylum Streptophyta; class Polypodiopsida; order Cyatheales; family Cibotiaceae; genus Cibotium; species Cibotium barometz. The sequence goes on along the minus strand of NC_141101.1, from coordinate 30,020,940 downwards.
AATGAAAAAAATTAAAAAATGGTCAGCCATACAAAGGAGATTATGGCAAAATTTTCTTAAATTTTGTGAAATAAGTTTTATCTTTTATTATTCAAAAAGAGTAATCCCCGCCGTTTGTGTATTCTAAAAGTGTTATTTTCATTCTAGGCATAGAAAAATGCATATTAGAAATATTTTTATTATAAAAGTGTTATTGCCATTAGAATTAATTTCTATGCATAGAAAGATGCATATTGGATAATTTTTTAAAAGTGTTACTTTCATCAAAATTGATTTTTATGCATAAATAGATGCATAAAAGAATTTTTTTATTATGAAAGTGTTACTTTCAACAAAATTGATTTTTATGCATAAACAGATGCATAAAAGAATTTTTTTAAAATTATAAAACTGTTACTTTCATCAAAATTGATTTTTATGCATAAATAGATGTATAAAAGATTTTTTTTAAATTATAAAAGTGTTACTTTCATCAAAATTGATTTTTATGCATAAATAGATGCATAAAAGATTTTTTTAAATTATAAAAGTGTTACTTTCATCAAAATTGATTTTTATGCATAAATAGATGCATAAAAGAATTTATTATTATTATAAAAGTGATACTTTCATCAAAATTGATTTTTATGCAGAAATAGATGCATAAAAGGATTTTCTTTTATATAAAAGTGTTATTTCCATAGAAGTTAGATTTTATGCATAAATAGATGCATACAGAATTTTTATATCAAAATAAGAGTTCTCTTTAATCCTATGTTTAAATCCCATGAATATTGGTAAATAAACTTGCCCAGGTCTTGACCAGCCTTGGTATGGTGAAAAATGGTGTACTTTTGGTACGATGGGCGAGGGCCGATGAACCGGTCCCTGAGTGAAGTGCCAGGACACCTAAGGAGGATCCTGGAGGGTTTTGACCAAGCGATGCACGGGCTCGCGGTGCTTTTAGGACACCCATGCATATGTCATGAAAGATATATATGTATGATGATGAAAAAATATTGAAATCTGTTTTGCTGGATCTTGTTGCTGACTAGCTGGTCTCGAGACGGAGAGTCCAGAGTGATACCTATTTTTGAGAAACAAGAAACTGGATGGAAATTTTGAGTTATGATATCTGTAACCAATAATTGTTTGTCAATGGATTGTTTTATAAGTTTAAGATTAAAGATGAGTGTGTACGTATCTGTATTCTAAAGCAAAAGTTAAGAAAGGCATTCAATTATGGGTGGGTGAGTACTTGTCTGGTTCTACCAATTCCAGTGGTTGGGTGGTGGTGGCTAACCCATGGGCCGGATGGGGTTAGGCTAGAATCAATAGAGTTTTAATAATAAAATTGATTAATAAGAATACGCTTAGAACTCGAATACGCTTAGAACTTAACCTGAAGACTTCTCAAATGAATAGATCAACGGCTGTGCCTGATTCAATTAGGAAAAAAGCGTTGATTCCTTCATGATAAGTCTGTAATAGTTTTCCTTCTATTTGGTTTAATCAGATGAAGGTTAGTTCAGTATCTTGATCTCGTTAGAAAAATTCGTTAAGAAATTCAAAATGGTGGAATCATCCCCATTTTCTGGGCATGGGAAATTTTCTCGGTTTCGATTTTCGAAATGGCCACGAGGTTAGTCTCGTGCCCAAACATTTGAGGGCGAGGCCCCGAGTGGGAAACCCTACCCCACGCATGAGGGAGCTGCTTCTGCCTGCCAGCTACTATCGGGAATCCAGTGTGCGGAGGGGGGTATGGGATCTCACAAAAAGTATCTCTCAGTGGACCATCCTTTGCTGCATGAGGGATTTCTAGGGAGGTCTCTTTACATATGGAATGGGATCTCACAAAAAGTATCTCTCAGTGGACCATCCTTTGCTGCATGAGGGATTTCTAGGGAGGTCTCTTTACATATGGAGGAAGAGCAGTGATTGGAGGACCTTATGGGAGCTAGATCCAACCTGCACACCTCTAGGAATGAAGCGTTTATCCATTTTCCATTAACTTCCATATTGGAATGACCTTCTAGTGAACCATCTTCTTGACCCAATGCACACTTTCAAGAATGTAGCCAAGGTGCTTTGGAAAATCATCACAGGAGCAAAGGAGAGCAAGGCACAACAAGATGATTTACAAGAGGTTCAACGCATGCAACACTTATGGGCCCAAAATAGACCAGATGGGAAGGTGAAGCTACCAAAAGCACCTTGGTTCATTGACAAAGGAAGAGCAACGGTGTGTAAAGAAGTGCATTAGTGAGTTTCGTACCCCTATAGGATGCATGCATTGCTTGAAGGGAGCATTTTCAAAGGAGGATGAGCTTAGTGGCTTGAAGAGTCATGATTGGCACAAATTCTTGCAATTCGTGCTTCCTAGCCATCAAGGATTGCCTCAACGACATTAGAGCAACAATTTACAAAATTGGTGTAGTGGTGCATTGGATATCAAGGAAAGAGATTAGTAGAGACACATTGGAAGCAGCATGGTTAAACTCCATTGAGGCTATTACGATGGCTGAAAAATACTTTCCAACAAGTATTTTAACCATTCAATTGCACTTGCTAGTTCATGTGGTTGATGAAGTTGCTGTGGTTGGGGTTGTCCATAACCGATGGATGTTTTTCTTGGAGAGATTTATGAAGACACTTAAAGGATTTGTTCGTCAAAGAGCTCATCCTAAAGGCAGTATGGTAGCGGGATGGCTTGTTCAAGAATCACTTGTATATATAACTGAATTTCTCAGTACGTCTGATCTTGATATGCTAAGATTATGGACACAAGAAGAAGATGATCGACTAGTTGGGGAAGAGCCACAAGGGAAAGGCCTTGTGAGAACAATGGATGTAGCACTGCGTGAGAAGATCAATAAATTTTGCATCTTAAACTCACATGCTATGGAGAAATGGATCGAGAGATATAACTTGGTGAAGGCTGAAAGGGACCAAGCTTGTTTGAGTTTTAGAAGGAGTCAAACAACCCGCACACTACCGTACCCAATAGAACTTGCACTTCTTTCAGACTTTCCTTCTAATAAATGGCTCGAGCAAACCATACTGTAAGCTAAACACAATGGTGAATAAATAAGTAATGAGGAGGAGGAGCTTGCATATGGTTGTGATTTCCATGTATGTGAGTTTTGGATATCTACGCATTGTCTTTTATGTTGTGCTTTCGTGAATTTATACAATAAAAGTACTTATTTATTGTGCTTGCAGTATTGTAAGTTTGGGGCAATTTGGTCACACAGACGTCACTTTCGAGTAGAAGGAATAGATAAAAAGAGAAGAACATTTGATTGTGGTGTCAAGGCTAATTTCATGCAAGAAAGTCGTTCACGTGCAAGTGATGGCAATACTGAAGTAGGCATGCTAGATTATTGTGGAACAATCCAAGATATTATCAAGGTTGGATTCAAAAAGTTTGATATGTTCATTTTTGATGTTAAATGGTTCAAGTTGATAACTCAAGGGGCACAAGTAACTGTATGCAAAGACAAGTGTGGATTTCTTCAAGTAGACCGCACAAAGATATGGATTGACCAAACGAACACATTTGTGCTACCAGAGCATTGTGAGCAAGTCATCTTTGTGGAAGACCTGACATATCATAAATGGTTGTTTGTGATCCAAATAAATCCACGTGGAAAACAAATATTTGAAGAGGTGAAAATAGCAGTTGACTGTTTGCCAGATGCTGAGGAACTCCCCCCAAATCATGTGATGGTTGAGCATACACCACTAGCACCTATTGAACAAGAAGAAGAAGACATAATAGTTGAGAAAGCAGGTGAGTCTCACACTGGATTAGGATCTGATGAAGGTGTACTCATTGAGTAAATACATCTTGAATGAGAAACAGACACTAGAGATAATCCAGAAGAAGAAGAGATTCAAGCTGATCATGATGCATCGACAACTCTCATGCTAGAGCTAAAAGAGGATGACGGCATGGATGAATTGACAACAATGATGGAGTATTTCTAGAAATAGATTTATTTGGAGCCATGGATCTCGCTGAGGACGAGCAAGTTGATGATGAACTTTAATTTCATTGTAAAATAGGGCACTTTATTAATTGCACACCTTAGTGATGAGGAGGAGGAGCTAGCATTTGTTCTCTTTCAAAGAGTGTGATGGAAGTTCTACCCTCCTCTCTCTCTCTCTCTCTCTCTCTCTCTCCATGGCCCCCCCTCCCCCCCTCCCCCCCCTCTCTCTCTCTCTCTCTCTCTCTCTCTCTCTCTCTCTCTCTCATAGACACATATGCTTGCAAAGAGGTAGAAAGAGAAGGCTAAAACACACCCCAAGGTGGGAACTAGCAAATATTATATATAAATTCAAATAAAAAAACCATTTTTTAATAACGGTTATTTCAACGCATATTTCGATGCACATATCAATGACGCGACAAGGCATGGAAACTAAGCGTCAAAAAACAATGATTCTCTTGTAGTGACATAACTACACTAACTCAACCTCAAACTTAAGTTTGAGACTACATAGGTTTGTCCATACTTGTTGCTAAGTTTTGAGGCAGCTCAAACTTGAGTTTGAGCCTTGAGCCTCATGAAACTTAAGTTTGAGCTCTACAAGCACAAATATAGCTTTTGTAAATAAGTCACTCTGCCCAGTTGTAGTGAAGTAAAGGGGTAGCCATGCCTATGCTTCTTTTTTGGGGTATAAGTGAGGACCTCATAAGATGAGTCCGACTATGCATAGGCTTTCAAGTTTTATGCATAGGCTTACAAGATTTATGCATAACAGCCTAAGTGTAGGCTCTATGCAAAGCTTTATGCGTAAGCTTTATGTATAAAGCCTTTATGCATAGCTATTCATGAATGTTTTATGTTTTGAGCAATTGACTCTTATGCATGTATTTGGGTTGGGTTATATGTATAGGCAATTTTGATCGACCCATCGTAGGACCCGGATGTCATGAACCTACTCAATATCATCAACCAGGGATGTGGGCAGCACATGCATGGACTCAGTTCTCACAGACACAGGTATGACATCCCTTTTCACATATGTAGAGGTTATCTTTTATGCATTTGTAAGTAAATTTGTTTAATCTTATATTTAGGCCAACATACCATTGGGCCAATCGACTCCATATGGGCAATCTAATCCCCATATGGCCAGTCGTCTTCAATGCGGACAGTCCACTCCATTGATAGGTGTAGGTTTGAGTGGTGTAGGAGCATCACACTATGGGTGTGATGAGCCTACACCACCAACATTGACTAGACCCATCCTCGCTCCCTTCGTCCATCTTCACCACGACATTGTAGGGAGTGTGGGGGGTCTAGTAGACATAGTAATGGGGGGAGAAGGGTGCTTTTTGTTTGGCAAAAGTAGCACTAGGTCTCCCGAGTCATCTCCCCAATGGGGGGTTCTTCATCCGCTCATTTTGAGACACCCCTGAGGAGAGCCACCCCACCATTTGATCCATGAACCTTGCCATATAACGTGGATGTGGATGATGTCATCGTGATGGATGCATAAGGGAAGCAAGTAATCAACCAAATGCATGTTCTTACTAACTTGGATTTCACAAACTCCGTTAAGAAGTGGAAAGTCCAGGACGAGCTCTTAAAACAATATGTTATTGATGTGCTCAAGACTGAGTTTGCTGTTTCACATACGGGCCTCGCCTTCTTAGAGGATTGGATGAAGACAAGGATAAATTTTTCTCTCTCTAATAATAGGAGAGAAAGTGGTGAAGAACAATATGGAGAAGTCAAGTGTTTTCTCCAAGAGGAGTGGAGGCACACGCAGAGCTTTGTGAGAAAGCATCCAGGTGCTTTTCAACAAGAGGCGACAGCAAGTGCTTCACGATTACAGAAGCGAGGAGTGTCACACTTTGGCGTAGGAGGAAAATCTCCTTCTTTGCTAGCTTTGTAAGTGTCTATTTTACTATTTTTCTTCTCCTATTTTATTTTGTTTTAAACTATATTGTTTCCTTTAACTAATTGTATTTTTTAATTATTTTTTATAGATGGAGGTTGTTGGGCATCGCCCAACAAGAGGAGTATGATTATGGATATAGAGTCCCCTATCTGCAATTATGATCTTGGGGATGCGTACGTGAGGTGTACGCTTGAATGAGTCCATTTTGGGGACTCAGGCTGATGAGGTAAGTAGCTGTTAATCCCTTCTCTTATCTATATGTAATTGTCTTTTATTGTTTTACACTTACCTTACTCTTGTTTGCATGTATTTAGGATGAGGAGGAAGAGGAAGATAAAGAGGAAGATCTGGACTACGAGTGTGAAGTGGGTGAAGGAAGTGAAGACGAAGACAAAGACGATGAAGAGGAAGAAGATAAAGAGGAAGATCTGGACTACGAGTGTGAAGTGGGTGAAGGAAGTGAAGACGAAGACAAAGACGATGACAAGCTAGAGGAAGTTGATGAGGATTCCGAGTAGCGTCCTCTTCCTTGATTTTGTTTTTTGTATATAGCCAAAGGCCCAACCAATCAATAAAACCAATCTTTATTAATTCTTCCCTGTTCTTATTTTCTTTTTTAAGTTTATGTCTGTATCAAAAAATTATTTGTATCTATAAAAAAGAAGAGTTGGGGCATAATGGGGAGTCCTGTGTAGAATCCCCAGTCTGCCCCAACGTTTTTTTCCACGCAGTTCTATCCGCTGTGCTTAGCAGCAAAAATAGTCGCAAAATATCGCTACTGAGTAGTGAAAATTTTCTACTGAGCAATGATCTTGTTGGAGCAAAAATAGCAGCATTTCTAGCACTGAAATAGACCTGACATCTCCGTAGTACCGTTCTAGTTATAAAAGCACTGCTATTTTCGCTGTTGTTGCAGCAGTGAAAATATTTTCACATGACAGGAATGTAAGTAAGAGAGCACTTGATGTGGTGGACTCAGATGTATAGGTGCTGACAAATATGGCATCAACAATGGGAGAATGTCATTATTACTATGTATCTTTTATTGATGATCACAACATAAGGAAGGTGTGGGTCTGTTTCACGAAAGAGAAAAGTGAAGTGTTTACTCACTTTCATAATTTCAAAATGTTGGCTGAAAAGAAATCAGGTTTGTAAGTTAAGTACGTAAGGCTAGATTGAGGGGGAGAGTACTTCTCCAATGAGTTCTGAGTACTTGAGAAAGCATGGAATATAGAGATAATTCACATGAAAGTACTTGAGAAAGCATGGAATTTAGAGACAATTCACATGCAAGAATGATCCGTAGAAAAATGTTATGCTGAGAGAAAGAATAGGCACATTGCAAAGGTTTCTTGTGCATTGATGATGGCTGAGAAGAGCATGCCTGACCATTATTGGGCTGAAGTAGTGTGACACAAAGTTGGGGTTTTGACTTCGGTCACTTCTTAGAATCAAAACACACTTGTATGAAACCTCACAGCCTCCTCACCTCCCTTTCTCTCCCTAGGTTAAGATAAAGATATAACATCAAAGGTGAGATCATAATTCATGAAAGGCTCCGGACAAGCAAGAATTTCTGCTAGTCTTGCAGCTCTCTCCAAACAAGAGGGCAACTCTTTGTTGGAAGAAAATCTTCCGACTCAGAATTATGTGAATGGAAATATATGGGGAATGTTGGTAAGGTTCATCCATTTGAATTGGGCAATTTGTATGGAACATATTAAAGTAAAACAATATAGCAATCACTTACAAGAGGATAAGACACATGGGATTGGCCTTTTGATAAGAGATTAAGGGGAATTAATCATTATTAAGAAGAAAGAATGGCCAAAAGTCTATAAAAACAGAGATACACAGAGAATTGCAGTTTTAAATCCATATAGACTATGCAAAAGAGGATTATATAGGTGTGTAGAACTTGAAGAGAGCTTTGTACCTATATAAAAACTTTCAAAAACGGGCAACCGAGCGAAAAGTTATGAGCATTTTACTACAAGACTATAAAACGGCCAAAATTTGCCTAAAAGTTAGCAACTTTGGGAGAAATTCTGATCATCAATGAAGTGAAGGATTAAGAAATTAGTTATATGAGTGGAAAGAGAATATAAAGAGCTTCCTAGACATATGATCAATTTTAGAAACCAATACCCGAGTGATGAGTAATTATCGGTTGAAATTTGGATATTGGACCACAAAAATTGCACTTCTCTCTCTTTGCATGAAACCTCAATTTTTACATAGCCTCTTGCCTCTCATCTCCTTCATGATTCAAGCTAGAGGGTAAGGGTTAACATTGCTCAATGGACAATCGTAAAGATTTACCTATGGTCCCCAAAGTCTTTCCACATGCTCATTACTGCTAAAACCATTGGTACCTCCAAAGGAGGGCGGCAATAAGGCAAGGGCTACCTTGAGAAGTCACAGGCCCGCCAAGATAATAACTCCTTATCCCACTTATCATGAATCATCAAAGAGGTCCAAAATTGGGTTAAGCATGAGGAGCTAATGCTAAATGAGACATTCACATGTAAAGAGAGTGTTTGAATAAGGGTTTGAAGATAAGAGAACAGCAATGACACAAAATGCTCGATTGAGGAGGCTCATTCCTTGATTTGAAAGGGAGAGGAGGGCTCCTTTTATAGGTGGAGAATCACCCTCTCTTCCATTGTTACAAATTACAACATAAAAATCTTCAACCCTTATGTGACATAAGGGTAGATGTCACCATCAATTGTCCTCTTAGGCTAAGTCTTCTATTGATTATAAAATTGTCCTCTTGGGCTAAGTCTTCTATTGATTATAAAATTGAAGACTTTTTGACTTTGAAAGTGTGATGAGATAATAGCCAAGTCTAAGTGGCATGTAGGTGGAGATCCTACTTACACATGGCGGAATTCTCCTCTGCATTCTAGAAGAATCTTTCCCAATTATGCACCTACACACTCCTCCACATGCCTTCCACACTCCCCAACTTGTAGCCTTATGGTGAATACTACATTAATAATACAATTAAAATCCATGTGAGCATGAAGGCCCACTTTTATTTTCCACATCACTAGCCTATCTACCATACCAAAGTATTTATCAACAAGCATACTTGTGGCATTTACAATGTGTGCACCCTAAATCAAGTAAAACCATTATATTTGAAGATAGAATGCTGTTATCAGGGTAGCCGCCAAGCCGCCGCATCACCACGTCGTTATTCCATTGTAGGTGCCGCAATCTTCTTGGACAAGCTTCCACCTTATTACCATTGAGAAACCATCAAAATATGCACAAAATTTAAAATGAAAGATATCAACTTTTCATGTCACATCTTTCCCCCCCAGCAGATCCTCCATGCTTGTCTTGAAGGTCTGCTGGCCATGGTGCTCGAGGGTAGAATATCTTTAGCCGCCGGTACGCATTGGCACGTCCGAGAACCTCCTGGATGGCCACTTGCATCCTCTAGAAGATAGGTGTTATTTTTGAACTTTTTCTTTATCCTGAAGGGGCCTTCCCAACGTCGAAGAAGCTTCTTATCTAACCGTTTCTCCACACGGCCATCATACCTCATGAGACTAAGCTTCCTTGCTTGAGTTCTGGCTTCTTCTTCTTCTTCGTGAGAGTGTCATGCCTTGCCTTGCACTGTTGTTGTGCAGCCTCCAAATTTTGAAGTGCCTGAAGTCGCCTCTCATCCAAGGTCTCCAGTTGTACTAGGCGTTGGGCATGTGTTTCTTCTTCATTATTCAAGCATGCAAAAGATGTGCGAAGGCTTGTGATTTCCAATTCTATTGGCAAAATAGCCTCCATTCCATAAACTAACTGAAAAGGTGTGAAACCAAGAGAGTTTGTGAGTTGTCCTATAGGCCCATAGGACCTCTGGCAAATGCTCATCCCACTTTCTCTTCATAGTGTCCACTAGCTTAGACAAAGATCCACAAAGCAGTCCATTAGTTGTTTCTACTAAACCATTACATTGGGGATAATAGGGAGTTGACATAGCATGCTTTATTTTTAATTTCTGCACCAAAGCTTCAATCAAGTCATTTCTGAAAGACCTCCCCCCATCCGTAAGGATTTCTAATGGACACCCAAATCGGGCACATATGTATTCCCTAAGAAAGGATGCCATAGCCACTGCTTTATTATTGACCATGGCCTTTGCTTCTGCCCACCTTGTTGCATAATCTGTGTGGCCACCAATATGTAATACTTCCCATGTGAGGAACGAGGAAGTGGGCCCACAAAATCTAATCCCCACCTTTCAAATGGACCATATACTGGGATAGGGTTTAAGGGTCCGGGAACCAATTGCTTATGCCCATATGCCTGGCATAATTCACAGCTTCTACACCACTCATAGACATCTTTGTTGAGTCGAGGCCAATAATACCCTGTGTTAAGGATCCTCCAAGTTGTGCTGGCTGAGGCAAAGTGACTTGAACATTCATGACATAATTCCATAATCCTTTTAGATTCTTCCAGGCTCACTACCCTCCTAAGAATCTTATGCTTACCTTGCTTTTAAAGAATATCCCCTAGAATTGTGTAAGGATGAGCTTTCCTGGTGGTAAGCCTTTGCTTCTGTTTGAGGATTCAATCCAAGAGGGAAGTATCTTGTATCTAAATAATGTTGAACATCTTGGAGCTCAGGCCAACCTATATCCATTAATGCAAGAGTAGCTACTTTGAAAGAAGCCAAGGCTTTAGTAGCCAATTTATCAGCCTTTTGATTATCCTTCCTGTTAACATGCATCAATTTACAAAACTCAAAAGCTTCTTTTAACTCCATGCCCTTTTATACAATTCTTGGAGACTAGGACTCCTTGCCTTATATTCTCCTTTCATTTGTCGGATGACCAATTGCGAATCCCCTTTAACCTCTATCTCTTTAATTCCATCTTTTATGCAATCTTCTAATCCCCAAATTAATGCATTGTACTCAGCCACATTATTTGATATAGCCTTTAGAAATTCCCTACCCTTGGCCCATACCTCTTCCTTCTGGATCAAATAAAACTATCCCCCCAGCCCCACATTGCCTGGAAGGGCTAAAGGCTCCATCAAAATGCATAGTGAAAGCAGTTGGTGGTGTCTCCAAATCTTCATATACTTCTTCCTATGTTCCTGTTCCTTCTTCCTCTTCCTTCCTTGTTGTAAGCAAATCTGCAAGAGAGGCCCTAGTGGTGTTTTCTATAATAAAAGTGAAAGAGAATTCTTGAAGCTCACAAATCCACTTTGCAAACTTCCCTCCTACAGGATTGGGTTTGCGGACTAAGAATTGTAAAGAAGGTTAAGAGGTGAGGAAGGAAAAAGGGCGAGGTAACAAGTATGACCTAAACTTCTTTACTGCAAAAACAAGAGACAAACCACCTTTCTCCATTTCACCATACCTCTCCTCGGCATCAGTGAGTTGTCGGCTTGCATAATACACTGGTTGCATATGCCCTTGCTCTCCCTTTTGCAAGAGTATAGCACCCACTGAATGTGATGAGACACTTGGGTTCACATAAAAGTCCTCCCCCCACCTAGGAGGCTGCACAATTGGACTTTGACTCATGCATTCCTTGAGCAAACAAAAAGATTGAATTTGATCGGGCCCTCATTGGAAAGAAACATTCTTCTTTGTCAACAGATTTATAGGATACATCTTCTCAGAGAACATGTCAACAAAGCGTTGGTAATACCTTGTTTTACCCAAAATCCTCCTTACCTCCCGTACATTGATAAGTGGTGGGAGGGCCACAATTGCCTGCACCTTCTCAGGATCCATCTCTATGCCTTCTTCTAAGATAACATGTCCCAAGAGAAGAACCTTCCTTCGTGCCAAGCGGCATTTTCCAGGATTAAGACACCCTTTTACATCATCAATACTTTGCAAGGCCAACCTCAACTTTTCCAAGTGATCCATGCGGCTTGAAATAAATGCAAAAATCATCCAAAAAGACCCTTATAAACTTTCCCAAGTAAGGTGCAAATACCTGACTCATGAAGTGTTGAAAAGTTGCTGGTGCATAGGTCAAGCCAAATGGCATCACCCTATAGGCATACACTCCCCAAGGGGTGATAAATGAGGTTTTCCTTTGATCTTCTTCACAAATCCAGATTTGAAAGTATCCAGAGTATCCATCACACACTGAATACAACTCATGACCTGCAACTTGATCCAAAATCTCATCCTGAAAGGGTAGAGGATAATAATCCCTCTTTGTGCATGCATTCAGAGGGCAAAAGTCCACACACACACACACCATTTTCCACCCTTTTTGGGAGTGACTACAACTGGGGAAATCCACTCTGAATTCTCTACTGGAAAAATAAATCCAGCTTCTGTAAGCAAATTAGTTACCTCATTCTTAAGCACCTCCGCTTGCACCACTCTGTATTCTCTATTAGAAAAATAAATCCAGCTGCAAGCAAATTAGTTACCTCATTCTTAAGCACCTCCACTTGCACTACTCCCAAACGCCTTAGCCGTTGTACCAATAGCTTACTTTGGGGGTTGAGATCAATCTTGTGCTCTACTAGGGTAACTTGGTGTACTTGTGAGTAGCTGTTTGCAGGTTAGGAAATCCATCCAACATTTTTAAGTAATTCTCCCTTTCAGTACATGCTATGGACTCATCAAGAAGAAGTTCATTCTGTTGGTGAAGACTAGTGAGGTCCACATCTCCTTTCTTGCACATGGTTGAAGAAGCTTCCCCTTCCAAGGCTCCATTGTCTTTGGCATCCCCTTCATCCCTTCCCAGGGTAAGACCAAATGCAACTCCCTCCACCTCCCCTTCTGAGATGGAAACCTCAGAGCTACCACTTGTCTCCTCTTCATCGGATGACTCTGACTCTGAACTTTTGAAAGTTGAAGGTTCACCTCTTACCACTTTCTTGCGACGACTCTTGATGTTGTAGTGGACCTTCTTATTCTTACCTTGTAGAATAAGATCACATGTCTCCCACTTTTGAATTGCCTTCACTTGGCGAAGCCATGGCCTACCCAATATCAATGGGTAAGCCCTAGCATTAGGCTTTGTAGGAATGACCTGGAAAGTTGTAGGCACAGAAATACCACATACATCCACTCCCAAATTTCTGACAATTCCTAAGGTTTTCACCCTAGTACTATCAGCAAGTTTGATGCGATAGGGAGAGTTAGTAGAAGACAACTTTAAATCGGCATCTTTCATTGTTTTTTCACTCATGACATTGATTGATGCACCTCCATCAATGTATGCATTAGAAATTGTTTTTTCCTCAATGATGACATCAATCACAGGCACATCATCTCCTACATCAATAACCACCTTTTGAGCCATAGGAGTCCCATTATCCCTCTTCTTCTTTTTCTTAGATTCCCTTGTGCTAGCCAGCTTACCCCATTCCTTTCTGAGCTTTGGAGAGAGTGCCAAAAGCTGCCCAAATGTGATTTGTGCTGTTTTCTCCCTAAGATCTGTTAAGAGGTCATAACTAAGAGATCCTTGTCCAAGAGGAAAGTTAGATTGTCCAATTTTTCTCCTAGATGACATCTTCTTCTTCTTATTTTTCTCCTCTTCTTCAGATTTATCTTCTTCTTCTTCTTCTTCTTCTTGGCTTCTAGTTTTACGACCCCTTTTTGCCATTAATGGCATCAATGTTTCCTCTTCTTCTTCTAAGCATGTTTCCTCTAAAAGTGCTAAACTTTTATCCTCTCTTTTCCTCAATTTTGGACACTTAGTGCGATAGTGCCCCTTCTCTTGACATTCATAGCATGTGACACTACTTCTATCCCTAGGTTTATCCTCAACTCGTGGAACCCTAGGTGGCCTTGTGTTGACTAAGTGTAACTTGAAATCAGCAAATTCTGCCATAAGTTGTGCAATGTTATGATCCAAGGATGGAGCTTGTACCTGAGATGTTGAGGCTATCTCTACTCATGGTGGGGTCGATACACTCGGAGAAGATTGGAATGTGGACTCAATATGAAGAGTGGCCTCCTTCTTCAAAGTAATACGAAGAGCCTCTTTAAAATTAGTGGGATCTTTGCTAAGAACTTTTCCATGCAAGCGAGGATCCAAAGCCCTAATAAACTTGCTCATCTTAAGGTGCTCCATTGCTAAAGAACTCTTTGAATCTCCCATAGAAGGTGAAGAAGAAGAAGAAGCAACAACATGTAAAGTAGCTTGTTGATATTTGATGAACAAGGCTTCATACCTCACTGAAAAGGCAGAAACTGACTTTCCTTCCTTTTGAAAAATTTGATCCAATCGCAATAGTAAAGCATTTGGTGACTCCACTGTCCCAAATCTCTCCTTCATTGCTTTGGTCAACCTTTCCCAATCATTCTTGGACTTCTCTGGCAAAGCCTCATGCCAAGTTAAGGCCACACCCTCCAAGAAATCTGGAAGTATTTCTGCCCTCTCCTTCATAGACCAACCTGTCAAGCGGCATGCTCGGTTAAACTCTCGGAGATAACTCCCCGAGTCTTCTCCTTCCAATCCTTGGAACACCGGAATGTTGAACATCTTGCACCAAAAGATGAGTAGCAACAAGGAAAATTTACTTATTTCAAAATAACTTTTCTTTAATCATGCAGGACCTTGAGGTTAAAATAGAATAATTCTAAGTAAAACCTGCCCGCCGTCTCCACCAAAAGATGTGACACAAAGTTGGGGTTTTGACTTCGGTCACTTCTTAGAATCAAAACACACTTGTATGAAACTTCACAGCCTCCTCACCTCCCTTTCTCTCCCTAGGTTAAGATAAAGATATACACATCAAAGGTGAGATCATAATTCATGGAAGGAAAGATGAGCTTTTAAGTAATAAAAATGTTTGAGCGTAACTATCTAGATAAAAGCATCTCTAGTACACATGCATTTTTTTAAAATACTTTTGTGCTTAACCATTTTAAAGTTAATATAAATAACTTTAAAAGCCTCATTATGCTTACAACTTGAAATTTAATATGAATAAACTATGCTAGAACAATGACAGTGTTTCCAAACTTTAATGATGCCAATTTAATATATTAACCACAAATTAATGTATTAACCACAAACTAATTTAATATATTAACCACAAAGTAATGTATTAGGCACAAAGTAATGTATTAGGAACAAAGCAATGCTTTACATTCTTAAGCTTTATGAATATAGTTCTCAATTATTAAGCCAAAAAGATATCATGTTATTTGTATTATATCTTGGAATGGTGGAGTTTGATTTTAAAATTAATCAAAGGGTATGCTAAGTGTTTGGATCTTAGACAAGTGTTTGGATCAAAAGGTATGCTAAGTGTTTGGATCTTAGACAAGTTAAACACAAAAAAGTACAATAGATGGTACAACAAGGTAAAAAGATAATTTTTTATACCATTTCATTAAAAGTGCTAAATGAGTAAACTATATTGCATGAGATTTATAATTTGAAACATATCTAGTTACCATCTCCTCTTAAGTTTAAAACTATTTGGAACTTTTTTCTTTGCTCTTGAAACTTCTTTGAATTTATTTGTCAATTAAGCATTATCTAATCACTGTTTATTAATGTTCAACCCCTTATATATTTTTTGCATGCCAACATGACACAAACAACTTCTTGTATCTAAGATTTAGATGAACTTGAAAGGAAGTTTTTGTGCTTAAAATTTGATAATAACCTTAAGAATGGTTACAACCAAAGATTGTAATTATTTTTAATATGGTCAAAAAGTTTATAGTTTCCAAGGACATAAGTGGCAATCTTATCTACATAAAAGCATCTTAAGTTCAAATAGATAAGTGAGAGTACAAAAAATATTTAAGAACTAATAGTAGTCAAGTACCTTTTGATTTTAAATCAAATGGGTGATAGTATACACACATTATAAAAAGAGTAGTGATTGCACAATCATGTTAATTCAATTGAATAAATGGAAAATATATCCATTATTTTGTGCTCAAACTTTTTGGTGATTTATACTAAACATTTAACATGTTTTTATGTATAGCCTCTTCAAATGTTAAACTTTGATTAGTAAAAAAATGGATGGGTATGCTAAGGGATTAGAACTTGCATGGTTTAAATATTGGACAAGTATAAGAGATGGTACAAGAAGGATAGAAGTTCCCTTTTAACAAAAAAAGAACAAAACATGTAAATAAGCTAAAATGCACTAAAAGCTTTAAGAATGTACTTAATGAAAATAGATAATTCTATATAATTATTTTTGAAAGAGATAATGCACTAAAAGCTTTAAGAATGTACTTAATGAAAATAGATAATTCTATATAATTATTTTTGAAAGAGAATAGAGGTTGCACTTTGAATTTCTATCTTTTCAAGAGAGAAAGTTTTTTCTATAAAGTAGGAAAATTTCATTTATCCATGGTATATTTCACATATGTTACTTTTTCAAGAAAGTGTGTATTTTTTTTTTCTTTGGTACTTCATCCATTACATGTTTCAAATGGAGAGACTCTTGCTATTGTATGCAAAACTTCACGTAAGGAGAAAAAAGTCCATGTAAGTGCAAAATAATAAATGAACTTAGAATCATCAGGACTCAAATTTTAATGTTTAGATAAGATAATATCTTTTTTATTTTTATCGAAGACTTAAACACACAAATGAACATATGCATGATGTAGGAAAGCAATAACATTCTTGCTTCTTCTTAGCAAGTTCCAATGAAAGACTTTACAAGTCAACCTTGCTTAGTCCTTTAGTATACTTTTAGTTTTATTCGAATTTCACTTAGGGTCTTTCCACTTGGTTGTACACAAGGGAGTAAGAGAAAGCACCACCACAACCTGGACCCACGCAAGGTTGGTAGTGCTCCCCCCCACACCCCCCCAAAACAAAGAATACAAGTTTAAGAGCCCCCACATTGTTATTTTAGATATTTTTACTAACCTGTTTTTTGAACATCAAATGTTTGATAGTAAGTAAGTTTGGTGTTTCTAAATAGTACCTTTAGATTTCTTCCCAGTAAATTTTACTCTTAAAAAGAAAAATTAAAAACATGAAATTTTCAATGTCATTCTCTTGAGATGGCTCAAGTGAGGTGATTAGAGGTATGCTTATACTAATTAATATCTTTAGGAAGGAAAGTGGTGAAAAATATATTGGGTTCATGATAACTAAATTTGTTGGCGAAAGCTCATTTCTACTAAGTATTTAAAAAATTTCCATCAAGGAGCATGGAACCTTAAATATTTTATGGTACCTCATACATGGAGATGTTGATTTTTAGAAAAATAAGTTTTCATTTACTTATCAGATGGTTGGATTCTAGGGTCTTAGTGCAATGGATCAATTCAAGAAACAAGATTGTAGATTTTTAAGAGGAGAGTTTAATTAACAGCTTATAAAGAGAACATACTCTTATCTAGCCTCCATCTAGTGTTAAACATCTTGCCGCTAGTGTTTCAAGTGCACATTTCATTGTTTCCCTCATCATTTTTACTTTTGTAGTGAAGTTGAAAAGGTTCTTACTAAGCCTTTAAAGTTCAAGGTAGTGGATTGAAATTTTGAAATGGAATTGCTAAGGAAATATGGCACACACTTGTGATTAATATCCCAACTAAAGATCAAAGAACGAGTGAGCGAGCATTCACTGACTTTGCATTCTTCCTCAAGTTGCTGCCCACCATACTTGAAGTGTTTATAGAGATGAAGGGAATTTAGAAAATGGAGAATTTTAGGCCAAGGCATTCCTAAGGACGCATCAAAGTTGGGAAAATGAGTTGATTATTATTATAGTGCAAAAGGCTAAAAATTAAAGTGGTGGTGTGCTTGAGAACCTCAAGGTGGTGTAGGCTAAGAAGGGAGGAACGGGGTGTAAAAGGACTTCAGACGTGGGACACTCGACACGCAATTTGGCCACCCGCCCCTATAAAAGGCGCCTCTAACCCTTGCAGCATAATTCATCGCTCTAGCTGATTATGTTTGCAAATCATGGTTATTCTATTCTTAATTACCACTGTAACTATAACCGATCACAGTTGCTAAGTGCTTTTAGTCGCTTATTTGGATGTCCAAAATATGGATTAGTCTCCAGTTAAGTTGCGATTAAGAATGCAACGAGCTCAGCTTCGTTAACACTATCCTGGAGGTTGGCTTAATCCAGTTAATCCGTTTTTATTACCATTTTTAATCCTGTTAATCCCTGTTTAGTAGCATTGCATCCTGGGTTTGCGTTTGGATTAAATTTTTTCCCTTGTTTTCACCTTTATGTACAAATATTCTGGACTTAGAAAAGACGCCTCAATTTCCAACTATTTTTGGTTTTTATTATTATTTTCTAAGCACAATTAAATCAATATGCGGCGGTTAAATTAGGGAAATTTTTTTTTCCTTTGCACATAGCTTTCTCCTGAGGTTTAAAAAACCCGTTCAAATTCTTGTATTAATTACTCGTCGTCCTATCTAAATTTGGATACTCCTTTTTTTGGTAGGTGATAATCTAAATTGGGATACTCCTACTTTGGCATTGAACCAAGATTATGGCACTTGTACGGCAAAGCATTAAAAGAATTCACATACCAACATTGTCCATTGATCATAGGGCATCCTCTTCTCATGAGCTAGTGTTGCCTCCTTTGTTGCATGGTAAGTTCTCCCCACTCTTATCAGAAAGGTCTCTAGAAGAGAACTTAACAGATGGACTAAAATGCTTCTCTTTCACCAATAAAGAGATCGAAAGTGGATGTGTTATCACCCCTCTTACATTTAACCAGATGTGGCCATGGTCTCCTAGTGAGCCAAGTCATGACAGTAGCCTTCATAGTCAAACTCAAATATCGCCCCTCACAGCATTCTAATATGAACAAATCCATGCCTTAGATGCATCTATCCAAACACATTTCCCCTCTATGAATTCTATGGCGCCTATAGATCCTCCAAAAGCGAGACTACCCATGATATGCCATTCTCCACCAAAGCTCCTTTCTGAGAAGCATACAGTCACTACATCCCTCTATGAATTGAGAATTGATTTGCCTGCCAACAACACTTCCCATGGAAAGGGGAAGTGCCCAAAAGGGTCAAGTTTTGAAATGCCCCAGAAGCACAAGACAAAGAAGCCATGTGGGAGGTTTCATTCTCAACCAAATCATTGCATGATGAGGATTGATGGCCCCCCTCTTCATGTCTTACAGAACACTCAAAGACACTTTAGCCCTCTAGAAGCAGATCATCTCCTCCCAATCAATGCACCACAAGCCATCGATGAAAACTACTCATTCTTCAAGACTAAGACCACCAAGCTAGAGAGAACCTTTTCACACTTATACTCCAAACCGCATCAAGAGTACCACATTGGCGGATCTAGATGCCATGTCTTTCTTCAATGCTCTCAAAGGACCTGAGCTTGGAATAGTCAAGGTAATTGTCTCTTTTATTTATCTCTATTATATGTTATGCATGCAATGCTTGTTCTTATGTGCATCATTTGACTTTATGATCACTCTAAAACAAGAATTGAGAATTTCCTGGGCTGGTTAACATGGAAAAATGCATAGAATAGCGTGGTGTCATCCCATTCTCTAGCGTTAGTATCGTCATCATGATTTTTAGATGAATAGATGTTGCGAGACATAGTTAAATTCAATATGGTGATTCATACATTACTAAACATGTAAAACCAAGCAACCATGACGATATGCCAGTTGAGCTTTTATATATTGCATGCTAGTATCCTTTGAGAATGATGTACTTTGTCATTATGCTATGTAACATGGTAATTTAATAATATATTAAACTATTTCTCTTAAAAATAGGGGAAAAGAAATCAGGCAACCATAACCATGATCACTTATAAAACAAGGGGACGATGATCATCCCACAATGACAATCCCACCCTTCTTGGGTAGGGCACCTTGTAGATTGTCCATGTGGGGTGTGATGTGTAATGGGCCTATGTTCAAAACAATCAATATCATCACCTTATTCTAGCTTTTAATTCTTAGATAGCTACGTGCTTGTATTGGTTGTAGATCTCCACGTCAAAATATGTCAACAATTCGGGTTACTTGCATGCAGTAATTACCACACACTCATTTATGCAGTAATTACTTACATGCAGTAATTACTTGCATGCAGTAATTACCACACACTCATTCATGTAAAACAAGAAAATAAAAGTTCAAATTATGATATTCACAGGTACCATGAGACTAGAAGTTAGAAGAGAGCATTGAAAAATCAAAAGAAACATGAAGCATCCGCAAGTCTAGGAAAATCATAGAAATAGAACTCACAAAGTCACATTAAGTATGAAAATTCCATTAAATTCACTTCATGTTTGATGATTTCACATCATGTTCACATTTTCAAGGCATTGATACATGCAGGAATCAAAAGTTACTATGTTTCCCACCATCGATAAGAAATGGCCTTTCCTTTTGTGGTTTTCAATCGAGTCCTTTTGTATTTGCCTGGGTCTTGGTAGTCAAACAGTCCTTTGGAAGATCTTACCAAGTGCAGATTCCATGCAAATCTCAGAACTCGTCAATTTAACACTATGGTGTTTAGCTCTCATGGCACTTATCATGGTGTTTGTGACATATTTCTTGAAGTGCGTTTTCTACTTTGAAGTTGTGAGGCGCGAATTCTATCATCCACCCAGTTCGCATCAATTTTTTCTTTGCACCATGGATATCATGCATGTTCTTGGCACTAGGAGTCCCTCCTATAATTGCAAAATCCATACATCTCACATTGTGCATGATTTTCATGGCACCTATCTTTGCACTAGAGCTTAAGATATATGGACAATGGCTATTTGGGGGTGAACGAAGACTATCTAAGGTTGCTTCATTCTCTTTTGACTCCCATTCTTCATGATAGGCTATGCAAGAGAATGTTTCAACCATAGTATCTTTGTTTTAAAGAAATGAATCCAAAGTATAAAAAAGGGTACAAAGCTATGATGATAAACACTTTTCAGGGCCACACGACGCAGAAGGAAAAACACAGATTGCAAAATATGCATGCCATAAATCAATTGCTTCGTCATTGTAGAAGGGCAAAACGTCACAAAACACATACTTGAGCTTCAAATTAATGTCCCTAAAAGTTTGGGGTATGCCCGCGTGTTTCAACAAGAACACCAAAAAAACCTAATCTTGCTTTATGCAAGATAGCCAAGGCACGTTCAAGTTTCAATGAGAAATTTCAAAATTTTGGGAGCCTTGGGCTATAGGATACATTGGGCTCATGGGCATTGTACACACAACTTATGATCATTTTGACTATTACTTTCTTGAAGCTCTCAGGCCCAAGCTTTCATGGTGAACTTCTCCCATATGAGATGTGAGGATGGTGACCCACACCCATGTTGTCACTCCATGCGTTGAGTGGCCAACCTTAGTTTCTTACATTGGTATCAAAACTTTGTATTTGATCCAAAAATTTTGAAACTAATCAAAATTTCATCATTTTCTTGATTTTCTTGATCTTCTTTGAGTTTCTTGGAAATTTTCTTGAGCCTCCATCAACAACCTACTGAAAAAATCCAAAAAAGGGAGGGAAGAGCTTGCAGTTGAGCCTACAGAAATTCAGAACAAAAGAAGAGCTTGGCAGTATGTGCAAAGATTGAAAAGAAGGTCCAAATCAATTTGGGGCTTTTTTAAATTTTAAAAAAATCCAGCTTAATTGAAGCATTAATCTCAACTTTTACATGATTTTTAAAAATTGATAGCATATACAAAGCTTGAGTGCCATATCTTGTAAGGTTTATAGACACTGCCCTAAGCCTCTTATCTCAGTGGGTAAGACCACCCTTAAATGGCATCCACCCTAATCATGGCTACCAATGCAAAGTCCCCCAACAAATTCAATGGCCAAGGTTTTCACACTTGGTAGACCAAAGTCAAGGGGCATCTCATGAAGAAAAATATTTAGGCATTAGTTAAACCAACAGAAGGGGAAGATGGTGTGTTAGATGATAATTATCCTCATTACATTGATGATTGTATTCATTATATTGATGATTGTGACACTGCATCTAAAGCTTAGGACACTCTAGAGAAAACCTTTGGAACACGGGCAAAGCACTCTAAAATAAGTCTAAAAATGCAATAAAGAGCATAATGAATCTATTGCATCTTTTGTTAACAAGTTGAAAAGTATTATCACCGTAATTGTGTAGAATCCCTAACCTGCTTGAGGCCTAGATATGATGGTATTTACCTTATAGCTCCAAGTAAGCCATGTTGTTGGACATACTCCAATGATTGCCAAGTAGCCTCATCCATGGGTAATAGTGCTACCATTTGACAAGGTATTCATCAATATTCCGATTCCTCAACTCTCTTGTCCTCTTGCCAATAACCCTCTCCGGCTCATAAATGATCTCACCTTCTTCATTCATGGGTGGAAGCTCTTCCATCTCTTGAGGCAAAGATCCCATAAACCTCTTAAGGTTAGATACATGAAACACATTATGGATCCTTGTCGAAGAAGGCAAATCCAACTTGTAGGCCAAATCACCAACCCTCTTGATAATCAAGTATGGTCCATAATACCTATGAGCCAATTTTGAGTTGGTTACACCTTTGAGAGTGTTATGCCGACTCTTGGGAAGCTTCAATAGCACATAATCACCCTCTTGAAACTCCACATTCCTTCTATGAACATCTGCATTAGCCTTCATGACATCTTGAATACATGTTCCAAAAATTGCTTGGCAATATGAGATGCTCCATAAGTGGTCTTTGAAGCAATGAAATGGGCTGATTTTGTAAGTCTATCAATCACCACAAATATTTGATCCCATCCATGCTTTGTCTTTGGTAGACCCGTGATGAAGTCCATAGAAATGTGAGTCCATTTACCATCCAGAATAGGTAATGGATGAAGTAAACCACTTGGGAGTTGATGGCTATCCTTATTCTTTTGACAAGCACATTCCATCACAAACTTCTTCACATCTCCCCATATACCTTTCCAATAAAAACTCTTGCTCACTTTATCATAGGTTTTGAGTACACCAAGATGGCCCGAAAGTGGTGAAGAATGCATCTCATGAAGCACCTTTGGTATGTAGAATGAGGTAGGAACCAAATACACCTTATCCTTGTACCACAAGAGACCATTGTGAAGCTTATAATGAGGAAACTCTCCACCATCACCTTGCTGTAATTTGGTATAAATATGGGCAGCACCTTCATTGATGAGGTATTCCTCTTGAATCCCCTTGATCCATTCACTATATACCTCCATGATTGAAGTTGTAGCGCATGCCCACATTCTAGACAATGCATCCGCCACTACATTGTCCTTCTCGGGTGTGTAGGATATCTCAAAATCATATCCTTGAAGTGTGGCCAGCCATCTCTTTTGCTTTGGAGAAAGATTTGGTTGGGAGAGGAAAAATTTCAGCACCCTATGATCACTTCTCACCTTGAAATGAGCACCATAAAGATAGTGATGCCACTTCTTGATGGCATGAAGTATGGCTAGCATCTCTTGCTCATAAACATAAAGCCCCATCTCCTTTTCGGTAAGCTTTCTGCTTTCAAATGCAATGACTCCATGCTCTTGATACAAAACTGCCCCAATTCCTCTACCACTTGCATCCGCCCTCACATAAAATGTCTTTGCAAAATCCGGACATACAAGTATAGGGGCTGAAGTGAGAAACTCCTTGGCTCATTGAATCTCTTGTTGGCAATGGAATCCCAAAAGAAAGCCTCCCTCTTGAGCAAGTCGGTAAGAGGTGCCGCAATGGATGCATAATGTTGCATGAATCTTCTATAGAAAGAAGATAATCCCAAAAATCCTCTCAATTGAGTTGTATTGCTTGGTGTTGGCCACTCTTTGACACATGCCACTTTCTTAGGATCAGCCCTTATGCCATTCTCACCCACCAAGTGTCCAAGATATTCCACTTCATTGACCATGAATGTGCATTTGCTCTCCTTTGCATAAAGCTTGTGCTTCCTCAACACTTCAAACACTTGCTTCACATGACATAGATGTTCCCCTTTGCTCTTGCTATAGATCAAGATGTCATCGAAGAACACTAGCACAAACTTGAAAAGAAGGGGAGCCAATATCCGATTTATCAATGCTTGAAAAGTGGCCGGAGCATTTGTAAGACCAAAGGGCATCACCATGAAGTGAAACAATCCCCTTTCCGTCCTAAATGTTGTCTTCTCTTCATCACCTTCCTTCATCCTTATTTGATGATATCTCGATCTCAAATCAATCTTGGTGAAGAACTTTGCCCCTTTGAGCTCATCAAGAAGATCATCAATGTGAGGTATGGGATACCTATTCTTGATTGTGACCTTGTTCAAGTCACGATAATCAATGCACATGCGAAAGGATCCATCCTTCTTCTTCACCAAGAGAACGAGAGATGTAAATGGAGATTGTGAAGGTTGAATAAGACCCATAGCAAGCAAATCTTGCACTTGCTTAGCCACTTCCTCTCTTTCTACCTTAGACAAATGGTAAGGAGGCTTGTTGACAACCTTTGCATTCGGTTCAAGTACTATGGCATGGTCAATCTCCCTCTTAGGTGGTAGACTCTTTGGCACTTGCAAAATATCTTCATACTCCTTAAGAAGAGTTGCCATTTCCTCATCTATGTGCTATCCACTGCCTTCCATCCCCTCTTGGGTAACATGTAACACATAGATAGTGCCAAAAGCCTTAATCTCTTTCTTGAGTCGCCTTGGAGTGATCAAACAGAGCTTCTTAGGTGCATTTGCAGCAAGTACCACTTGTTGCCCATGATGTAGAAAGCTCATGAAACCTTGTTGAAGGTTCATGTGAATGTCACCAAGTGAAGCCAACCAATCACACCCCATGATAATGTCGATGGGACCCATATCCAAAACCACCAAATCACCTTCCCAAGTGTATGAAGAGGATAAAACCACTTTTATAGAAGGGCAAACCAAGCTAGTCTTCTCACTTTCCCCATTTGCCACTTGCACTTGGAACGTTGTAGGTGTCTTCTTTGTGTTGAGTTTGAGAGAGTTGATGGATTTAGAGTTGATGAAGCTATGAGTGCGCCTGGAATCCACAAGAATATGTGTAACCCTCCCATTGATGGTCCCCACCAACCTTAGTGTGCTTGGGTTCTTGCAACCTGCCAACAACTCTTGTGAGATAGAGCATATGCAAGCTGAAATTTCTGCATTGGTAGGCATGTCTCCGTCCACAAGGCTTTCCTTAACTCCACCTCCCGGATCAAATGGAAACTCACCATCCTCCGTGATGAAAGAATGGTCTTCAAGTGACTCCTCATGTGCTTCTTCATTGCAATCCTCCCATTCCTCAATGTCATGAGAGTCATCCTTGTTCTCTTCCTCATCCATGAGGATCATAGTGGCCACAATCTTCTTTGATTTGCACACATGCCCGGGTGACCACCTCTCTTTGCACTTGAAACATAGCCCTTTGCTTCTCAACTCCTCAATCTTTGGATCATCCATTCTTTGAGTCTTCTTGAAGGGTTGAAAGGGCTTCTTCTTCATGAAGTCACTACTCTTTTTGGCATCAAATTGATGTATCCCATTCTTTGGCTGTCCACCCCCAAATGATGTAGGAGTTCTTGGATTAGAGGATGGTAATGTAGAGGTAGGACCTTTCCCAAAATTGTAAGAAGTAGTGGTTGGTTTGAGTGTGTCTTTGGTGAAGGTCATGGGCTGAGACCTCTTGTACTTTGGCTCATAGAGTTCGGCTAACCTCATAGCTTCTTTGAGAGAGCTAGGCCTTTGAGCCGACACATCCGCCTTGATGAAGTGTTCAAGCCCATGCACAAACTTTTTCATCTTCATGTCTTCACTCAAGCCTTCCACGTACATTGAAAGCTTCAAAAATCTCTTGATGTAACCTCTCACCATCATCCCCTTTTGAGAAAGCTCATACCATTCTTCATGGTATCGGCGGTCGAGCACTAAGGGTGAAATGAAGGCCAAGTTCATCTCCCGCTTCAATCCTTCCCAAGTTGATGGCGTGTTCCCTTGTTTGACCAAGTGCCTCCACCATTGATGAGCATAATCTTCAAGATGTAAGGAGGGAAATTGTACCATATCACGCTCACTTTTTGGGTAAAGTTGGAAATAGGTGTCAAGCTTGGTAGCCCACTCCTCCAACTCTTGCGGAGATGACCCGTCACCTTTGAACTTTGATAGTGAGATTTTGTCTTTGACATCCTTGGAAGATATGTGGGATGGGTTATAATGTTGGGTAGAGGGCTTGAATCTTTGCATCTTTGAGTATGACTCCATAAATTGTGCAAAGTCTTTGTAATCCCTCTTGATGATATTCGACAATTCCATCCACTTCTTGTGAGCATCCCTTTGTCTTTGGGCAAAGGACATTTGATTCCAATCGAGTGCAATCTCCTCATCATTCACAAACACCTCATCCTCTTCCCTTGAATGCATTGCCCTAGAAAAGGTAGGACCCTTTGATGCATTGAGGTGAGACAAACCCGAATGAAAAGAAGGAGGAAACATGTCCTTGATAAGAGGTCTCCGTGCATCCGCCATGAATCCCCGAGTGGATGCTCCCAATGGATCCTCTTGTACGGCCTTCATGGAATCCTCATTCAAGATGCCCTTGCCTTTTCTTTGCTCATAGTCGCCATAATTCCCATGCTTTTCTTGTGCTTGAGACTTCCCAAACTTGTCCTCCATCACACCAATCCGTGAGGATAATGTTTCAAAATGAGAATCAAGCTTGGAGTCTAAGGTCTCCAACCGTTGTACAAGCATTTGCATGAGGGTGTCATGGTTAACCGCCGCTTGTGTCCCTTGAGAAATTTGATTATGTACATCGCCCCCATTGTCTTCATTGATGAATGCATCCCTTGCATCCATATTACCTTCCATGTCCTCATCACCAATGATCATTTCTTGCACAACATCCCCACCCTTGCGTGGTCTTCCCTTCGGCATAGTGAAGAAATGCAAGATGTTGGTAGAATGCCCAAATGATGTCAGAATTGGACAAAAGAAGGTTCTATGGGTAGGTAATGGTGTCTACTATCCTCCCAAATGAACACAGTAAGAATTAGGTGTGGGCAAGTACTCTCTGTTTTAGGGTTTGTGCGGGACAGCTGAAAGTAGTAATTTGGCTCTAAAACGCAAAATATATATCGGAATTAGGATTTTGACGGCTCTATAGAAAGCTAACGGAAGATAGAACCTACCCCTAAAAGCATTTTGATTCACTCAAAGTGGAAGTATATTCTGTTTGACTTTGACCAGAAAGTCAAACAAAATATACTTTGACCGAGATTGTGATATCCGATTAAGGGGTTCTATGGCTCATTTGAAAACTCTCAAGGAGTAGAATAGAGTCGTGTAATCACTCGGACCTAATCCCAAAAACCCTAGGACTGAATTAGGATTTTGTAAAATCCCAGAAATTCCCAAAATTCGGTCCCAAAGCTCAATCCGGCTACAAATGATTGGTGTTTCTCCCCTTGGTAGTTGTGAATAACTCTTCAAATGTATCCATGGGGTAAATCTCCAATCAATAAGCTTGTTTGGCTCCCTTGTTGGAAAAATTCCGCCAGAGTCTCCTTTGTAATTGGAACCAAATCTCAAATGAAAATGCAACTTCTCAAATCACAATGCAATACCCTTTGTATCCCACAATGTCATGAAAGATCATATGCACTCTTTGTCCATCAAAGCATTTGCAATATCCACACAATATGACGGAAAAGGGGCCCCATTGCCCAAATGCATCCACAAAGTCGATGGTGAGGATTGTTGAGGACGCGCGTTGAAGCTTGCCGATCTCCCGGCCAAGCTCTTCTCACCCCTTCACCGAGTTTTCCTCCAAGGTGAAGGTTGAGGCCATTTCTTCACACCGGTGTACCTAATCCCCCTTTGTACCGCTTTACCAAGCAATCACGGCACAAAGAGTTCAAGCCGTTCTCCCCTTGGCCTCTCCAACCAATGCCAAGGTACCCTCACACATTGCTAGATTCTATAGAAACTTGAAGTGGTAGCAATGGTGAGTGTAGGTACAAAATGATGTGGATAATATCAAATGATAGAACAAGTTTGTTGGCTTACAAGTATTGAGCATGACTCATGTCCTTTTACAATTTAGAAGTCATCAATAAAGCATGGACTCATGCCTCAATCCATCATCCAAAAGCTCCAACACAAACCAACAATTCACAATGCCCTCACCATGGCATTTGCATAAGCATTTGTTAACCACAATCAAGGCATTTGCAATTGCATTCCAACAATCCCTTTCACATCATATTGACAAATGCATGCTTCCAAAACTTATGCTCTCTTATGCCCATGTGTAAAACATAACATTGGCATGGCTATGTATAGCATCCATAGTGTCCATATGGCATCAAGATGAGCATGAGAGACTCCAAAAACATTGCATAAGCTTGCTATCCCATCAATGGCATGCCAAATGAGACATAATGAAGAAAATCCCCCAAAATGTGATCTATGAATTGGCCAAGCTCATGTGGAATCAATTCCTTTCACCATTGCCATCAATAATGCATGGAGAAGCAATATTGGCATATGAATGGTCAAGCTTTAATGGTTAATTTCTGAAAATTAGGGGAGTTTGAATGTGTCCAACCCTAATCCATTCCCAAGCTCCACCAAATGCTTCAAACTTGCAAGAAATTGATCAAATCACTCACCAATGTCATCCGGAAAGCTTCAATGGTAGAAAATGTTGAAGAAGCCTCTTGTTGAAGAAAAACGTAGCCTCTCTTTGCTCTGAAATTTGCAGCCAAAGAACACCTCCCATGTGCTTGAACATAGCTTGAAAATTGCTCCAAACAAGTGCTAAAAACCCTCTTGAATGGCTTCCATCTCATGAGGTAGTAGAGCTAGGCTTCACCTAGCTCTCCCTCCACACATTTCAGCGCGATTTTGAGGCGTGAGCATGCTGCAGCCCACCGTTTTCTCTTCTTTGCCTCCTTCATGAGATGATTAGAATAGCAATGATGCCTATGAAGTATGTAAAAGCTTAGCAATGAAAGATATAGTCAATGTGGCAAGGTATACTAGGGTTTCTCACAGCCATGGCAGAATGAACAAAAGCTCTCCAATCTTGAGAAAAAAATTTGCAAGAAGAGGCTCAAATGAAAGATCTCAGTGAGCTCTACAAAAACCCTAAGGTTTGGCATCAAAACAGGTAAAGGAAGAGCATCCCATGGCTATGGAAAGCTTGAGGAAGAAGAAGATGATTACTAAATGTGATTAGCAGAAAAATTAATTGCAATTAGTCACTTGCCCTAAGTTTTGGCCCGACTGCCCCAAATTTTTGGTCCAGAGGCCCAAAATTTGGTCCAAAAATGGTAAAATTGGCCAAAATCACTCAAAATTCAAGCAATTTCCATGAAATGCTCACCATATCCATGAGATTAAGCAAGATTAGAGAAGATTTGTCAAGAATCACTCAAGGATTACAAGAAAATGAGAAAAAAAATTAAAAGAAACTCAAATTTTCAAGCAAATTTTCCCAACAACCCATGCATGCCCATGATCAAAATCAAGAGCTCTGATACCAATTGGAATGAAGGGATGTAATGCATGAAAAATATGAGTAATCACCATGTAAACATGATGCCTAAGTGTGTTTAGTCTCTCACCAAGAGAATGAAAATAGCCTTCCACAAGCCAAGAGAGAAGCCATGAGCTCCAAGAAACATAAATTTCCATTTCTAAAAATGATCATCAAAAGTTACAACCATGGTCCAAGTCCCCTCTTTTATACATAGACTTGTCCCATTATTAACCCTATTGAATAAAGTTCCTACTTTATTACACAAAAGCCCCAACAGCCGCCATGCACATAAGAGAGCATGTTAGCATGTGGCATGGTGTGAAGGTTGAGCTTTCCATATCTCCTTCCTTCTTTGCTCTTCATCTAGCTCTTGAATCTCCACTTGGGTGACACCAGTGGTGGTGGAGTGAGCCCCTAGTGGCCTCACAAAGGGGAGTTAACCCTCATTTAGGGTTGGCTAAGTGCACATCTCTAACTCGACCCTTGCATGATTGTTTCTCTTCTTATCTCCCTTTCTTGTGTGCAAGGTTGTATGTTTGGGTTAACATAAGCAATGATGTCCAAATCTTCAACTTGGACGGGTGCCCATAATGGTTTGATGGAATACATATGGCAATTTTTGCTTTAAGAGCGTGTGGTAGTAAGAGCGTGTGGTAGTAAGTTAGAATGAAGTACCAAGTGTTGTACTTCATGGATATATTATGAGAGTGGTCATGTACTTCAACTTGGACGGGTGCCCATAATGGTTTGATGGAATACATATGGCGATTTTTGCTTTAAGAGCATGTGGTAGTAAGTTAGAATGAAGTACCAAGTGTTGTACTTCATGGATATATTATGAGAGTGGTCATTATAGTAGAATGAGGTCTCTTATGAGCCTAAACTTCCCTGCCGGCCAAAGTTTAAGTGTGTGAACACTTATGGCCATGTATATAGTTGGGTATCTCTCATAATACAAAGAACTCTCCCATTGTGCAATATAGTCTTTCTCTTGCTAATCCCCTTGCTAATCTCTCTCTAATACATGATAGTGAGTGTGTGTGAGTGAAGTGAGGTGAGAGGAGGGACGAGTACACATAGTGCAATGCGACTGTATGACAATGATCGCGGGAGGCATGGTGGAATCAGTTCTCAAAGAGTTGTGGAGCTTGGAGACATCAAGGATTACAAGCTTGCATAATGGAAAGATCCTCACGATAGTTACGGTTCACCAAGTAATTTTCTTGCTGGGGATGCATTTCAACAAGGGGGGTGAAAGAAGTTATTCAGTGCTTGAAAGCAAAGTACAAAGTAATTTAAAGAAGTTCTTGAGTGCTTTAGAGCTCTCTATGCACTGCTTTTAAGGCTCCTTGTACACTTCTTTAAAGCATCTTGTAGGAGACTTAACGCACTATGTTATACATGTGCCTTTCTCTTATTGAGTACTTTAAAGTACACTCTATTGGTGCCTTCAAGCTTGTATCAGAGTTCTTGACATTAGTGTGCAAAGTACTTTAAAACATTTCTTGAGTGCTTTAAAGGAAAATGTACACTACTTTAAAGCTTCTTGCAGGAGCTTTAAATCACTTTGTTAGTGCATCCTCAAATATTTCACAAGTTCCTTCCTCTTATTAAGTACTATGAAGTACACTCTATTAGTTCCTTAAAGCTTGTATTAGAGTGATTGAAAATAGTGTGCAAAGTACTTTAAAGGAGTTTGTAAGTTCTTTAAAGTACTTTGTTCCTAAGTGCTGGAAAGCACTTTGTTTACTACTTTAAAGCATCTTATAGAAGCTTTAAGGCACTCTATTGTGGTGCATCTACAGTTGTCCTCAAGTATTGCAAGTATAAGTGATTTCATGCTATTTTTAGTATTCATCATGTAGTCACCCTAAATGGTCATTTGAAGTATGTACAGAATGCTTGAAAGCATTATGTAGAATACTTTAAAGTATTTTTTAGTATTCATCATGTAGTCATCCTAAATGGTCATTTGAAGTATGTACAGAATGCTTGAAAGCATTATGTAGAATACTTTAAAGATCGTCCAAGAATCCTAGAAAGCATTCTGTAAGTGTACTAGATGAATAGGTTTTGAAGTTGAAAAAGAGTGCTCTCTTTCTCTCATACACAAAAACAACATCATGCATTGAGAGAGAAAATGTCTAGAGGGAGGTAATTCAAAATTGAGATATTTTTGGATATAAAAATCCTCCTAGTGTCTAAAATTATTTCCCCTGAAATAGAAATTCAAAAAGAACTTTCCAATGTGCAATTGGAATTAATTGAAAACAGGTAAAAAGGACCTTAGCCTAAGGGTCCAGATTTTCAAAAATTTTTGGATTATGGTCCAATTAAGGTTCTTATGGACCAATAAGATTAATCCAAATGTAGGGAGGGGATAAATTGAAGAATAAAAGAGAAACCCCCAAAAATGAGTAAATGCTCACATAAAATGAAGAGTTGACTGAGTACAAGGTTTATTAGTAAAAAACTATGAATATTACTAAAAAATGAGATATTTTGGATATAATGATACATTTCTGACACCTTGGTAAGGGGAAGGGACTCTTCAAGGAGGCGCCTATTCACCATGTGTGGAGGAGTTTTAAACTCAAAAATAATAGATATTTTCATCTCTCCTCTCTCCTATTTCAAAACTAGATCCAAAAAGTAAGCTAAACTGACCCAAAAATGGTCAAAAATTGACCAAACTGATCTGAAAAATTCCAGAATCAGTTTGCTTGGTTAGAGGCTCACTTTTTCCTATAAATAGAAGCCTCCCCCTTTGTAAAAGCTTAATGGTGTTTATGCAATGTTACTCTGCTCTCCTGTCCTGAGCCATTTACATTGAATTTTTTAATAATTCAATTGTTTTTAGCCTAATCCTCTCTAAAGTGAATTGGTGGCCACTCTTGCTTCAAACAAGAGTAGAACCCTCAATCCCTCAATCCAAACGAGAGCTTGCAAGCTCTATGTAAGTTAATTTTCTTACTTGTTATCTATGATTTTCTTGATTTTCATGTTTTACAGTTGATTGCATTAAATTCAAGTGCTATGCCTTTGAGGAAAAGGCCACCCCTTCTCTTCTTTACATTCCAGTCTTTCTTAATCCTAGAAAGATTAACTAAAGGATTAATTAAACTCTTTTTATTATTTACTCTCTTGAATTTAGAAAATTATGTAGATTAGAGTTCTATGAATCTAATTTGGGTTAATTTAAGTTATAAATAGAATGTTAGAAATGAGAAATGGTCAGCCATACAAAGGAGGTTATGGCAAAATTTTCTAGAATTTTATGGAAAAGAAAGTTATTTTTATGTTATTCCAAAAGAGTAATTCCCACCATTTTTGCATCTAAAAGAAATATTCTAATTACTCCATGTACATATTCACCTATGAATATGCATGGATATCATTGATATTAATCATTAAAATTGATTTTTATGCATAGAAAGATGCATAAAGGAATTATTTTTATTTCAAAAGTGTTATTCTCATTAAATTTGATTTTTATGCATAGAAATATGCATAAAGAAATTATTTTTATTTCAAAAGTTTAATTCTCATTAAATTTGATTTTTATGCATAGAAAGATGCATAAAGGATTTATTTTTATTTCAAAAGTGTTATTCTCATTAAATTTGATTTTTATGCATAGAAAGATGCACAAAGGATTTATTTTTATTTCAAAAGTGTTATTCTCATTAAATTTGATTTTTATGCATAGAAAGATGCATAAAGGATTTATTTTTATTTCAAAAGTGTTATTCTCATTAAATTTGATTTTTATGCATAGAAAGATGCCTAAAGGATTTATTTTTATTTCAAAAGTGTTATTCTCATTAAAGTTGATTTTTTATGCATAAATAGATGCATAAAGAATTTTTATATCAAATTAGAATTCTCTTAAATTCTATCATTAAATTCTATGAATAGATGTGATGAGATGTGATGTGAATTAGATAGATGTGATGAATGGATTGATGGGATGTGATGTGAATAGATGTGATGAGATGTGATGTGAATCAGATAGATGTGATGAATGGATGGGATGGGATGTGAATCAGATAGATGTGAATGAATGGATGGATGGGATGTGATGTGAATAGATGTGATGAGATGTGATGTGAACCATATAAATGTGAATGAATTGATGGATGGATGTGATGAGATGTGAGGTGAATAGATGTGATGAGATGTGATGTGAATCAGATAGATGTGAATGAATGGATGGATGGGATGTGATGTGAATAGATGTGATGAGATGTGATGTGAATCAGATAAATGTGAACGAATGGATGGATGGATGTGATGTGAATAGATGTGATGAGATGTGAGGTGAATAGATATGATGAGATGTGATGTGAATGAGATAGATGTGAATGAATGGATGAGATGTGATGTCATGTGAATCAGGATGTAAATGAATGATATGGGATGTGAGTGGATGATATGTGATGAAAATGGATGTGAATGTGTATGTGAAGAATGGATGTGAATGTGTATGTGAAGAATGGATATGGATGTGTATGTGAAGAATGGATGTGAATGTGTATGTGAAGAATGGATATGGATGTGTATGTGTATGTATATGTGAAGAATGGATGTGAATGTGTATGTGAAGAATGGATGTGGAAGTGTATGTGAAGAATGGATGTGGATGAGTATGTGAAAGAATGGATGTGGATATGTATGTGAAGAATGGATGTGGATGAGTATGTGAAAGAATGGATGTGGATGTATGTGAAAGAATGGATGTGGATGTGCATGTGAAAGAATGTGATGTGACATGAATATATGTGGATGTGAAGTGATAGATATGAATGTATGGATAGATGTGAGTAGTTGTACATGTGAACGATTGGATGGATGTGGATGAGATGAGATGAGATGTGTATGAATGAAACTATTGAAAAGGCCCCTGAGTGGACAGGTGGTGAGCGTTCTCGTTGCCAATGATGCCATAGGTACACTAATGAAGGAAAAATTAGAATTTAGGATTCAATCGGATATTTTGAAGAATTATAATCAGTGATACTATTGTTTCATTAAATGATTGTTTTAAAGACAGCTGAATCTATGAAAAAGGCAATTTCATATTGGGTGTGTAAGTGGTGTGACTAGTTTTAAGTTTGCATGAATATATGGCAAGGGGGCCTGGGAACTCTTTTCCCTAGTACCCGGGACAAAACCTAACCAAATTCTTAAATGGATCCCATCACTACAGTGGTTGGGTGGTTGGCTAACCCATGGGATTAGGCTAGACTAATGGATCCCTAAAATGAGACTCAATTCTGTTATGGTACGATAGATGAAGTAAATCCCGGATAAAAATTGTTCTATGGAAAAGAATCAATGGCTATGTCTCTTAATGAGGAAAAAAGCATTGGTCTCTATGATCCAAGTGCAAGTCTTTTCCTTGATTTGACTATGGGACTTATGGGTTTGGTTAGATCAGTTCTGTTAGTTTAGGCTCTTGACTACGTTAGAGTAAATCTATCCTGGAGGAATTGCTCATGCTTTCCGGGCGAGGGAAGTTTTTTCAGGTTTGGTTTTGGAAGAACCGATGGATTAGTCTCTTGTCCGGATATCTGTGTGGGCGAGGCCCCGAGTGAGGGACCCTGTCCCGCGGGCCGTGCAAGAAGTGCTAATTCCACTACTAGCACCCCTGAATTCATTGCGCGGAGGGGACATGGATCTTTGAGCTGGTATCAGAGCGAATTGGCTAAAGTGGATCAATCGAGAAGCCAAAAATGTCAAAAATTTATGAAGTAACAATAAAAAGTTGAAAATGTGTGATGAAATTCATACAAATTGATATTCAGACTGGAATTCATAAATTAGTAATTGGGTCTTCAAATGGAAGTACCGCAATTGCATGAAATCCCTGACTTGCTTGAGGCCTAGACATGATGGTATTTACCTTATAATTCTAAGGACCATGACTACTCGTATATACCGAGGGTATAACTGCAGCTCTTTACTGGCAGTATATACGAGTAAATCTAA
The DNA here is from genome assembly GCF_041138505.1 of Cibotium barometz. Lineage (NCBI taxonomy): Eukaryota > Viridiplantae > Streptophyta > Polypodiopsida > Cyatheales > Cibotiaceae > Cibotium > Cibotium barometz. The sequence goes on along the minus strand of NC_141101.1, from coordinate 29,985,589 downwards.
GACCTTGAAATTATAAGAAAAAATGCTATCCAGATGATGAATTCCAATGATGATTTTAAAAACTCTGGTTGAGAACTGATGAGTTGATTTGGATTCTGATTGAAAAATGATGATTCTTGAGTTTTGGTTGAAAAGCAATAAGCTAAGCAAAACCACAATGAGGATGAATGGGACAAGTCCCTGTGATGATGTTCGTAAACTGGAATGACGATAATGACTTCAGCAAATCACTATGAGATTAGTGGATTGTGGTGATAGATTGCTATTGTTAACACGACCCAGTGAACCCTTTTTTGTCACATCAAGGATACATATTCTTTAAAAATGAGTGTGGAATTATTTTTTAAAATTAGATAACTTTTAAATAGCTTATTCATGATATTTTAAAATTCATATGTACGTAATGAACTCTTTTTTAAAAAGTATATATTATCAATTAAGAAAGTGTCATTATTAAGAGCTTCAAAATGGATTTTAATACTACTCTTATCAAAAGCCAAAATAGGGTTTTATAATTAAGATAATAATTGTATCAAGATAACGCTTTTATAATATAATTATACAAATAGTTTTTTATAGTTGCACTCTGTAGCACATCCTCAATCATGCTAACATGGTAGATGACCCAAGGAGTCTAAGCTTCAAGTGTACACATAGAAGAAAAAAAATGTATTTGTGGTGAAGAAGAGGATGCCTCGTCTACCTTCTCAAGGAAAGGCACATCAACTAGTGATGGTGTAGCAATGATTATGAGGAACCATAACTATGCCATAAGCTATATGTTTAGAAAATAGTTTCTTTTTACAGTTGCATCATTTTTTTAATGGATTAAAGATGGAAATAATAAATAGTGTCTCTATTTGGCATGTTTTTTGAAAATTATTGTTGGATTTTCAATTATAATCTCAAAAAGTAAGAAAAACAAAGTCTTTTTTTTTCATGTCAATTTTTGTAAGAAACGTGTAAAGTGTCCAAAATATTATTATTTTTTTGGCAGTGTTGTACGCATGCATAGACCACTTTTTAAAAGGAGGTAAAAAACTGAACTTTTTTTATGGAATCTTTGAAAGATGCCAAATGTTTCTCGTTTTAAGGAAATATTACCTATTTTGTCTGCCAACAGTGTTGTGTGCTTCTAAGATCATGACAAACTCATATTCTCGCAAACATATCCTGAGGATATCATCCTTGCCTAGCTTATATAATTCTCCAGCATCAATTGATAAGGTATGGCTAGCTTAATAAGCCAACACATCTTATCTTTGTTCAAGGATCAATCTTGTGGGAATCCATGGGCTAGATAGTTGGATATTTCCTCACTCCACTCAGGCACCATGTTAAGTTTGAATAGACAAGCATCTGGAAGGTCATCTCGTCAATGCCTATTGCCAGTTCTCCATTAGGAATTCTAGAAATATGGTTCGCCCCAAAACATGTTGTGTTCCTTTTCTCACCATGATCGTGAAGTTCAATTCCTGGAGTGGAAGCAACCATCGCGTGATTCTTGCGATGCAAGGTTTGTTCTTGCCACATATAATAGGGCATGATGGTCCACAAAGAATACAAATTTATTGGCCACTAGTAGGTAATGCCTGTATTACTTTACAGCATAAACCATGACCAACCCTTCACGCTCTACGGTGGTGTAGTTTATCTCTGCATCATTCAGTTGACGATTGGTAAAGAAAACTGGGTAATCCAATTTGAATTCCCCAAGTTGCGCTAGTATGCATCCTATAGTGAAGTTTGATGCATCGATGTGCACGTGGAATACAAGATCCCATTTGGGTGGTCTCAGGATTGGTGCATGAGCCATTACATTCTTCAACTTATCATAGGCCTCTTGGCATTCCTTAGTCCATTTGAAGAAAATGAGTAGTTTATAGAATGGCCTGGCAATTTTAGCATAGAATATGATGAAGCATCGATAATACCCAACGTGGCCCATAAACTGCTGTACATCTTTGTAGTTGGTTGGTGGGAGTAATTCCAAGGTCAATTTTACCTGCTCTCATCAGTAGAAATTCCATTTTTAGACACAATGTGCACTAAGATTACATCGTGCTTGACCCAAAATTGACACTTTAAAGGCTTTAAGGATATACAATATAATCAACATCTTTCAAACAAGTTCCTCAAGCAAGATAACTGCTCAATCCAGTGTGAGGGTGCACATAGATCGTTAATGAATACATCCAACCACTTTTGCAAGTAGTCCTTGAAGGCCGTGTACATTAGTCGTTGGAAAGTTGTTGGGGAATTGGTGAGGCCAAAAGGCATAACCTTATAAGCATACGCCCCCTACATTGTATTGAAGGCCTTCTTGTGCTGGTCTTCTGGTGCTATGGACACCTGATTATAGCTTGGAAACCCATCTAAGAAGCTATAGGCTTCTTCACCCCCCACTACCCATTCTAATACATGTTCTGTATTGTAATATTGTTCCTCAGCCTGAATATCAAATAAGCCTCTACTTCAATCCCTTGTAATCATTCTATGATTTTGAATACAAGAAAATATCATTTTTTCTTGTTTTGTCTAGTGAGATGAAAAAATTCTAGAGAGTGGTAAATCAAAATTGGGATATTTTTGGATAAATAAATTCTTCAAATATCAAAAAAATATTTTCTTGAAATAGAAAATCAAAATAGATTTTCCAAGGTGCAATTGAAATGAATTAAAATTGATTCAAAAGACTTTAGCCTAAGAGTCCAGATTTTCAACAAAAAATAAATTTATTATGGTCCAATTAAGGTTCCTATGGACAAATAAGATTAATCCAAGTGTTGGGACAAGATAAATCCAAAGAATAAAATAAAATACCCAAAAATGAGTAAATGCCCACATAAGATGAAGAGTTGACCAAGTACTAGGTTTATTAGTTAAAAGTTATGGTGTATTAATTAAAAAATGAGATATTTTAGAGTAATCATGCATTTTTGACACATGTGTAAGGAAAGGGGAGACCTTCAAGGAGGCGCCTATTTCACATGCTTGAATGAGTTTAAAACTCAAAAATAATAGGACATTTTTATCTCTCCTCTCTCCTAAATCAAACCAAATAAAAAAAGGGAGCCAAACTGGTCCAAAACTTGTCCAAATTCAGCCAAACTGAAGCTGGAAAATTCTAGAACTCAGTTGGACTTAGTTAGTGGCCTCCCTCTCCTATAAATAAACCCTCATTCCTTTGTATTATTATCTGTGAACTAAACTATGCCGATATTACTCTAAACTAAGCTTAATTTCTATTATCCTCAAAAAACTAGAATTTTCCAGCTTCAGCCAAACTGAAGCTGAAAAATTCTAGAACTCAGTTGGACTTAGTTAGTGGCCTCCCTGTCCTATAAATAAACCCTCATTCCTTTGTATTATTATCTGTGAACTAAACTATGCCGATATTACTCTAAACTAAGCTTAATTTCTATTATCCTCAAAAAACCTCTATAAAATTAAAGAGATTGGAGCTTCTCTCTCTCTCTCTCTCTCTCTCTCTCTCTCTTCAATATTCCTTTGTGACTCCTACAACATACCAAAGCAATTGATTGGTTGGGGGCCTCTATAGTGACTAAAGAATCAAGCATTTAGGAGGTAAAGAGTGGATTATGGTCTTTTTTCTATAATTTCTAAATGTTTCTTTCTTCTCAACCCCTCTCAAGCTTGAAAAGCTTTAATTTGAATGGATTTTGAATAATATTGAAATGCTTTAATGTATTGAAATAAAGAAACACATAAATTTCCATTTATGCTTAATTTTAATGGGTTTTAAGCATTTCTCTCTCCCCCCCCAAAGAAAGGTCATTCCTATGACCTATTCTCAATCCAAATGAAGCTTCTCATGAAGCATTTCTCTAATCCAAAAGTAATTTTTATGCTTGTCTATTTGGAGGCCAAAATAATGGCTTTTTAATGCTTTTATGATATTTATTTCATAGAGAAATTATGAATCAACCCATAATTGGATAATGATCCAATTAGTGGTCATTCTAATCATATTAATAATATTAAACTTTATTCTCTCAATTAAATTGAGAATTATCAGTAATGACAGCGGAGCTATGGTAAAATTTCTGTAAAATAAACACATAAAACATTTTCATTCATAATATGAAAAGAGGACTTCCTACCATATTATAGGAATTATCATCCTAGATTAATTGAATGATTCTCATTGTAATCATAAAGAAATTTATTTTTATGATTATGCATAGTTAGTATCTTAGGAAAAAGAGAAATTTTTGGTAAATTTTTTTATGTTAAAAGAGTAATCCCCAAGACATTGGAAATCCATGCATTCCAATGATTTAGAGAATAAAATTGGAATGCTAAAATAATGTATAATTTATGAAAGATTTTAGTTAAATTTATCTTTTTATATAGATAAACTTTTATGATGAAAGAGGAATTCCCACCATATTGAAATTCAAATATTTAAATAAGGAAAGTATAATTCCTAGTGCAAAGGAATTAATGAAGATTTTTATTTAATTTTTAAGAGAAAATATAGTTAAATTTATCTCTTTATATAGATAAATTTTTATGATGAAAGAGGAATTCCCACCATATTGGAATCCAATTAATTAAATGAAGAAAGTGTAATTCCTAGTGCAAAGTAATTAATGGAGATTTTTATTTAAATTTTAAGAGAAAAATTTAATTAAATTTATCTTTTTGCATAGATAAGTTTAAACGATAAAAGAGGAATTCCTACTATATTGGATTTCAAATGTTTAGATGAGAAAAGTGAAATTTTTAGCTTAAAGGAATTAATGGTTATTTTTATGTAATTTTTAAGAAGAATTTTAATAGATTTAATTTAGAAAAAAGAGGAATTCCCATGATAATTGGATTACACTCATCGAAATGAGAAAAAGAAGGATTTCAAGTTTATTAAAAAAAAATAGGTATTGATATTTTAGTTAAAAGATGAGTTTCCATGATAATTGAGAAAAGATGGATTTGAATTAAATTTTAATGTCAAAAGATGAATTTCCATCATAATTCTACCTAATGAATAAAGGTTGAGAATTTATGTGGGAAAAAGAAAATCTTGGATAATTGAATTGGTAAAATCACTAAATGGATATTTACCCAAAAACTAGATGTTTAGTTGAAAGTAATCCTGGTAGAACTAAACTGAATGAATTTAGTTAGACTACGTGAGGTCGGACAGTAAACTTAATTATCCTAAACTTTGTGACCAATTCAAGTTACTAAATCCAAAGAATAAACTACCGGAACTAATCTAGTTTTTCCTTGACCAATCTCACCAATAATCTAGTTGGATAAATGGATAAAATGACGGGTAGATTATCCTCATGAGAGATCAAGGATCCTCATTATTGAAATTGGAAATTATTGAAAAAAGGGTCTTTGGAACCAATCTCAAACTGGAATCTCACTTGCATTGGAAACTCTGTTTTTCATTCAAAGGACTGTTTTACGCCAGAATGTTGCCAGAATGCTGGAGGAAGCATTTGGCTTATGTTTTTCTAAAGAAGGTTTGTTGGAATAGCTGGCGGGAGTCGTTAAGGGACGTCGCCCACCGCCGCGGCAAAGCTTGCCGAGGTCTTGACCAGCCTCGGTACGGTTAAAATGGTACGCTTCCGATACGATGGGTGAGGGTCGACGAACGGTCCCTGAGTGAAGTGCTAGGACACCTAAGGAGGATCCTAGAGGGTTCTGACCAGATGATGCATGGGCTCGCGCTTGCTAGGACACCCAGGCGTACGTCGAGGAATATATCTGATGGACAAAAAGGAAAGGTTTTTGGGAATAAAAATTTAATACTGGATCTCGTTGGTTGGCCAGCTGGTCTTCAACGGAGAGTTCAGATGATGCATTTTTGTAATACAATGGACTTGGAATTTTGGAAAATGATGATAAAAAATATTACGATTTTACTCAAGGATTGTCTTAAAGCCAGTCAAATCTGTTATAAATGGCAGTCATATTGGGTGTGTATGTGGTGTGCCTATTTGATTTTTGTATGAATCGCTGGCTAGGGGGCCTAGGAACTCTTTTCCTCTGTTATAAATGGCAATTTCATATTGGGTGTGTATGTGGTGTGCTTATTTGATTTTTGTATGAATCGTGCTAGGGGGCCTGGGAACTCTTTTCCTCGGTACCTAGGCAAAAACCCAATCAAATATTTATAAAGGAATCCCACCAATTCAGTGGTCGGGTGGTTGGCTAACCCATGGGCCGGCTGGATCAGAGGATTCCTGAGAAACAACTAGATACGGTTAGTTACGTTAATCAATTTAAATCCTGAGAAGACCTTGTTCTGTGGGAAGGGATCATTAGCTGTGCCTCAAAAATGAGGAAAAAAGTGATGATTCCATGGACCAAGTGCAAGTCTCTTCTTGATCTAACCATGTGACTTCAGGCCTGGTCAGATCAGTTTAATTTAGTCAAGACTTGACTCGTTAGAGTAATCTCCTAGTTAAAAGATCTTTCACCTTCTTGGCGGAATCGCGCGTGCCTTCCGGGCGAGGGGAGTCTTCCGGGCCCAGTCTCGGAGGGACCCTCCCGGGCTAGCCTCTCGTCCCGGACATCCGCAGGCGAGGCTCCGAGTGTGTAGGACCCCCGCCCCACGCGCGAGGCCGACGCCGCTTCCACCACCACGGGCAGAAGCCCCGGGCAGGCGGGGACCTCATAGCTGGTCTTAGAGCGTTGTTGAAAGCTAATTTCTTATCAAAAATTGATAATAAAAACTCAGAAAAAGCATTTTTCATAATGTATTTTCATTCCGTAAGCTTCTTTAATGAAGGATTTTTAATCGAAGAAATTGTTTTTATAGATGGAAGTTCCCTATTTATCTGGTATTCTCGACCTCACCCAGTCTCAAGATATGACTGTGTTTGCCTTTGAGCATCTCATCTCTTCCGCTTCAACTCGAACAAGCCGAGCAAGACTCGCATGCCATTTAGAGGATTTATATTTTCCTGACCCAACAGAGAGACAACAGCATAAGTGGTTTTTGCAAGGTAGTATGTCCACGCCTCTTGCGACCGACGTGCAATGCTGAGGCAGAACCTCTCATTGGCAATGATTCTGTTAAAGCTGAAAATGGTGCGTGGTGTCATTCTATATCATTTAACACCTCGAAATTTTAGACTTTCATGCCAAGCCTGATACTCCTTAGTTGCTTTATTTCTAAGGAGAAGATAATAGCTCCCTTGTCAGTAAGTGAACATTTGTATCAAGGCATGGCTATGGCCCAGTACCATCATCTTATGTGTCTCCCGAGGAGATTTTGAATTCTGGAGCCGAGCTGCTCTATGTACATATTGCAACTTTTATATAAATAAAGAAATGTTTTCTGGAGAAAAATTCCCTGTTGTATAAGTGATTGTTTATGGACGAGCTATTAAAGAAAAATCTATATAACCTCATAAGTCTTAGGATCTCGTGGCGATATCAAAATAAAAATTTAATAATATATATTTTTTGGCAAAATCATGAGACGAGAAAACTGCGGCAGTTCAGCAAGACCCTCTCTCTGAAGGTGATGAGCTTGACCCTGATGTTCGCAAGGCTCTTCATAGGCCTCAGCCAGGACCCTTCAAAGGAGAAGGGGAGAACCTGGGCGAGGCTTTGGAGAAATGGATGGAAGCCATGGAAGAATATTTTGAGACGTCACAGGCTACAATGAGCGGAGCAAAATGGCTCTTGCCAAGTTGAAAATAGTGGAAACAGCCAGGGTGGCATGGAGGAACCACTGTGACACCAACCATCTGGATAGAAAACTCAGTCCCCTGGACCGACCTTAAAAACTATTTAAGAGAGAGATTTTGTCCCCCTGGATTTTTGGAGGCCAAAATGAACGAATGCTTAGAGCTAAAGCAGGGGAGCAAAACCATCGAGGAATATCACCAGGCCTTTGCTCTTCTACTCAAATATTCACCACCTCTAGATGAAGAAGAGCAACTCATTGGCTAGGTTCATTCGGGGAATGAACGAACCCTTGGATACACTGGTTAAAAATGCCAAGCCAATGTCCATGGTAGAAGCTGTCAGAATGGTGAAGGACTTTTCCAAAGCCTTTATCATAAAAGTCCCACCAAAGCCAGCTCCCTCATCCTTCAAGAGATTTCAGACACCGAGAAGTTCTTCCAACTTTTCGCCTCCAAAGAGACACCAAGGTCCTAACCAGAATGTGGAGACGGGAAGCTTCATAAATGAAGGAAGACCTTTCCCCCCCGAAGTACATTCTCAAGAACTCCGGCTCTCTCCCGAATGCAAAGGGAAGACCCTCAAAGCGAGAACAGATGCTTCGGATGTCAGGGATTTGGGCACCAGCTCAAGGATTGCCCATCTCCTTCCGTGGGCCAAGGAAGCCAGGGTCCCAGAGTTCCGAGAGACAGACTCCTTCACATCAGTCCAATCAGGGTCCCCAGCGCCAAAATCAGGGTAACCCCAGAAGAGTACCAGCTCAGCCTCCTGCAGCCTCCATGCAAAGAAGTCTCCAAACTCCCTCCCAGAAGTGGAGGAAGAGAAAGGACAAATCTATGCAGCAATTGAGCATCAGGGGAATAACCGTCAATTCTCAGTCCTCCAAACTCCAGCAGAGTACCACGGTAAGAAATTCAAGCTTTTGATTGATTCAGGCAGTACTCATTCTTTTATTTCCCCAGGATGTCTACGTAAATTAGTCCTAAATCAAAAATCAGGGAAACCTATGCAAGTGGGAAGATTCTTTTCAATTCCTTCATGAAGGGTCTCCCCAATATTATGTCATATGAGTCTGGTTGGCATAGAAAGTCCTTTACTGCAAATGTATGATGGTAGCGAAACGTAAAGAGTTTGAGTCTCACATTCTCTAAAAGCCCAATGGGCCTTGACGATGTTCCATCTGCCATTTTAAGATCTGCTCTTTTTAGATCGCCAGTTTTCCCAACATCATTTTGTGATGATCCTAACCCCCACTCCAGGATAGCAAGTCCTTAGTATCCATTATGATGAATTGGGATCGTAGCATTAGTGTCGTCGCTTTCGTAGTAATGCCCCAATTGATTAACCGGTATCTTGACAACTTTGGTTGTTCTTTCCCTTATATGTTTTAAGGTTCTTTCTGCCCCAGAGGTGAAAGAACATCCTCTGTAGTGTGGGCTGGCCTTACTCTGCCTTCTACCTATTCCTTTATGTCTGCCCATAATGTTGGCGAACTGCGTATAGCAGTTGTCCCAATAGCATTTGCACAGAAGTGGACAATACAGTCACGAGGGTGCCTATGTCTCTAGGTTCCCTGGCAATTGAGGGTTCCTTCCAATGTGTGTGTCTCATATCCATCCCTAGGAAATGAATGGATGGACTCATCTTGCACATCTTCCTCAAACATTCTTAACATCGCATTTCCTTGAGATTCCTCTTCCATCTCTTCTAGAATTGGAGTAGGTACCTCCAATTCCCTTTCCCTTTTGTTGGTTCATTTCTTGGATACATTGTATCCCTGCTGACTCGGTTAGCCCTTAACTTGGCTTCGTGAAGTCATTGGCACTCTTCTACTAGGGCCTTGGCTTCTTTGAGCTTCCTTATCTCCTCTTCAGCATTTGGGTATTAACCGACTCCTTTAGGGGTTGATGGTATTTCCCCTTGCATCTCTTGGTCAGGCTCTTTTCGTTTGACCACTTGATCCCTTTCTTCTCTTGATTGGGTGCATCCGATGTCGATTGTATCTTCTTCAAAACCATCATGGATTGTGACCCTAGTGTCACCCTTACCCACTTTTTTCACCCTTACCCACTTTTTTGTCACCCTTACCCACTTTTTTCACCCTCCTTCTCCTGTCAGTTTTGAAAGTGGTTGCATCTGCTAGGTTCTTCCCTTTGTCCCCCAATCGGGCATGGGCTCGTGTCAAGACATTGAGTGGAGTGATGTTTTCAGGTTGCACACTAATGGTTTGGACGGTGGCCTAGTTAGAAGTGGAAGTCAAGCCACTTGCACGGTATGGAAGATCTTTGATCAAATGATCAATCCCACATTTAGTACAAGTACTGGCATGTCATTGGGGGTGTAGTCAATTGTTTAGGTTCGTGCATATGAACCACATTCTTGTTTGGACATTCAGCGATTCGATGCAATCCACTGCAACCAAAAAATTATTGCGGTCCTCTCCTCATGTTTGAGTTTATGTCCTTACCCTTCCATTGTACCATGGTTGAAACACAGGTACTAGCATGTTATTCTGTAAGACATAGAATTCTGGTGTAATCTCTGCAGCTTCCTCATAGTACTCAAACCACTAAGTTCTACGTCACGCACCATATCCATATCTTCTAACGGCTCTTCAATCAATACTTGGTTGATTTTAGCCTGTGGGTGGCTGTGGTGGTAGAACAAGTGGCGCTAGGGGTGAAGTGTCATGTACCCGAAACATCCCCCTAGGTAAATAGAAAGAATTTGGATGTCTTGTAGCTGCTGCAGTGATTTGCACAAGTGGTGTTGGTAAGGCCAATGCAGCTCTAGGTGCCGGCAACTGTGCTACTATTTGGAACCTTGGATATCTGCACATGGAGGTGTCATGATTCCCTAATTTTACACAGTGCGCACAATAGGGTAATGGTTTTACTCTTAACTGTGGGCATTCGGTGGTAGTGTGATTCAATCTGCACATAGAGCACCACACCAATTCTCTACGAGGGTAAAGATAGGTATGCCCATGCCCATATGTTTCTCTTCCATCCTTTACCTTCAATTTTTCTAGTAACATTGCATTACTGAGTTCATCCACAGTCATGTTCCCGACTTGTTTGCTCAAAGCTCATTCTAGCATATTATCTTCATATTCAATTGCCAGTTTACAACATGCATCCAGAGTAGCCGGTCGGCGGGCTAATACTAGATAGTCATGCATCTTGTGGTCTCAGACTCCTCTTTGAAAGCAAGGTAATAATAACTGATCATCAGTTAGCCTCTCCCGTAGTTTGCACCTTGAATTCAAGTGCTTGAGCCGAGACACATAGTCTTGCATCGACTCCATTTCCTTTTGTTTGATGTTGTGCAACTATGCCACAAGACTCCATGTGTCGCCACTTCTTCTGGCAAAGCTTGGCACAAACACATTCTTGAGCTGTGTGAAATTAACCTTATCTTCAGGTTTGAGGGTTCGGAACCATTGATGCACTTTTCCTTCTAGGGTCAGTGAGAAAGCATGAATCATGGTTACATCACTTGCTGGCCCGAGGTTTCACATGTGGAGTCAAAGATCTCTACATGTTGAATAGGATCCCCATCCTCCCCAGAGAATTTTTGAACGAGCTTTGAAATGATGTGTGGCTTCATTTGGGAGGGTCGTGATTCTAGAGTAATGCCTAGTTCCGTGAGACCATTCCTTGGCCAATTTTCGCAACCATATTCAACAAATCCATCCTTGTGGCTACATTAAGATCTATGGTTGGATCCACCCTTGGTCTTTGAGGAGCTACTTCCCCCCTACTTAGACCTCACCCTCTTCCTGTGTTGGCTCTTCTAGGTATTTCCGGTCTGACCGCTTCATTCTGGGATGGCTCATCATTAATCGCCTCTGTACGCCTTTGTAGAATTAAGAGTTCCATGTCCTATAAGAATGTGGGATGATTGATCATTTGCTCGATGTCCTTCTTGATGTATAGAGGGTCTTCCACTTCCCTTACTTCTCTTGGTAGATTATCCCCTTTATCGAGGGTTGCAAACCCTTCCTCCACTCTTGGCACTTCATTAACGGGTTCTAAGTTTGGAATTTCTCCCTCACTCCTACCCATGACTATTTCCGGCTCTTTACCACATGATTGGAGTAAGTTCACACTTCCCTTGCTTCTCTTGGTAGATTATCCCCTTTATCGAGGGGGTTGCAAACCCTTCCTCCACTCTTGGCACTTCATTAACGGGTTCTAAGTTTGGAATTTCTCCCTCACTCCTACCCATGACTATTTCCGGCTCTTTACCACATGATTGGAGTAAGTTCGCACTTCCCATCTCCTTTTGTTTGGCTCTAGCCCTTTGAGTATCAAGCTCTTGTTTCCTTAAGCTCAATTCTCGTAGCTATCGTTCTACCTCAATCCTTTCAAGATCTAATTCTCGTAGCTGTCGTTCTACCTCAATCCTTTCAAGATCTAATTCTACTTCCTCTGAGGTTGGGAAGAATACTTGACCAGTCTTGGCTACGCTTTCCATGTCTCTTCTCATTCGGTGGGTTGTGCCAGTGTTTGACAGTCTCAAATTTGAAGGTTGGATAGGTACTTCTTGCCTTGGACCAAGTCCAGTGCTGGTTGACGTACCCATGCCCACAGATTGCACCTCTTCATCGTTTAAGTAGTCTGAGTCATGGGCCGGGCTTGTCGGCACCATAGGTAAAGGATAAAGGGATTGGGTGATCGCCGATGAGAGGCGCACCTTGAATATCAGCAAGATAAGGGTTAGGATCGGTCGGCCAAGTATGGGCGCCCATGTGTGAACGGCTAAGTCACTTATAAGAGTCAAATGTAACCCTAAAACTCTCATTCTCATGTGTTGAATACAAGAGTGCTCTTGCCTTATCTCCTTGGTTTCCTTCTCCTGCGTGAGAGAGAGAGAGAGAGAGTGTGTGAGAGAGTGATCGAGCACTGTGTAGTAGCGGCACGATGGCGGAGAGGCGGTAGAGCGGCGATGGCGGCTCCTCCTTCACTGCTCCGACACGGAAATCCTTCACGGAGACGGTTAGAGCAGTGAGTGACACACCTTTGCATTCTGTTTGAGCTTGCTTTTCTGGTTGTATGCTTGCAGCCCTTCGTGGCTCATATACGGTGTTCGGCAAGTCCCCAGCTCGACCTGTGCGGCAAAAGCGCATATTTTTGGCGCTGTTGCGCCGAGAAAATGCCTTGCACCAAGCTCCAGTTTGCAGCTCGGTCTGTTGCGTGAACTGAAATTTGCACTGTAGAAAAGGCGACTGGTGTGTGTGTTATTGAGGTTTTTTTTGGTGTTCTGTAATTTGTTTTTGCACACAAAAAAATTAAAATTAAAAAAAATAAATTAAATCAAAAAAATAAAAATTTAAATCCATATCCATATCTTCTAACGACTCTTCAATCAATACTTGGTTGATTTTAGCCTGTGGTGGCTGTAACAAGTGGCGCTAGAGGTGAAGTGTCATGTACCCGAAACATCCCCCTAGGTAAATAGGAAGAATTTGGATGTCTTGTAGCTGCTGCTGCAGTGATTTGCACAGGTGGTGCTGGTAAGGCCAATGCAGCTCTAGGTGCCGGCAATGTGCTACTGCTTAGAACCTTGGATATCTGCACATGGAGGTGTCATGATTCCCTAATTTTACATAGTGCGCACAATAGGGTAATGGTCTTACTCTTAACTGTGGGCATTCCATGGTAGTGTGATTCAATCTGCACATAGAGCACCATGCCAATTCTCTACGAGGGTAAAGATAGGTATGCCCATGCCCATATGTTTCTCTTCCATCCTTTACCTTCAATTTTTCTAGTTACATTGCATTACTAAGTTCATCCACAGTCATGTTCCTGACTTGTAGATGCTGAGGGTATTATATACTTTAATCTATTCATGGCTAATAACCCATTGTTGGTAGTAGTTGGCTGAGGTCATTGGGATAACATATGGGATAAACATGTAGAGTTTATCGACACTGTCATCTAGGATGTCTAACTGTTGTAGCACCCGACACCACTACGAAGGTTTAGCACTATGGGATGTAAGGGGAAAAAGAAAATTTCAGCTAGGTTAGTTAGAACTATATCCCCTCGTAGGATTCCCATTTTTATTGTTGGGTCAGAATCCCTTTCTGTATTTCTGTGAATGAGGGTTAGGTCTCCTAGATAGAGGTCTTCAATTATGTTAATTTCATATTAAAAAAGAGAGAGAGTTAGTGTAGATAGAAACAATGTTAGAGTTTGAGGAGGGGCTTGAGGAGTTACTGGCAAAACAATGAACCTATCTCGATGAGTTGGCATAATTTATCTCGTTGGTCCGATCATTGGGGTCTTTCTTGGAGGGAGACTTGGCATTTTAGATCTTGTATTCTTGTGTCTTTGGTGGTGAAGGAGTGTGGAGATGGTGGTCTCTTGCACATCTTGAGGAGCAGCTAGTTCTACATATCTTCTATTTGTTTCCTCTACTCCAATCCTAGAAGCTATGGCTTGAACAATAGCTTTGGCATATCTTGAGGAGAAGCCAGTTCTACATATCTTGAGGAGAAGCCAGTTCTACATATCTTCAGATCGTTGGGATCTTTCTTGGAGAGGGAGACCTGATGGGATCTTTCTTGGAGGGAGACCTGACGTTTGATATCCTGTATTCTTGAGTCTTTGGTGGGGTGAGGAGTGTGGAGATGGTGGTCTCCCTCATATCTTGAGGAGCAGCTAGTTCTGCATATCTTCTATCTGCTTCCTTTGCTACAATCCTAGAAGCTATGGCTTGAACAATAGCTTCTTCAAGTAGTCTCTGCCGCTCCTCTACCGAGCATCTAATCTATCTCCTAGTACTTTGAATTGATCACCTCATTTAGTTCGGTCCCAATATGCGATTTGTTCATCTACTCTCTTTTTGTCTATAGGCTTACTGCTCTATTTTCTAATTGAGTAATTGCTTCAGTGAGTGTTTTGATTTGTCATGTATAAACATCTTCTTTTTCTTAGAATGTGGCTTGTGCTTCCTCTAGTTTCTTGTATATTGTGCTTCCTTCTCCTTGGTAAATGTCACTTCCTTTTGCAGTCGGACCTTGGCATGCTCTAATCTTGCCTTCAGCTCCTCATTTTCCTTGGTGGTATGGACTATGGTCTTTGCTTGATGAATCTGTTATTACCTTCCAAAGTCTATAGTCTTGCCTCCTATTCTTCAACTACCTTTAAGTTCTTTAGGATCACTTCCTTGTGTAAGGCATCCACTGCTCCTTAAGGGCTTTCACTTGGTTTGTGGACTCGTGGACCTATTTCTATAGCGTAGCATTCCTTTCATGCAGCATGTGAGTGGTAAGCAAGTGACTTATCCATAATCTTTGCTCTTGGGTCCTAAGATCTGCACTTGTGGAGGCCGAGCCTTATGTTTGGTACACCAATAGCGTATCGAGGCCTTCCATGCTTTCTTTGAGAAAGGGATGAGCATCGAGATTGTGAAAGAACGATCCTTCGTCAACTGTGCCCTCCTCAACTTCCAATCCCCTTCTCTTACTTGGACTCTTGGTCTCATTGGGTCTCTTCCTCTTCTCAGCTTCTTGAGATTCTGGGTGTGCTAAGTTGGCCTCTACATTCCTTTTACCTTCATCCTTTTGTGGCACTTGTTCTGCTGGAGCTTGTGTTGCACCAACTTCCACTGAGGTGCATTGATCTGAGATGACATAGTCACGGAGTGGTGAAAGGTTTGTGAATACCATTTGAGTAGAGTTGGAAGGTGGTGTTTGATGTGTGGACTCTGGAATTTCTCCTACTGTCTCTCTTTATCTTTGGCCGCCTTTTGCTCCATAACCTTTTGAAAGGTCGTAATATTCCTATGCCACCTCTTCTTCCATACACTATGTTTCAGATTCCAATTGTTGTAAGCTGCCACACATCTTTTTACCTTTCTTTGATTTCTTTTCCCCCTTTAGTTCTTGAATGAGCTCCTTTTTCTCTTTTAATACCGCCTGTCCCTCATGCAACTCTTTTGAAATGTGTGTAGAGGGCTTCAAAATCCTTCAGTCTGTGAGGTACCCCTACCTCTTGAGTGCCTTGGAGGATGGGAAGATTTTTTGCATTACTAAGGAATTTGGTAAGGAGATATGGGTTACACACCTTGGACTGGTGTGACTTTAGACAATTATCCATCTCTCGGTGGATGTACCAAGCCCAATCTTCTTCTTTTTCTTCATGGACTTTTGCTATTCAGTTGAGTGGGACCCCGTTATACCTTTCCACCGGCTTGACTTGCATGAGCATGACATTTCTCTGCAAGACTTTTCATCCACTTCATCCCTAATGTTCTCGTATTCTACTCCATTTGAGTTGAAAGAGACCCTCTTTAGTATATCCTCCATAGGCATCTGATCGATGGTATGGACATGTGTTGGTATGGGTGGGGGTAGCTGCATAGATTCCCATATCATTTCTTTTGTGAGATGAGGACCTGCTCAGTGGACCCATGTGCTTTTGTGATAGTACCCCTCATGGTGTTTCTGTCATAGGAACTCTACACATAGTGTTAGGTTGATGGTGCGGGGAAAGATTTATGCCATTATGCAAGGATAACTTTTTCCAGCTTGTTCTTGACATCGGTATGGACATGTGTTGGTATGGGTGGGGGTAGCTGCAGAGATTCCCATATCATTTCTTTAGTGATGAGGACCTGCTCAGTGGACCCATGTGCCTTTGTGATAGTACCCCTCATGGTGTTTCTGTCATAGGAACTCTACACATAGTGTTAGGTTGATGGTGCGGGGAAAGATTTATGCCATTATGCAAGGATAACTTTTTCCAGCTTATTCTTGACATCTGTATCCTCTAATATCCTCAGACACTTAGGGCTATGGTACTGGAAAATAATTTTTCCGTGAGTTGTCTGAATGCATTTCTAGATTATTATACCCTGGACTGTTTGTGCATATGGCCCAAGGTAGTAGGCTAACTTGATGCGGCATGCTGCTCTCTTCCGCTTTTCAGCCTGGTGACCCTGTCGTACTAGCCTAAGTTACAGCCAGGTTCTCCTTTACATCTGATTTGGATGTAGCAGAGGAGGCCATCTATAACATGTGAAAATACATCAATCATTGTTAGTGAGCTGCATGGGTGTATGATGGGAAGAGTGTTAGTGTGGTGAGCAATAAATCAAGAAGGGATGTGTGTGGATTAGTACTTCTCGGGAGTTAGTCCTAAATCGTGAAGTAGCATAAATGTCCAGGCGCGTGGAGTGGTGCATGAAATATTAATTCATGAGGTGTTAACCCGTGATGAAGGGTGAGCACATGAAAGGTTAGTTCATGAAGTGTTAGCACATGAAGGGCTTAAGACATGAAAGGCTAAACCCATGAAGGGCTTAATCCATGAAGGGCTTAAGTCGTGAAAGGCTTTAACCCGTGAAGTAGCACGCATTAAATCGTGAAAGAGCATGCATTAAATTGTGAAAGAGTAGGTGTCAAATCTGTGAAAGAGTAGGTGTTAAATTGTGAAAGAGTAGGTGTCAAATCCGTGAAAGAGTAGGTGTTAAATCCATGAAAGAGCAGGTGTTTTAGATTATCAGTGGGGTGATGGGTGGCCTAGAGGTAGGCGATGCAATTTAGCCATTTCACTATTTTTTTCCCAACCCAAGTTTTGCATTTGATTCCGTGAAATAGCAATCTACTATTTCACGGGTCACACCCGTATGCATTTATGATGAGATTAGTGTCATTTATGATGAGATTAGTGTCAAGAATGACCAGATGAACACAAGATGAATAAAAACAAGAAAAGCAGAGGATCAATCAATGTGATGATTTAATGAAAACGACTTAAACCATTATTTTCTATAACAAATGAAATCATTGAAAGAGTGAAGAGCTCCTACTTGGAAATCGATGGTGGTTGCAAGTAATCACGAGAAGAAGCACACTGACAATGCATGCAATCAGACGATCCAGATGAGAATACCACAAAACAAAGCAAGTCGGGCAATGAAGAAATGACAAAAACGGAAAAGAAGATGTATTTATGATCTAGCCATTGGCCATCTTAATTTGGTATGCCACATGTTTGCTTGTGATTTGTGGAGGGTTTTTTACCGTTTCATGGCGTGAAGTGGCATGAGTCGGTTCACAGCGTGAACCATTTTGAATTGTTTCATGACGTGAAGAAGTCTTGAGCAGTTCACGATGTGAACTATCCTAAACTAGTTCACGACACGAAATAGCTTGTATCATAATGCATGAAAATATTGATACCCTATTGTTTTCTATATGCTCAAGCATTCCAATGCTATATGTTATGCATTATGAGGAGTAGAATTGTACACGTGAAATGAATGAACATGTTTCACAGCATGAAAAGCATACCTTTTTACCTTGTACCCAATGGTTGGAGCTGGGTAACCTTCATCATCCTCCATTGTTTTAGTGCCACGAGAACCAATGTTGTACTTTGGAGCCTGTGGGTATGTTTTCTTTCAACTACTTAAGTTCAGAGTGAGAACTTTTAATTTTTCCCTCCATCAAGTGGAGGAGTACATCCACCAAATCTTGGTGAACCTGTTTTCGTCATGTGCTTTGTGAGTGCACATCTTTCTCACCTTGGTCCATGGTTTGGTTTAGGTTTTTCTCCTTGGTGGATGTCATTGGTAGTCTCTCTCTCTCCCTTGATTACTTGGTTGAACTTGATTCTTTTTCTAGATCAACTTTGGTGCTTCCTTAGTGTTCGATTTAGTTGGGACTTGGTCCTGCCTATGCTTATGGCACTCATCTGTTTTTTTGGAAGTTCATACGGAATTGGGATTTGGATTTGTTTTCGGTACCCATACCATTTCGTTTCCTCAATAGTAGCTCTGTGTTGCTAGACCCACCGCTGTTGAATGCTGAGTTGTGTGCGGGATTGCCTGGAATACAACTTCCTATCCTTGTCTGGCTTTCCTAGTCTCTTTCTTGTAGCATGTCTATTTTGCTTTGTTACCCATGAGTCTTTGTCTATCTCATAGTATCCTTGTGCTTGAAGCTGGGCCTTGGGAACCCACTGTTGTTTTCCTAGATACTTTTGTTGCATTTGCTTTGGTTCTCTTGAAGAGAGACGACCTTTCGATGCGGATGCTTGTTCTATTAGGCCTTTTATTTTTCGTGGCATTGGAGATTCCATCTTGCATGTCACTACCTGTTTCCCCTTATTCAATGAACTCCATAATGGCACGATGATGGTGTATTTTCCATCATTGAGTTGGACTCTCTCATAGGGGGGCCACTCATAAATATGTAAGCACAGCACGTGGGTTCAATAGAAGGGATTTTTAAATCCCTTTTTTATATATTTTTTACATACAGAAGGGTGCCATTTAAAGGGGGCTTTTACAGGTTGAAATGAAAAAGGGAATGCTTTATTCATGAAAACTTCACAAATAAGGGATTTTTAAAATAGGCCTTGAACACACGTGATACATAGGGTTTACTTATAGTGAACCCTCTAATGTTGCACTCCACTATGGGTCTGACAAAATTAAGAATCGTGAATTAGCAGAAAACGTTCATGGCGTGAACTAATTCAAAGCATTTTATGATGTGAACCAATTACATTTCACGGCGTGAAACATTTGCATTTCACGACGTGAAACATTTTCCCTTCACGATGTGAACTATTTTTGCAATTTCACACCTTAATCAAATCTAACTCACAAACCTAATATTGTCGGATTAAGGTTAAGGAAGTTCTTGAAACCAATAAAAATCATAACATGGTAACGTGGATTTCTAAGTCCAAAGTAAAAATTTTAAACACATGAAAATGCAAAAAATCGTTCTCATGACGTGAACAATTTTTTGACATTTCACGCCATTAACTATTTTCTTCAATCTTACGGCCAGAGAAAACAAGTCAATAATATCGGACCATAATTTAATTTTGGGACAGCAAAATAGCTTATCAAATCATATTCACATGCACTTGAGGTCTAGAAAGCTCATCGGAGACGACCTCACTCCTGTGATGATAGTGCATCAAATCACCTAGGATCTTCCTATCAAGAGAGTGTGGGTTCAAGCCACTCAGTAAGCACTCAATTGAGTGTCTTAAGTAATCTAACCACCGTCGAAACAATTAGTGAAGAATCCATGAAAGAAGGGATGCGATACTCAAGGTTTAGGGAAGAGGAGAAACCACCCTCCCCTACCAGATCCAGCGGTATCATTGATATTGCTCGGGTATTTTTTGGTCTCCAAACTAGCAATGATGAAGAGGTGCAATTTGTGGGCATGGGTACATCAACCAGTTGCCTGGACTTGGTCCAAGGTAAGAAGTACCTATCCAACCTTCAAATTCGAGACTGTCAGCCAGGACTGGTCAAGTATTTTTTCCAACCTCAGAGGAAGTAGAATTAGATCTTGAAAGGATTGAGGTAGAACGATAGCTATACGAGAATTGAGCTTAAGGAAGCAAGAGCTTGACACTCAAAGGGCTAGAGCCGAACAAAAGGAGATGGGAAGTGTGAACTTACTCTAATAATGTGGTAAAGAGCTGGAAATAGTCATGGGCAGGAGTGAGGGAGAAATTCCAAACTTAGAACCCGTTAATGAAGAGCCAAGAGCGGAGGAAGGGTTTGTAACCCTCGATAAAGGGAATAATCTACCAAGAGAAGCAAGGGAAGTGGAAGACTGCCTATACATCAAGAAGGACATCGATTAAATGATCAATCATACCACATTCTTATAGGACATGGAGCTCTTAATTCTACAAAGGCGTACAGAGGCGATTAATGATGAGCCATCCCAGAATGAAGCGGTCGGACCGTCCTATAGACCGGAAATACCTAGAAGAGCCAACACAGGAAGAGGATGAGGTCTAGGTAGGGGGGAGTAGCTCCTCAAAGACCAAGGGTGGATCCAACGATAGATCTTAATGTAGCCACAAGGACGGATTTGTTGAATATGGTTGTGGAAATTGGCCAAGTAATGGTGAGGGAACTAGGCACTACTCTAGAATCACGACCCTCCCAAATGAAGCCACACATCATTTCAAAGCTCGTTCAAAAATTCTCTGGGGAGGATGGGGATCCTATTCAACATGTAGAGATCTTTGAGTCCACATGTGAAACCTCGGGCCAGTAAGTGATGTAGCCATGATTCATGCTTTCTCACTGACCCTAGAAGGAAAAGTGCATCAATGGTTCCAAACCCTCAAACCTAAAGATAAGGTTAATTTCACATAGCTCAAGAATGTGTTTGTGCTAAGATTTGCCAGAAGAAGTGGCGACACATGGAGTCCTATGGCATAGTTGCACAACATCAAACAAAAGGAAATGGAGTCGATGCAAGACTATGTGTCTCGGCTCAAGCACTTGAATTCAAGGTGCAAACTACGAGAGAGGCTAATTGATCAGTTATTGCCTTGCTTCCGGAGAGGAGTCCGAGACCACAAGATGCATGACTATCTAGTATTAGCCCGAAATCTATATTATATCATGCTTTTGGTATTATTAAACTTTATAAAAATATCCATAAACATTTGGAGGCTATGCTCACTAATGTGATTTTTAATTTTAATAAAGAGCATATAGAATATCCTCATATAACCATTAATGATATAAGTGATCTCTAGGAATTTATGAAAACTAACAAGCCCAGCCTCCTGCCCCCAAGCTTTGGAGAGGGTCAAGAAGAAACACAAGGAACCTCCTCATCTTACACTTATCCACTATTATCTTCCCTGGCCAATAAGCTATTAAACCCCTTTCCTCATGTATCTCTAGCTAAAAAACTTAGGAAGATTGCATCTCTTCTCTCCCAACAGTTGATTTTCCCACTAGCACTCTCCCCCCCCCCCCCCCCCCCCCGCCGAGGAGATGCTAGCACCAACACTATCTCCACCAAGACCGCTCAATGAAGTATGCAGCCATCACCCTCACTGTGATATCCAAGCTTTTTTTGACGATAATATTATTGAGTCTTTGAACAAATACTACTACAGAATATGAGAGCTTCATCTGCGTAGGAAACCCATTCTTGAAACTGAAACTCATGTTTAAGGTACTGATGTAAATCACACCCTTTGAGCAAACAACCAAAAGAATCTTGTTGCTGGATACATACTCGACCATGGAGTCAAGGAGGAAACCCTATGTTCCATACCCTCTTTGAGCCCCAATGCTAGATTTAGAGCAGGTGTTACCGATGGGAGGTGAAGGGACATTATGGGAAAATGTGGCTCGTCATAAAAAGCTGGCCAATCCACAATTGGATGATTTGCTAGAAATCAAAATTGTCACATTTATGATTAGCTATTGTTTTCTGCAGATGGCGGAGGCAACACCCAATGCATACAACAGGAGGCTACATGACTATCCACACATATGATACCAACCCTCACCTGGCAAATTTTGGCATACGACCAGAATCTAGCAGTGCCCAAATATAGTTATCAGTACTAGAGCTCCCTGCTAGCACAAAGAGTAGATCCTTTATTCATACCCCTCAAATGGTGCCTGACTCCACTACAATTCCAAGAGGCAAAGAAATGAGATTCTCATGTTTGCTACAACTTCCCATATTTCTCACCATCATCAACATTCCAAGATATAAGAAGTCAAAGATAGCAATTGCTCATATGGATAAGAGCATGGTGCAAAATCCTGGATCTAGATATAGTAGCTAATTTGAGATTTCTAAAGTTGATCGTAGTCTTCATCCATCAACCAAAAGAAAGACATGATGGATTTAACATCAACCAAAAGAAAGACATGATGGACTTAGATATAGTAGCTAATTTGAGATTTCTAAAGTTGATCGTAGTCTTCATCCATCAACCAAAAGAAAGACATGATGGATTTAACATGGAGCAGCTTTGCTTTGACATGAACAGAGGGCCAACTGAAAGAGGCATGATGCTTTACTATCATTGCCTAAGGTGTCTTCCCGGGTACATACATGTCACATTCAAAGACATGGTCGACACTGGGTTCTAGACTTCCCACTCAGCATTCTGAAGAACCCTTAAAAGTTTCAGTCTTGTCGGGGCAACTTCTATAGACATGCATGTCACATTCAAAGACATGGTCGACACTAGGTTCTAGACTTCCCACTCAGCATTCTAAAGGACCCTTAAAAGTTTCAGTCTTGTCGGCAACTTCTTTAGACACAAGCTCGGCCGGACCAGGTCTTTTGACCTAGGTAAAGGTTCTGAGGACATAACCTACATCAAGTATGGGGGGATATTAATCCCATTTTGGATTAACAAAGATGCTCCTCCAATTGAAAAAATTAATAATTGTCATGTAAAGGCACTATAAAAGTTGTACATTTTGAGATACTGGCCACCCAAGGCCATAGTAATTTTTGGGTGCCCAAGTGTGAATAAGGGTAAATTTTCATAATGAAAAGACACAATCCCCCTTTGTGCTATGAGAGCTCTTGCTTTGTCTTGTGAAAGAGAGGGAGAGAGTAGGCCCTAGATTAAAGGAGAAACTACTGACAAAAACCCTCTCCTCCCTTTTCAAGCTCCAGAATAGGAAGCACAAGAGGTAGTGCAGCGGGTCCGCAATGACCTCTCCCTCGCCCAAGCCATAGCACATGACTACCAAAAAAGAGTCGAAACAACTCAAGAGGCCCTCAGCCTAACCATCCTCGACTTCTAGCAAAACTGCCACCCCGAGGTCGCAAAGGAGGCTCTTCATTGCAAAGCAACACAACTAGAATCTACCAAAGCATGAGCCGCCCAACCCCCACCCACACCATCTCTGGCTGTGTCTCCAACACAATTGAGAAAAATGGCGACGCACTGATGGACACTACCACAGAGCTCCCTCTCCTTGCCATACCTCCCCAGAGCCAATACCAACTCCTCGAGCTCCATTACCAAACCTCTTGGCATCCTTTTTCTTTCAAGGCTAGATTTCATTCATCTACCCCACCATCTTCTTTGACTTCCCTACCCATCCCCTCCAAGCTAACCTCCTAAACTAGTCCCATCACCTCTGCTTTGGGCAGCCCACTGAGCAAAAAACACCATCTATTTCTCTGTCTCGGATGAGCTTTGCCCTTACCCCTACCCCAGAGACCATCGAATAGTCAATGCCCTCCACTACCTCCACCACATAGGCTAGGAGATTGTAAATGCTGCCTACAAATCCCTCTAGTGTAATGAGCTCCTGTCCAACTCTGCATAGTAGGCCTCCTCATACTCTTTAACGATGCCATCTCTACAGATGGAGATCATACATGCCATAGGAATAATGCAATTTGACCACTCACATGTGTGGCATTTCCCATGGAGTTCACCCCAAATAAGGCCAAAGCATTCTTCCTGTCTGACAGCCCCGACTACTCGAATGAGGATGAGGAAGACAACGACGATGACGAAAGCCCCAGGTGCCCAACCATACCCACAACCCTTATCTCCCCCATATCAACCTCCTCCTCCCAACTCCTCTCACCCAAGCACCATCACACCCCCACCTACCACCACAACACTAACTCTCTTCCCCTCACAATCCTCTACACCCACCCATCTCCACACTCTACCTCCCTTATCAACTTTCTCCTCACCTCCCACCTTAACCCTCAACTTAGGCCTACCCAACTCTCTTACTGATTTACCCTCAAAATTAGCCAGGCCTCCCCCATTATTTACAACAATCCTCGCCACCACCGCTTCGATATCAGCCACCACCCCTCCGCCCTCATCACCACTGCCACCCAAAATCCCCTCCCCCTACCCTTGGAAGTTCAAAGAGAAATCACACCACCACCACCACCACCACCACCACCACGAGAGTAGGAGGTGATCAACCCTCCACTCAATTAGCATGATCCACTTGATCACATGGTGTTCAAAGTAGGCCATCCAAATCCTGCTTAGTCCACAACTCCAAGTGGCACCAATCACCAAAGTCATGGATTACATATACCTCTCCACATCCTATGTCCCTACTTTGATGCCAAGCATCCGACTGGAAGCACGAGAACCCGCCTCGACAATTCTAGCAGCTACCGGAGGCCACCCACCCTGCTCATCCCATCACCTTTAATCTCATGGGTGAGCAGTGAGCCTACTAGTGGCAACCATTCCTTCCATCTCGGACCAATATTGTAAGTGAAAGATCCTTGTCCCCTCCGCGCAACGAATTCAGGGGTGCAAGCAGCGGAAGTAGCACTTCTTGCCCAGGGTAGGGTCCCTCACTCAGGGCCTCACCCACGGATATCCGGACAAGACACTAATCCATCGGTTCTTCCAAAACCGAACCCGAAAAAACTTCCCTCGCCTGGAAAGCACGAGCGATTCCTCCACCAGGATGAGTTTACTCTAACGTAGTGCCTTAACTAACAAAACTGATTTGACCGAACCCGTAAGTCCCATAGTCAGATCAAGGAAAAGACTTGCACTTGGATCATAGAGACCAACGCTTTTTTCCTCATTGAGAGGCACAGTCATTGATTCTTTTCCATAGAACAATTTTTTATCCGGGATTTATTTCATCTATCGTACCATAACAGAATTGAGTCTCATTTTAGGGATCCATCGGTCCAACCTAACCCCATCCAGTCCCATGGGTTAGATCACCATAGTGATGGGATCCATTTAAGAATTTGGTTAGGTTTTGTCCTGGGTACCAGGGAAAAGAGTTCCCAGGCCCCCTAGCCAGATATGCATGCAAACTTAAAACTAGTCACACCACTTACACACCCAATATAAAATTGCCTTTTTCACAGATTCAACTGTCTTTAAAATAACCATTCAATGAAACGATAGTATCATTGATTATAATTCTCCAAAATATCCGGTTGAATCCTAATTTTTGATTATAATTCTCCAAAATATCCGGTTGAATCCTAATTTTTGATTATAATTCTCCAAAAATATCCGGTTGAATCCTAATTTCTGATTTTTCCTTCATCGGCGTACTTATGGCATCATTGGCAACCAGAACGCTCACCACCTAGGGGCCTTTTCAATAGTTCCTAGCTCATAGTAACCGGCAATATTTTCACTTATAAAAATAAAAATGGAATCTCCGTTGAAGATCGGCTTTGAAGACTGGCAAGATCAACCAACAGATCCATATAAAAGAGCCATGGACTCATCCGTTGAGGACCAGCAAGGTCAATCAACCAGATCCATGCCCGAATTCAGAAAACAACTCTTACTCCTTGTTCTAATATCTTCCTCGACGTACGTGTGGATATCTTCGGTGACCCAGAGCCCAAGCACCGTATGGTCAGGACCCTCAAGTCACCTAGTGCTTCACTCATAGGCCACTCATAGGCCGCTTTCTTGGTCTCTCATCCACCATACCAGAAGCTCACCATTTTAATCGAACCGAGGCTGGTCAAGACCTCAGCCGACCTTGCTATGCGAGACATCCTCCATTGACTTTCCATCAGTAACCATTAGGAACTCAATGGAGTCTTTTTGGGCCCTTTAATTTGCCATGAGGTTATGGAAACGTTTAACTTTTTGACAAATAGGAGCCCGCCATGTAAGCAAAAACCAATGGTTTGTAAGAGAGGTGTAAGAGTGGTCAAAGGGTGCACTTTTTCCCCCAAAAAGGGGAGGAGGCAATTTTACAATTTTCGGACCTCCATAACTTCTACATACAAGCTCCGATTTGAGCGGAGATTACAGATCCGTGATCTACGCATCAAGAGCTTTCCATAGATATGTTACATGATATGGTTTTATCCGCTAGATTTTAAATTCCATTTTCCCCCCAAAATTCAAATTCGAATAAAGTAGCCGTTTTGAAGCTTCAAATTAGAAAACGTTTCTTCTTAAGAGAAAAGGTTTGACTCCCTTAAACTGCCAAATAAAAGGGCCCAAGAAGACTCCATTGAGTTCCTAATGTTTATCAGATTAGGTCTCCATGATCTCATTCACAAGACGATTAAAATGCTTCTCGAGCATTCTTGACATAAAACAGTCATTTTAAAAAAAATAGATCATAAATACAGTTTCTATAGCAAACTCTCATCTTTCCACATTGTTCCACATCATTCCTTATTTATTTCATCTGTATTCCCTTTCTCATCACATCATAATCATTCACATCATAATTCACATGACACCACATCAATTCTCATCCGTCACATTCAATTACATCACATCCATTTACACCCATCACATCTCATTCATTCATATCCATCACATTCAATTACATCACATCCATTTACACCCATCACATCTCATTCATTCATATCCATCACATTCATTCATTCATACCACCACATACATTCTCATAACCATCCCCATCACATACATTCTATCCACATTATATCACATCACTTCTATCCACACCATCTCATTCATACACATCCATCCAATCGTTCACCTGTACGACTACCCACATCTATTCATACATTCATATCTATCACTTCACATCCACATATATTTATGTCACATCACATCATTTTTCATCACATCACATTCCTTCGCATACACATCCACATCACATTCTTTTACATGCATCCACATCACATTCTTTTACATGCATTCACATCCATTCTTTCACATACATCCACTCACATCCCATATCATTCATTTACATCCTGTTTCACATGACATCACATCTCATCACATCTCTTCACCCCTATTCACATCACATCCATCCATTCATGCACATCTATCTCATTCACATCACACATCTCATCACATCTATTCACCTCACATCTCATCACCTCTATTCTCATCACATCCATCCATCCATTCATGCACATCTATCTGATTCACATCACACATCTCATCACATCTATTCACCTCACATCTCATCACCTCACATCTCATCACATCTATCCATCCCTTCATTTACATCTATCTGATTCACATCACACATCTCATCACATCTATTTACCTCACATCTCATCACCTCTATTCACATCACATCTATCCATCCCTTTATTCATATCTATCGGATTCACATCACACATCTCATCACATCTATTTACCTCACATCTCATCACCTCTATTCACATCACATCTATTCATCACATCTCATCACCTCTATTCACATCACATCTATCCATTCCTTCATTCACATCTATCTGATTCACATCACACATCACATCTATCCATCCCTTCATTCACATCTATCTAATTCACATCACTCATCTCATCACATCTATTTACCTCACATCTCATCACCTCTATTCACATCACATCTATTCATCCCTTCATTCACATCTATCTGATTCACATCACACATCACCTCTATTCACATCACATCTATTCATCCCTTCATTCACATCTATCTGATTCACATCACACATCTCATCACTTCTATTTACCTCACATCTCTTTTTCTTCCTGAATTATCTTTCTCGAAAAGGGGGTGATATCTCAATTACTAATTTACTCAATTTCATTCATTGAATACTCACTTCATGGAAATTGAACATAGAATTAAAGAGAATCTAATTTTGATATAAAAATTCTTTATGTATCTATTGATGCATAAAATCAATTTAATAGGAATAACACTTTTAAAATAAAAAGATTTTCAATATGCATCTTTCTATGCATAGAATTTAAATCAAATGAACATAGAAATTGAATCTAATGAAAATAACACTTTTATAATTAAAAAAACATCCAATATGCATCTTTCTATGCATAGAAATTGAATCTAATGAAAATAACACTTTTATAATAAAACAATTTCCAATATGCATCTTTCTGTGCATAGAAATTGAATCTAATGAAAATAACACTTTTATAATAAAAAAATTTCTAATATGCATCTTTCTATGCATTGAAATTGAATCTAATGAAAATAACACTTTTATAATAAAAGAAAATCCTTTTATACATCTATTTATGCATAAAATAGGAATAACACTTTTAAAATAAAAAGAATTTCTTTTAGAATGCACAAACGGTGGGGATTATTCTTTTTGAATAACATAAAGATAAAACTTATTTCCACAAAATTTAAGAAAATTTTGCCATAACCTCCTTTGTCTGGCTGACCATTTCTCAAATTTTTCATTCTAAATTTGCTTTAAAATTTATCCCAAGATGAAATAAAGCACTCTAATCTAATCAATTTTTCACTTCTAAAGAGTAATCAATAGGAAAAGTTCAACTCAATTTATTTGTTACTCATTTTAGAATAAACAAAGGCTAAAATTCTTAATGAAGAGAAGGGGGAAGCCTTTTCATCAAGGCTTATAATCCATAATCACATTAAAAAGCAAAGAATTCAGAAAACCATAGATTAGAATTATAAAAAAGTAGAATTAATAACTTACATGGAGTTTTGTGAGCTTTCCTTTGGCTTGAGGGACTGAGGGTTCTACTCTTGTTTGGATCAAGAGTGGCCACCAATTCTTTGTAGAGGAATTAGTCAAAAACAAGTGAATTCAATTTTTTGGCTCTGGGGAGGAGTAGAGTAACAGTGCATAAACACTATTAAGCTCTTACAAAGGGGGAGGCTTCTATTTATAGGAAAAAGTGAGCCTCAAACCAAGCAAACTGATTCTAGAATTTTTCAAATCAGCTAGGTCAATTTTTGACTATTTTTGGGTCCATTTAGCTTTCTTTTTGGAACTAGACTTGAATTAGAAGAGAGGAGAGATGAAATATCTCATTTTATTGATTTAAAATGGAAAGCAATGATGAGAAAAAAGGCACCTCCTTCATGAGGGGGAATCCCCATTTTGAGGTGTCAAAAATCAGTTTTTTTAACTATTTTCCTTGGTCCTTAGTCCACTCTTCATCTTATGTGAGTATTTACTCATTTTTGGGAGGTTTTTCTTTATTTCTTCAATTAAACTCCTCCCTACATTTGGATTAATCTAATTGGTCCCTCAGAACCTTAATCCAAAATTTTCAGAAAATCTGGACCCTTAGGCTAAGGCCTTTTAAGCATATTATAATTTATTTCTAATGCACCTTAGGAAATTCTTTTTAAACTTCTATTTTGGAGGAATTTAGTTTAATAAGAAAGGATATTTTTTCATCCAAAGATATCTAAAAACTGAGTTATCTCTCTCTAGAATATTTTCTCTCTCGTAGAAACAAGATCTTTTTATTATTCTGAAAAGGGGATTGATTACAGGGGAAGAAACTAGACATCTTGAGGGGCTGGGGAGGAGTCTTACACTTAGGCTAAGTTCCTTTTTACCTATTTTCAATTAATTCCAATTGCACATTGGAAAGTTCTTTTTGAATTTCTGTTTCAGAGGAAATCATTTTAGACACTAGGAGGATTTTCCTTTCCAACTTTGGGAGGCTCTAGTGGTTAGGTGATATGGAGACTCCACTTTAGGAAGAAGCAAAGAAAAATTAGCATGCGGTTGGGAGTAGCAGTTTGAGATTTTGTGAGCAATAATGGGAGTACTCTCTAGCACATGGAC
This sequence comes from Cibotium barometz, assembly GCF_041138505.1. Lineage (NCBI taxonomy): Eukaryota > Viridiplantae > Streptophyta > Polypodiopsida > Cyatheales > Cibotiaceae > Cibotium > Cibotium barometz. The sequence continues at coordinate 29,955,624 of NC_141101.1, read as the reverse complement.
TTACGCACCTGTCAGGATTATACTTAGTAAAAAAGGAGTGCCCATCAGTAGCAATACCTTATGCTATCCATGAAATTAGCTCATAAAACTATAAAAAAATTAGTGGTTAAGCTCCCTTCTCCCTCTCCTAATACCAAGCCTTTTGTGGGTAATTGATTAGAGCCTTGCCTTGCCATTTACCTAGCCATTTTCCTAGAAAATCAACCCTAGAATAACAAGGAGTCTTAGATCTTGTTTGTGAGTTCTTCAGAAAGCCCAAAGCAAGCCAAAAGTTAGTGCTAATCTTGTCCTTCATTGAAGCTTTAAGAATATTAATCATGCTTAACCTTCAAGCTTAATCTCTTGCCTAATAGCTAGTTCACAAATCAAACTATGAATTCCACACAAATTCACCAATCTAGTAAGTGAAATTCATGCTTCAAATCAACCCCATCAATTGTTAAAATTTTGCAAGTTAAATCTCCTCTTGGTTGTGAGAAAAATTGGTGTGATAATTTGAGTCTCAATTTCAAATCTTGGGAACAATTTGAAGATATGCAAGGCCTCTCTTAGTGGATTTTGAAGCCTTAGACAACCCTCTTTAAGATTTTAAAGACATGGTTTGATTTTTCCAACTTCAATCCTAACTCTACAAGTCAAGGTATTCTCATATAGCTCATACTTTTGACTCAATTTTATTTTTGAAAGTTTTCCTTGTGATAACTTGATGCTTTACCTCCTATGTAAAAGAATTATGTGGTTCATGAAGCTAAATCTTATTTTATTTAATTCAATGATGGTATAATTAGCCATGGTTAAATAAAGAAAAGCTATTTGTAAGAAAGGGGATTTTAGGATACACATGCATGTGGGGGATGGGCCTAGGAAGATGGGACTTAGGGGAATTTACACACATGTGGTGTTAGGGGTATGTGGGCCTTGTTGGGACTATAAAATGCACCATCCCTCTAGGACCTTTGATTACCTTCTCAATACCTTTTAATCACTTGACATATACTTTTATTGGAGCTCATGCTTCTATGGTTGATTCATGGCAATCTTTCCATGTTTAGATGGCTACTCTCTATGATGAGCAGCATGGCTAGCTCATGGCAGTCTTTCCATGTTTAGGTGGCTTCTCTCTATGATGAGTGTAGCACATGTGTACTCCATACTAATGAGTACAGCCTAGATCCCTTTATTACATTATAATCACAGCTCTTGGCTTGATCTTGGTATTTTGATTAGGGAGTTATTCTCGGGGGGTCACCTCCAAGAAATTGTATGTATCACTTGTGTTCAAGGGGTATTAAAAAACCCCTTAAACTTACATACTTTGATGAATAAAATGACCCCTTTTCCATCATAAAGTTACGTTTTTTATTTTCAAAATTGGTTTTAAAAACCCCTCCTCTGTAAATGTAATTATGTAACCATTTTGAATTAGTATACCCCTCCAGATGAATTCACGTGCTACACTTACATATTTATAGGTGAACCCCCTGAGGAGTTATTATAGTACTTAATTATTCTTAGATTAGGGTTTTCATATATTTTGAATAGTCATTTCTTTGAGTGTTCTTGATCTTTGATCTCTTATTAGAGTTGATTAAGTTTATCATTCTCGGATTAGGATTAAGAATAGTTTATAATAGTCAAATTTTATGTTAATTTCTTTGATTAACATTTGCTTGATAATCTTGATTCGAAACCCTTAATCTTGAGTATATATTTACAAAACATTTAAAACCCTAATTTATGTTATTTATGCAATATTTATGTAGATTAATGTTTCTTCTTGCTAAATCTGTCCATAAAGCCTACTTTTCTTCCACATTTTCTAATTTCTGGGGAGTCTTGGCAATTGGAGAGAATTGTGGTTGCTGTGCAAATCTTGGTGTAGATTTCAACAAGAAGGAGTGCATATTGTAGTTCTATTATGGTTTGGAGAATACTTATGTGCAATTCACAGTTTTGAACAGACTTATACAAAATTTTTAGTGCACTGGTGCAATTTACAAATATGTTAGAGATTATACAGAATGTGCTGTGCAATGTAGTTTATAAGGTCTTGTTAAAGATTTATAAACTTTGCAAGATTTTGTACAGAAATTAGTAAATCTTGGTTGTGTAAACTTAAACAATGAGTGATTCTTGATTAAAACTTTCCTAATCTTCATCATTTCTTCCAAGTTACGTTTCTTTAAGAGAAGCTGCAGTAAATTCACGAAACCATGACATTGTTGAAAAAACTGATGTAATACAAATAAGATTAGTGCATTAACACAACACTTGGGACAATGCTGGATCAAGAAATTTATTTAGAGATAATCTTGCAATTAGTGACTAATCTTGATCGATCTTGGAAAAAGTAAAAAAAATTCACAATCGAACATGAAGTGCTAATAACAACAAATTTGTAACATACCCATTGTCAATAGCACATTAAGCACAATATGGCATATCTTTTGCAAGTATCGTTTAGGCAATTCATTATGATTACATTTCGTTGTTATTTTTTATCCCTAAGAAGCTGCTATTTTGAGGCGATTTTAAATTAAGAACCTTGTATTCAAGAAATGAGAAAACATAATTCAAATTTGAAATCTTAAGCACGATAATACCCTAAGCAGGGCTTCTTTTCAAGATTGAAACAAGTAGCTGAAGTGGGCTAAGACGACTTTGGAATTTGGCCGCTTCACACCAAAATTAGTAGCATTCCGAACGTCTAAACGATGGACATGGGATCCTGAAGCAGCCCCAAACAATTTCCCTTAAAAAATCTCGATGACCCGATTGACACCCTTGTGGGTGTGCATGCAGTGGGCCCCCGACCCCTTCTTGGGTGACATATGATGCCTACAAACACCTTCCTTGAACATTCGAGAGCTCATTTCTCACTAAATCATGCATGCATATATCCCTGTATGCCGTCCATGATCCATAGGTACTACTACAAGATCTTTAATCTTTGACGTCCAGTTTCGATGGTACGCGCGTCATTGAAATAAGCATTGAAACGCCAATCGTCGAAAGAAGCATCTATGTTTAGGTCTAAATATGCGTCAAAATCATTCGTCGAAATAGATTTCAAAACATCGTTTTGATAATAGCATTGAAACAAACGTCAAAAATGTATTTTTTTAATTTTTTTATTTGGTGTGATTTCTAAAAAAAGTTCAAGTGTTTTTAGATCTCATAGTCCTTATGAGTCTAGTTTTTAGTTACTTTTCAAATAAATACAAAGATATGCAACAATATTTATAATAAATTAATATGTCAATATTTATCTGCCAACAAAGCTTGCACTAATGATCCCAAATACAAGGATATATGTAGTAATATTTACAAGAAATTATGACAATTTTTTGCCAAAGCTTACATTAATAGTCCCAAACAAGAAAATTGTGACAAAAACTAAGTATTTATTACCAAATAAAAAAGAAATAAGATGTTATAGTGCATCATCAACTCTCTTATCTTTAGCTAGATCCATGGCTCCAAATACATCTATTTCAAAAAGACCTCTCCATCTTCATCTTCGTCAATGGGTGTAGCCTTGTTTGTTGTGGGAGTAGAAGGTAGTTCATCCGTATCATCGTCTTCTATTTTAGACATTGGAGGTGGTTGTGTAAAAAATTGTTCTTCTAGTTCTTCTTAGAATTCGGGATTAGCTGCCATTGTGTTTCCTTCTGGTTCAAGTTCTAGTTGTTGAATTAGTATACCTTCATTTGATCCTTCTTTCAATTGTTCAACTAAATCAAAATCTGCTTCTTGTGCTTCTTGAGTGGGTTCCTCAACCTCTGGTTCATCTAATATTTCCATATCTTTAAATGTTGGCTTACTACGTGGATCAATTTGGATTACAAAAAACCACCTATGATCTCTCGGGTCTTCCTTGAAGATGACCTGCTCACAATGCTCTAGTAGCACAAATGTGTCCCTTTGGTTTGTCCATATCTTTGTGGAGTCTACTTGAACAAATCCCGCTCTTATCTGTGTGCATGGTTGCTTGTGGTCCTTAAGTCATCACCTTGAACCACTTCACATAAAAAATGAACATAGAAAACTTTTTGAAGCCAACCTTGATAATGTCTTGTATTGTTCCATAATCGTAATCAAGCATGCCAACTTCACTACTCAAGTCACTTGCACTTGAACAAATTTCTTTCATGAAACAGGTGCTCCACGGTAAAGTGATAGATGGGAAAGCCTATGTATCTCTTTCTCCTCTCAAAAGAAGCATGCTCCACACATTGTCTAATGTCTTCTACTTCTTGGTCTGTTTCATGCTCCACATTATGATCATCTACTCCGTGGCATCTAATGTTCCACACGTCATCTAATTTCTTCTACTTATTGGGTCGTTTCATGCTCCGTATCATGATCATCTACTCCGTGGCTTCTAGTGTCTTGTAGGGCATCTATCACGTTGTCCATGTCATGCTCTAGAACTTGATCCAAGTTCGTCAAAGTTTTCTGAGTCGGGTTCCAATCCCATCGAGGTTATCTTTATCCTTGCTCTTTTTCTCTGCTTAGATTGGATATCCACGTGATCAACTAGTTCATTATTGTTTGGGTGCACATTGTGGCCACTAAGTAGATGTTGCAAGAGCCCCACATATGTCCCATTTTTTTGGAATGCTCATTATTGCAAATTCTTTGATGCATTGGGCAACTTGGTACTTGTGAACAACCGCACAAGCACATCATTTTCTCCTCTAAATAATCAAAATTTTAAATGTTCATAGTAGGGCTCCATGTATGCTAGCTTCTTTTATAGTTCATGCATGGCCTAGTTGGTATATTTTGACTTTTAATGGAAAGGTTTCAAGCTGCCAAAAAATTCAAATTTTGAATGAGAATTCGCATGTAAAAGTGGCAATAGTGGGTGTCAAAATAAGCATCGAAAACTAGAGATCTAATTTCAATGCTCTTATCAACGTGTATTTCGATAAACTTATCCACAGATATTTCGATGAACTTATCCACATATATTTCGATGCTATTATCAACATGTATTTTGATGAACTCTTTGATGGATATTTCGATGTGTATTTTGACTCTAGGGAATTTTTTATAGAACCATACAGGTTCACTTATAGAGTTTTCACTTTTTTTTTTGCATGTGACATTCCCCCTCCAGGGTTCCGACGGGGCAGAAGCAGCATTAGCCTCCCACGCGGGGCGGGGATCCACACTCGGGGCAATGCCCGTGGATGTCCGGATGAGAGGCTAGCCGGCGGATGTCCGGACGAGAGGATAGCCCGGCGGTTCCTCCAAAACCAAGCTCGAAAAAACTCCCCTCGCCCGAAAGGCATAGGCGATTCTGCCATTGGAAAATCTCCTAACGGGGGAATTACTCTAACGAGTCAAAGTCTTAACTAGTTAAACTGATCTGATTGAACCTGAAGTCACATGGTTAGATCAAGAAGAGACTTGCACTTGGTCCATGGAATCACCGCTTTTTTCCTCCATAACGAGGCACTGCTGATCCCCTCCCACAAGGTCTTCTCAGGACTTAATCTAACTAACGTAACTAATTGCATCTAGTTGTTGCCCAAGAATCCCCCGATCCAGCCTATGGTTAGATTCCTTTATAAATATTTGGTTGTGTTTTTGCCCGCGTACTGAGGAAAAGAGTTCCCAGGCCCCCTAGCCGGTGTTTCATGCAAAAATTAAGGTAGGCATTCCACACAAACACCTAATATGAAATTGCCATTTATAATAGATTCATTTGGCTTTAAAACAATCCTTAAATAGAAGTCATAATTTTATTGATCATTCTCTAAAATTCTGAGTCTTACAAAATGTGTCCTCTAGACTCTCCGTTGAAGACTAGCTAGGCAACCAACAAGATCGAGTACCAAAATTTGATTCACAAAAATCTTTCCTTTTAGTCCATCCGAATCTTCCTTGATGCACATATGGGTGTCCTACCAACCACGAGCTCGTGCATCACCTGGTCAGAACCCTCTAGGATCCTCCTTAGGTGTCCTAGCACTTCACTCAGGGACCGCTTCGTCAGTCCTCGCCCATCATACCGGAAGTGCACCATTTTAACCGTACTGAGACTGGTCAGGACCTCGGAAGGCTTTGCCGCGATCCCTCAAGGACTCCTCACCAGTTGTTGCAAAATGAGCCTCCTCTTAGTAAAACACATGCCAAATGCTTCCTCTAGCATTCTAGCGTAAAACAGTCCTTTAAATGAAAAACAAGGGTTCTAATGTAAATAAAATTCTCAGTTTGAGATTGGTTCCACAAAACCCCTTTTTCCATAATTCCCAGTTTCATGAGGATCCTTGATCTCTCATCAGGGTAATCTACCCATGCTTTTGTCTGATTGTCCAACTAGATTCTTGGTGAGTTCGGTCAAAGGAAAACTAGTTTAGTTCAACGGTAGTCTATTCTTTGTATTTAGGAACTGGAATTGGTCACAAAGTTTTTACTTGATTCAGATCGAGAGATGGACAAGTAGGTTCACTGCTCGACCCTCTCGTAGTCCAACCAAATTCATTCGGTTTAGTTCTAACAAGGATTCCCTTCAAATAAACATCTAATTTTGGGTAAATACCACTTTCGTGATTTTATCAATTAAAATATCTAAAGATATTCTTTCTGCCACTTAATTTCTTGACCTTAATTCCCTAGGTAGAATTATGGTGGAAATTCATCTTTTGATAGTAAAATTTAATTCAAATCCTTCTTTTCTTAAATAGCATAAAAATTCTTCTTTTGAGTAAATACCAATTATCTTTTTTTTCAAAATGATCTTGAAATTTCTCATTTTCTCATTTAATGAGTGCAATCTAAATATCATGGGAATTTCTCTTTTATCGTAAATTAAATCTATATGAAAATCCTCTTTAACTAAAATATTTAATATTCTAGATATACCAAGAATTCTTCTTTTTCCATTTAATAGATTTAATTCCAAATATGATGGGAATTCCTCTTTCATCATTTAAATTTATACATGCATAAAATAATTTTAACTAAAGTTTCTCTTAAAAATTACATAAAAATATCCATTAATTTCATTATGCTAGAAATTCCACTTTTCTCATTTAAATGATTGAATTCCAAATATGGTGGGAATTCCTCTTTCATCACTTAAATTTATTCATGCATAAAAATAAATTTAACTAAATTTTCTCTTAAAAATTAAATACAAATCTCCATTAACTCCATTGTACTAGAAATTCCACTTTTCTCATTTAAATGATTGAATTCCAAATATGGTGGGAATTCCTCTTTCATCATTTAAATTTCTTTATGCATAAAAATAAATTTAACTAAAACTCTTCTTTAATTTTTAAATAAAATATCTATTATTTTAGTATTCCAAATTTTCTCTTTCTTCATTGGAATACATGGATTTCCATTGTCATGGGATTTTTATCATAAAAATGAATTACTAGAAATTTCTCTTTTTTCTAATAATTATTTACTATTTATGCCTAAATATTAAAAATAAAATTTTCCATAATTCAATTAACCTAGGATGACTAATCCTAGAATATGGTAGGAAGTCCTCTTTTCATATTATACATGAAAATGATTTATGTGATTATTATTTAAAAATTTTACCATAGCTTCGTTGCTTACTGATAATTTTTAATAATTTTGAAAAGCATAAAGTTTAGTAATACAATATGATAGAATAACTATCATTTGGATCAATATCCAGTTATGGACTTGATTCCTAAGTTTTTCATAATTCAAGTAGCATAAAAGCATTAAAAAGCCACTTCTTTGGCCTCTAACTTGACAAGCATAGAGTTTACTATTAGAATTAAGAATTGCTCCATGAGAAGCATCATTTGAATATAGAATAGGTCATAGGAATGACCATTCTTTGGGAAAGAGAGAGATATGCTTAAAAAACATTTTAATTTAAGCATAAATGTAAACTTTATATGATTTATCACTAAAATTCATTAGAGCACTTCCTTTGCATTGAAGAATCATTCAATTGAATACTTCTCCAGCTTGAGAGGGGTTGAGAAGTGAAAAAAAAATCATAAAGTCACACTTTACCGCTTTCTTAGCTTGATTCTTTAGTCTTTGGAGAGGCCCCCAACCAATCAATTGGTTTAGTATGTTGATGAAGACTCCAAAGAAGGTTGAAGAGAGAGAGAAGCTCCAATCTCTCCAAATTGTAGAGGATAATAGAAAATATGCTTATTTTTAGAGTAATATTGCCATGGTCTAGTTCACAGATGAGAATACAAAAGAATGAGGATCTATTTATAGGTGAGGGAGGCCACTAACTGCGTCCAACTAAGTTATAGAATTTTCCAGCTTTAGTTTGGCTGAAGCTGGATAAGATTTGGACCAACTTGGCTCCCTTTTTGATTTGGTTTGATCTAGGAGAGAGGAGAGATAAAAATATCTTAATATTTTTTAGTTTAAAACTCCTTCACATGTGTGAAATAGGCACCTCCTTGAAGGCTCCCCCTTTCGTTACCAAGGTGTCAAAATGGTATGATTACTCTAAAATATCTCATTTTTTAGTAATATTTCATAATTTTTAAGTAATAAATCTTGTACTCAGTCAACTCTTCATCCTTTGTGGGCATTTGGATTTAGGTATTTTATTTTAATCATTGGATTTATCTCATTCCAATACTTGGATTAATCTTGTTTGTCCATAGGAACCTTAATTGGACCATAATTCAAAAATTAAAAATCTTGACCCTTAGGCTAAGGTCTTTTAAATCATTTTTAATTAATTCCAATTGCACCTTGGAAAATTTATTTTGATTTTTTATTTCAGGAAAACATATTTTTGATATTTGTAGAATTTATATATCCAAAAATATCTCTATATCAAATTACCACTCTAGAAATTTTCATCTCACTAGGCAGAAACAAGGAAAAATAATATTTTCTTGTATTCAGAAACAAGGAATGATTACAAGTTATTGAGGTAAAGGCTTATTCATTATTTAGGCTGAGGAGGAATCTTACATCCTCTCCCACTTGAAAAACGCAAGATGTCCTCATCTCATAAAGTGGGGGTAATCCTTTGCCAACTCTTCTTCTTTCTCCTAGGTGGCATCTTCTAGAGGGAAGAACGCCCACTTTACTTAGAATTCTCTGAGGACTCTGCTCCTGAGAATCTTCTCCCAAACGTCAAGGATTTCTTTAGGTTGGAGTACCATCTGGCCTTGAGTTGGAGAGATCAATTGTTCATCATCAAGCATGTGACTCGGGCTGGGTACATATTTCTTAAGCAAACTCACATGGAATACATTATATACCTTAAGGTGGGAAGGCAGAAGAAGTTTGTAGGCTAGATCGCCCACTTTCTTTATAACAGTATATGGCCCACAGTATCTGGGAGAGAGCTTCTTGTACTTCCCTAAGGATAAGGAACTTCTTTTTGGTCATACTCGAATGAAGACCATATCTGATTCTTCAAACTCTCTCTCTGATCTCTTTTTATCTGCATACTGCTTTTGCCTATCTTGGGCTGCTTTAATATCTTTATGGATTGATTGCATCTGCTGGTCCATGTAATAATTTTTTTTTGGACATTTCGACTCTGATCAATGGGCCAGACCAAGTCAACGGTGTAAGGCAATCTTGTCCATACAAAGCTTTGAAAGGACTCATCCCAATGCTTTGATGATAAGAAGCATTGTAAGCAAATTTGACCAGATGCAAATGGCTTAACCACTTCTTGGGTTCCCTGCCCGCAGCATGACCGAAGGATATCTTCTATTACTTGGTTCACTCTTTCAGTCTGGCCATCTGTTTCGGGGTGATAGTCTATGCTGAGATGTAAGAAAGTTCCTAGTGCTTCAAAGAATGCAGTCTCCAATATTTCGATGTGAATTTGGGATCTCTATAACTTACTATCCTCCTGGTAGGCCATGTAATCTGAAGATCTCTTTAAGGAAAACTCTGGCAACATCCACTGTAGTATATGTTTCTTTCACTGGAATCAGATGGGAAACTTTGGTTAGTTTAACACCATATTCGAGAATTTGGGAATCTCCCAATAGTTTGGGAATTCCAAATCAAAATGAATCTCGTGAATTTGGGAATTTCATTAATTTGGAACCTTGAATATTGGTGAAGTATATTTATTGTATATGTAGAAGATATTGATAAAATCTTAAATAGGTGGTGTTAATAAACACCTTATCTTTGGCAACCTCTCCAGCATGGAAGTCTTTAGCCCAATGATTCTTGTAGATTGGCTTTGGCCTTCAAGACAACCTTTGGAGGGATTTTAATTTTTTTGGAAACTTTGGTAGCTTTTGTTATCCAAGAGAAAACAATTGTATCCACTCTCTCCCAACGTTGAGGGTCTTTCTTGTTGCACATCCAGTATTTATCCCAACAATTCTGATATACCTCCTTATCTGTAGCATTTTGTCGACCACAAACTGGTGCCCAATATTGTATACAGATCTTTTGATAGTTGCTTGATTTTTTATTTGTATCAACCTCACTTTGTGCAACACCAAGCCATACTGGATATATTGGATCTGAAGGTCAAACAAGTACAAAGTCATCTTTCTTGACATCTATCATTGGTTGAAATGCATCTTTTGGTCGCTTGCTGCTGAGAGGACCATAGTAGTGGTCATTCAACTCCTCCAAGCCAAGAAAGTCATCCACATCATCTATGTCTTGAAATAATGTATCACCTTGTGTCTGGCCAAAAGTCCATGAATACTCTTGCTTCTTGAACATTTGGAGCTTGAAGTGCATCAAGCATGGTTTTCCAATAATCAATCACTGGTGTTATGAACTTTGTGTACTCTGCTTCAGGACCTTGTACACTTGACCATCTTTCCCAATACTTGAGATAGTCTTTGATTCCACTTACCACCTCTTGATGATCTTTAATATACTCAAACATGGGTAGCAAGGTTGGAAGACCCTTTGGAAGGGTAGGCTTTCCTGTTGTTGAGTCTCTTTTCCATAGTTCAATACCGCCTTCTCTTGGCAACCATTCTACTGACTTAGGATGGATCTTCTATTGCATTAGAGGTGTATCCCCTTGCATGTAGAAGCAAAAGTGAAGTGGTTTTGAGTGACCAACAAGTGCCAATCCTTGGAGTCACATAAGTATTCTTCAATGTAACTCTTGAAGTCTGGTACATGTGTCAACAAAAAAGGAGAAGGCCTTGTTGACTGGCACAATTGAAAATGCCGCATAAGGTGAGGAAAAGTGAATGTCATGCTTGTTCTAAGCTTCTCTGAGAACTTGCTGAACATTGCATCAATGTCTTCATGTGTGTGACCCACCATGAGAAACCCAACTTGGATCATCTGGAAGGTCCCTCGTGCCACAAGCAATGATAAATATGCAAAGAGATAACGGTTTTTGTTTTTTGATCCACAATTATCTAGTTGTAGCAACAATTTCTGTGGTAGTCGTTTAAAACCTTGTTGTCCATCTTGTAGTATTATGTCCTCCATTTGTGTAGTAGTATGAGAACCTTGTTGATGGTAGTCTAGTGCTTTCCTTGAGTGTAAAGCATTTAGCAACAAAGAGCTTGATCTTGGCATTCCATCTAGTTGCAGATCACCAGCTTCATGCCTGTCAAGTCGCTCCAAGTTCTTGAAACACAGAGACACTGAGGCAACTGTGAAGTTAGGATCATGGGGCCAAAGATCAATCGCAAAGTGCCCATATCTTTCTTCCCCATGCCCATGTGTGATCATGCTTGTCAAGGAAACTGGTAGTAGTTGAGTGGATCTATCTGTCTCTTTTGATCGAACTCTCAACCTCGGGATAGCTATCTTTTGTTGGTCCATCTTGTGATGTATGATGCACAAGTTCTTTTCAGGATTTAGCACTGATGCTAGACGCCATCCATAGTATATGTTTCGACAACTTTGTTGTTGTAGCATGTGACTTTGATGCTTCCTCAAACAATAGTATGTTGCGTTATTCAAGGCATTTGGTTGCTGCAAGTTGTTCTTTGATCTCTGAGCAGACACTACATTTGGAGAACTCGCTTGTCTTTGCTAAGGTGACATGCTTGAACTCTGTATTCCAAATTCGATTGAATGTGGATAAAGACATTTGCTTACATCCAATAGCATCTAATGTGGCATTCACTTCTTCCCATATGTCTATTTGCTTATAAACATCTGTATTGTCAATGCGGCATGATGACTCCAAAACATCATAAACATAGTTGGTATGTTCTTCCAAACGTAACCCCCAGAAGTGCCTCCGCAATTGGTGTACTGCATCTCTATCAGCATATTGACAACACTTTGTAGGACAACAATCAATTGTAGCAACAAGTAAAACTGATTCCATTGAGGTTCTCAAGTTTGAAGCTTTGAGAGCAAGAATTCTAGGCCTTCTATTGATTATACAATATGATCTCTTTTGTAAGAAAATGGATTTTGAACCTGAAATAAAGTCCTCAGTTTCCTCACACACATCTTTTATGCTCTCATTTGGAGATGTGAAAGCTTGTGTTTCCTGTTCATGTAGCAGTGGTGTACCATCATCAAAGGTGACGTGTTTGATAGGCCACCTAACCAAATTGACGCACTGAAGCATGTCACATGTGTCTGTCCCTGTAGTTGGATCAAGGATCTGATCTACCACCACACCCACATCTTCTTCTCCTAATAGATCAAGGATCTGATCTACCACCACACCCACATCTTCTTCTCCTAATAGATCAAAGTTAATCACATCATATGGAAATGTTAAGAGAATAATCCCTGTTCCAACGTACTTCTCATTGCCTTCTGTCCAGAGCATCACTTAACGCTCTTTCCAACTTTCATGGATACTTGGAGTGTCCTCATCTCCAATAGCATTAAAATCATTAGAAGGTGGCACCGCATGATCATCATCAACAATCATGAAGGCACCTGTAACAACCATGAAGGCACCTGTAACAACCATGAAGGCATCAACAATCATGAAGGCACCTGTAATAACCATGAAGGCACCTGTAACAACCACCTTATCTTTCTTTTCCCACTTTACAAAACTACCCACTACCTGAATGACCTTTGTTGCATTGTTGTTTGGAAATGGCAAGCAAGCTGCATCATTTAGGCAGTTGTCGATAGAAACTGACAAAAATCCATCTCCAAGGACTTGCCCATGGCATGTGTCAGTTGGACGTATTGCACATACTGTTCCAAGTGCAACAGCATCTCGATCCATCATCAAATTGACACGATCCCCACAATGAAAGTCTTGGTCCATGTTGCCTGAGTAAGTGAAAAAATTTGAGATTTAATCATAAGCGATTGAGTGATCTTATATTCATCATAAGACATTAATCATAAGAGATTGAGTGATCTAGTTATATTCATCATAAGACGTTTAATCATAAGAGATTGAGTGATCTTATATTCATCAAGTAATCACATAGTATTGATAATGAAAACATGCATTAATAGATGACAAGCTGAAGTATACATTGCAAAATTAGTGCAGTATTCCATTTTCCAACATCATAAGAGAGAGAATAAATTTGACCACATGGCCAAAACTTGTTTTCTCAATGAACATGGTAGTATATCCTTGATCTAGATTACTTGATTTACTAGATAAAAAAGGTCTATGTAGTCATCATTGCTTAGTTGAAATGGATGCTTTGATCATATGGCCAAAACTTCATTAGCCTATAATATATGCACATCATATCTTACTTTAGTATATATGCACATCATATCTTACTTTAGTATAAAAAGTATTCATGGTGTGTGTGATGGTCTACATAATGTTTTAGCCACATGGACAAATTCTCGCACGGCTTACCATTCTTAAGACATGGGTAGATCATCTGTTACTTTTCCATGGGAAGACAATTTATTGTGTGCTAGCGTAGAGAATGTTTTAGCCACATGATCAAATCCTATCAAAGCTTATTGTTCTTATAATATATACAAATCATATGTTACTTTTTCGTGGAAGACAGTATATTGTGTGCTAGTGTAAAGAATGTTTTAGCCACATGGTTGAATCCTCTCAAGGATTATCATTCTTAAAACATATGTAGATCATATGTTACTTTTTTGCGGAGGACACTTTATTATGTGCTAGGGCAGTAGTTGCTATGGGCAATGCTCCCTAATGGGGGTGTAGGAGGCAGCACCCTTGGTGGGGGTTTGGGGGCAACGCCCCTAGCCGGGGGGTCTGGGGGCAACGCCCCCAGTGGGGGGGCAATGCCCCCAGCGGGCGGCGGCGGGGTCCGGGGCCCATGGTAAGACCTACGTGTGATATGAAAAAAAAATCGATTGCTTAATTCTTATTTTACAAACTTTGATAAAAGTGATTTTTTAAAGATAATTCCATTTATTATCAAACGTCCATTTTTTATAAATGTTCTTCATTAAATGTGATATATTCTTGAGAATATATGCTTCATTAAAGAAGATATCCTTTAATGATGTGAACCTAAAAGTGATTTTTTAAGATAATTCCATTTACTATCAAACGTCTATTTTTTATAAATGTTCTTCATTAAATGTGATATATTCTTGAGCCTATATATGCTTCATTAAAGAAGATATCCTTTAGTGATGTGAACCTTTTCTAAGAATTTGAATTTGGCCTTCTCTTTCTACCTTCTCTCTCTACGATTTCTCTCTTCTCCTAAAAACGTACTCTTCTTCTTGCTCACACGTTTGACCCTGGTTTTTGTTCTTGCTCTCTCTATTTTCTCTGCATTACGACTCACCTAAGCTCTCTAATCAAAAGATTTAGTTGTGCTTAAGCAAGATTTTGACCCTTCAGCTATGCTTCATCTGCATATCTACTTCTTTTCATCTTCTTGTTTTTGTCTTCACACGCTAATCACCAAGCTTCGCAACAACAACAGCCATTCACAATATTGATGCTAATCAGAACTTCGCCATTAAGCATCGTAACCATAGCCATTTAAAGGGAGGCTCTTTGCCTCATGCATGTTCTTTGTTTTCTTGATTTCTGGTTCATAATACTTAATTACATAATTAATCTTTCTTAATCATAATTAATTACATAATTAATCTTTCTTAATCATAATTACCTAGTAAGATAAATAAGATCATATAGTACATTCATGGCATAAAAATAAAAATATGGTTAACTTCACACCCAGTTTTCTTAAAATCGAGAATGTTTCTTGACTAAGAGCCTACTTGAAAAAACAAACAATGCAGAAATAAGAAAACAAGTATGAAACTAACCTTGATCAGTTTTTCAACACTCTTATTATGGCAAAGATGCGACCTTGTCCCTTGAGAATGCTTCTGTCTTGCTGATTCTTCTTGTATGCTGCGTTGACCTTGCTTGTATAAGCGTACTTGTATATACTACTTGCACATATGTGTAATCACTCGCTATGCAGAAAATAGTGATCTATCCATGTAGCACAATAGAGACTAATTGGAAATTGTAGAATAATTCTCTGTATATGTATGCATTTCACATGAAATGTCTTTTTCAAGACACACATATACTTGTGCTTACAAAAGAGGTAGCAAAAATATACTTCTGGTTATATGATGCTTCAAACAAAAGTGACTGTGTGGCCAAAAGCCATGGTCAATATGAAAGCTTCTTTCTGAAATAGCCATAGGATATTGCCTTGTGGTCAAATCTTTGTACCCTAACTATTACACGTAACATGTTGTGTCTCTATTGCATATCAGCAGACTTAAATCGGATGAAAGTAAGAAAATCATGCATACTTTCAATGTCACATAATAATATGGCTAAAATCCATGGGCACCTATGTTTGATTGTTACATGGAATTATGGTTAAAATCCATGGACACCTAGGTTATTAAGATGGTTCTTTTTGTGTTCTAATTTTTTTAAATCATCTTATATCCAAGATCACTTGTACATTGAAAGGATTTAAGGAAGTTGGCCAAGTAGAGCTGTCTTCTAAGAGTAAAACCAAACATAGCAAAGTTTTTAAAATATGGTCAAATTCTATAGAAGACATCTCCTTCAAAAACCCATGCTACACATAGAATATAAATTGTCAACTGCATACTTTCATGACAATATGTCCACGATGAATCTATGACGATGTCTACATGAAATTTGGTATTACAAAAAAACCTTTCATTGTGGCATGAGAGTATGGATAAAATCCATGCTCACTTCTGTATATCCATTAGTGATCTCTAACATTAGTGATCTCTAACATTAGTGCTCTCCATTGTCACAAGATTTGTTCATATGGTCAAATTCTACCTTATAATTATTACATTCAACATTTTGGACACATAGGCTTTTGCCTTGTGGTCAAATCTTTGTATCTCAATTGTTACATGTAACACATTGTCTCTCTATTTCATGTCAAACTAAATTTGAAATAGAACACATTTCATAGAAAAACCCATGATCCAAACTACAAGGTATTGTCCTTCTTGCAATTATATTTCATTCAATAAACGCCCATATAGCCATCTCATTTCTTGGAATGATATTTGACCATATGGTTAAAATCTAAGCCATACATAGAATATGAATGCTCAAGTGGCCAATTCCATTGTAATAGATCTATGGTGAAATGATCACCACTCGTACACAAGATTTTTGACATTACAACAAAACCTTCATACTCTAGAAGACCATGTTGATATGGACACTAGACCCTAGTCATATGGAATGTGTTTAGTTGGAAAAAGGTACACCTCTACTACAATCCATTACTGCTCTCGCGAGTGTCCCAAGATTTGGCCATATGGTCAAATTCTACCTTGCAATTGAGGACAAATTACATTCAACATTTTGGACACAAGGTCTTTTTTTCTTGTTGTCAAATATTTGTATCTCAATTCTTACACTATAACACGTTGTTGCATGATAGTATGGCTAAAATAAAAGGTACCCTTATAATACCTTACAATATGGTCAAATTCTACCTTACAATATAGGCATATTACATTCAAATCTTTGTATCTCGTTGTTGATGTTTACACATAACACATTGAGTCTCTGTCGCATGTCAAACTACGTTTGAAGTTATGGACAAAATTCTTTGTGAATCATCTTGTATTCAAGCTTACTTGTATATCACTACAAGACAATGCTGCCATACACGCGTTTTATACACGCGATAAATTACGGGCGTGTGTATGGTCACGCATGTATTTGAATAGAATCGAGCGCGTGTATTTTGGCATTTAAATTCGCGTGTATATTGGCATTTATCAGCGCCTGTATAAGCGCGTGAAAATACACACAATAATACACGCATCAATACACGCAATAATACATGCATCAATACACGCATCAATACACGCTTGGTGAAGAAAAACTGAATTCCTTTACAAAATTAAAAACTATTGTCTTTAAACCATCTCATAGTACATTACAGTATATATCATTACACAATCCCACTACATGCATTTACAACAATGAAATATATTCAAAAATAAATCATGAGATGATAATTAAAAGACAACACATACAATGGAAATGTCATCAATTTAGAATGATACAATGTGACGGATTGGTTAGGGTTTGATCTCATCTTCAATAAGATCCATCCTTGCCAAACGATCAACATCAATATCCATTTGATCAATTCGTAAGGCTACGATTAAATTTATTCCACTATCGATATTCTGTACTCCATTGATAATGGTATCGATGTCCTGATCATCCTCATAAACATCACCATCATCCTCAATGGTAGGGTCATTCTCATGATCATGAGAAATGGCACGGTCATCCTCATTATCATGATCATCTCTTATTTCTTGATCATCGATCACAACATCTTCATTGGCATGTTCGACATCATCTTCATTGCGGCTTGTTACATCCTCCATATGCTCCATATCAGTGAATGTATTATACATCACTTTGGAACGTGGTGCAATAGGGATGACGTACCACCATTTAATGTCATGCAGCATTGGTAGATAGATAACCTACTCAAATACACATACTGCAGTAATTAATTAGCATATCAAAAGTCAAGGGGTATGCGAGCTGAGATATATATGTACATGAAACACATTAGTAAAAAAATGCATACCTGCTCACATTGTTGTGGCAATACGAGCCTATCTTTCTTTGTTTGCCAAAACTTTGTAGAGTCAATAGTTACATAGCCACTTGCATGGCGTTTTATCGTTGCATTAGGCCCTTTTTCCACCACGTTCATTTGCCATTTGACATCCAAAACATACACAAAGAAGCGACAAAAGTCAAGCCTAAATATGTCTTGGATTGTGCCACAATAATCATCCATTTTTCCATTAGCTCCCTCAAAGCTACTAATGACACCGCAATCTTGTGTATTCCTCTTTTCATCAATTCTTTGTGTTCGAAAATGCTTGCCTTCACACCATATAGCATTGAACATAGTGCACTGGACCAAAATAGAAGCAATATTTGTGTAAGCAATGTGAATAAATATTAAAAGCAAATCACTTACAACTAATGCAAAACATTAGTTCTATGTACCTTTAACATGCATCCTCGTGCATACTCCCATTCTTCCGCCGTGATATGCAGCCCCTCGTCGCTCGCTCTCTGCTCTCTCCATTTCCTCATGCAACCAATCAACATGGATATCATTCGGAAGTGTTGCTAGATGCTTAGGGTACGCCTTACGAGAGCCATGTTGCTAGATGCTTAGGGTACGCCTTACGAGAGCCATGTTGCCTCCGAAAGAGAGCTCTTTCTGCTTGCCTTTTTGTCTTTGCATCCTCATATCTTGTAACCCATCTGCTCATCACATCACTATTAAGGATGCAAGTGAAATTGAGATCATCAATCAATGTTCTGTCAAATACTTTACTCTATCCTTTTCCTTGAGGCACAATAGAGGTCATCCTCAAGTCCTCTTCATTGCTCCATAGTCGTGGCAAAGAGCTGTCCACCTGACCAAGAAATTTTAAAATATATACAAGAGACTCTTGTATCAACCAACCCTCGGCCATGCTTCCTTCAGGCCTTGCACTTTGCCTCACAAAGTCTTTTAAGGTCTTCACATGAAGCGCTCTAGGAAGAATATCTAACGTGCATGCACAGTGCCACATAAAGCAATTTCGTCCACTAAATGCACAATGAGATGTAGTTGACTTGTGAGAATGGTTCGCGAAAAAGTCTCCTCTATCAAACAAACCACCTCCACTGCCATAACACGCGCATCATCCAACAACGTGGCTGGATCAATTGCTTTGGAACTAACATATCTGAAAAAGAAAATAGTACGTTATACCTCATGCACGTTCATTTTGCAAGATCTATATTTAGGATGACCTGAGGGGAGAAATCGATGATGATTATCGAATATGGTCTTACACAAACCGTGAGCATACTCATGTACTAACGAAGGGCCACAAACAGGACATGCATGTTTACCCGATGTTTTCAAAACTGTTAAAATATAAATAAAAGTTAAAATAATAAAGTCAATTTTTATAATTAATATAGACAATAGTATTAGAGTAGGGAGGTAATTAGAATTCTTACCAGAACAATCGCTGTATCCTGGAAAGTCATGCATTGTCCACATCAACACTACTTTTAAGTCGAAGTGTCGAGAGGAGGGAGGCCTACTAATGTCCACCCCCGCAACACCTCTCCATAGCTCCTCCAACTCATCAATCAACGGTTCGAGATAAACATCCATATGCTTGACTTTATGTTTTCATGGAATTAGAAGGGATAACATAAGATATCCCTTCTTGATCGCCATTGATGGTGGAAGGTTGTAATTCACTAACATAACTGGCCACACGCTGTATGCGGTACTTTTGAAACCAAATGGATTCACTCCATCCATACCTAGGCCAAGTCTCAAGTTTCTGGGCTCTGTTTTAAAGGTGGGCCACTCATCTTCAATATAATTCCAAGCAGGAGTGTCTGCGGGAATTCTCCACATGCCATCATTCGATCGATGTGAGAAATGCCATGACATGAGCTCTGCTATGGATTTGCACTTGAACATGTGTTTGATGCGAGGAATTATAGGAAAGTGTCGCAAGACTTTACGAGGTACATCAAAACTCTTCACATCTGTTCTATACCTTGCTTCACCACAAGTGGGACAATGTCAAGCCTCCTTATGCATCCCACGAAAGAGAATGCAATCATTGACGCATGCATGTATGCGATCATAATCCAATCCTCCAAGAGATGTCACATAGCGCCTCGCTATGTCTCTTGAGGTGGGTAGTCTATTTTCTTTTGGAAGCATGTTTGATAATAGCCTGCATCCAATATCATCAATTAGTCCTAAATCTTAAACCTTAAACCACTAATTCAAATTTGCAAGTTAGAATGCTTACTTCAATAATGCGTCAAGACTTGCATTGCTCCATCCATAAACTGTTTGTATATTGAGTAGTTCAAGTGAAGCACGTAAAATAGAGAATGTGCACCCTTCAAAAACCGGTGTCGATGAAGCCTTGTAAAGATGCTCTTGTTCCATATCATCGTCGTCCATACCTTTGGGATCATCCTTAAAAAGATTCCGCACCATATCATCAAACACTTCCTCTTCCACAACTTCGTGGGGTGCAGGGCTATTGTCATCCCTTTTCCACTCATCTCTGACAATAGATCCCGAAGCTCCAGCATCATCTCGTCGACGCTTTGCGTGCTCTCATCGCGCGTAGGGCACCATGTTAGGGTGTGGTACTGCATCCTGCTTCAATTAGAGTTTATATATTATAACTCCATTAATTTAATTTGGATACCATGAGTCATTTGAATACCATCAATTTACATCTACTCACCTCTAAACCTATTTGATTCCATTCTCCATACATGGAGATGTGATTTAAGGTAATTCGAGGTGCTCGTACAATGCATCCTTGACATCGATTACACATACATTTGATCCGTTGTCCCAACCACACATCGCGATTAAGATGACGCATTGTCTCATCTTCCCCAGAACTGCTTGAGGAGGTTGATGACATCCTATGTGTAAACCAGAAAACACAAAATCATGCTAATGTTTTTAATGTGGAGAAAAAAACGCGTGTATAAACGCGGCTATTTCCCAGAAATTCCGTGTATTAACGCGGCTATTTCCTAAAAATCGTGTGTATAAACGCGGGTAATTCCTGAAAATCGCGTGTATACACGCGGCTAATTTACTGTACACGCAAAAATACACGCGTAAATACATGCATTTTTACACGCGACCAATTGTTTAAACTAAAAATAGCCCGCCTTCCCCAAATAAACATTTTGAACTAACATATCTGCCCTCTTTCGTTTTTGCCTCTTCCAGACACTAGTAACGCAAGGAGGGAGCAGAGAAGGAGCACACACGGGTGAAAGAAACCGACCAAGAAAGAAGACTCACTTTTTCAGAGGTGAGTCAGTTTGTCCTTTGCCTTGTCTCCTTCCTCATTTGTTCTCAGATTTGTTTATGCTATTTTGTCTTTGCTTTTTGGGTTTGCCTCCGTCCTTTTGCTTTTGTGGTTGCGATTTTCGGTGAAGCTGTCTGATAGGGGCGATAGTGGGTCTTTTATAAGGACACATTGTCGGAGGTCAGTCGCTTTCAAATTTTTTTTGAACAAGTCGCGTGTATAAACGTGTGTATACTGTCTGCACAGACTCTTCACGCGGATATACACGCATTTTTGGATGGGTGTATACACGCATTTCTGGATGGGTGTATACACGCGTTTCTGGCTGGGTATATACATGCGTTTTTGGCTGGGTGTATACACGCGTTTCTGGACAGGTGTATACACGAGAATGGGTTTCCTGTTTCTATGGTTTGCAGGCTGATAGGTGACTTGAATGATGATATTTGTGTGAGTCAAGAGACAACCCATGATGTACATGAGGATTATTTTTGCAGATTCTTTATGGATATTCCAGGTTCTTCATCCGATCCATTTGCATACAGCAATTGGCTGATGGAGATGCTAAATCATTTTGGGCGCCATCCTGGTCCAGTTGAGCTTACAGAGTACATGTATGCCCATCCCCCTCCTTCCATGCCTGGTGTCTATAACCCTACCGTGAGTATCCAGGGCACTCCACTGCCGTCTATGCCTACGAGTCCGACGAGACGGCATGCAGCTTCTCCTCTTCCACGCCCACCGAGGAGACATACCTCGTCCTAGACACACTCCCGCACACCGTCCCAAGCACCGTCACGTTAGGGATCACAGCCACCATCACGTACTCCCTCAGAGCCACCGTCACGTCAGGGCTCACAGCCACCGTCACGTAGAAAATCCCCCAGTCATGACTCCACCTGCCAGCAGTAGGAAGAGTGGGAGTGAAGGATGCGGCGGGTGCTTTGGTGGGGGAGGTAGTAGGGCACACAGTGAGAGAGGAGATAGAGGGAGAAGAGTTAGAGGAGACAGTTTGAAAGAGGAGGAGATGAGAGAGGTGGAGGGAGTGATCTGCTATGATGTGACAGATAGGGGCGGGATAGTGATGGATGCGAGGGGGAGGGAGGTAATGGAGTACATGCGTGGGGTAGTATCAAACTTGTATAGAAATTGTTTTATCAAATTTAAAGATCAAAATAGCCGACTAGTTGGGAAGGTGATAGAGGCTGTACATAGTCGGTACCCCAATCCCCCACATGCTACATTCTCGAATTTATGGGAAAGGACGCGAATAAGGGAGATCTTAAGTAATAAAAGATCTCACCTTAAAAAACTCGCGTACGATGACTGGCTAAATGTAGCTGCGGGGGTGGCTATCCTGCCGAGAAACCTGCCACCACTGCGCACAAATGCGAGTGGAAGGAGGCAAAGAAACGAGCAGAGGGTGGCGTGAAGAGCAAGCAGCATGCGGAGGCACGACGGATCCAGATGGAGACCATTGGATCTTCGCATTTCAGATCTGGCGACGTCGAGTCATGGGAGGCAGAGTTCGTAAGTATCTTGCCACTTTATCTGATTGTTTACTTAATTCATTGATTCTATGATTGTTTTAATCTTACAAATTGTGTTGATTATGATACACCGAAGACGGGTTACGGGGAGGAAGCCCACAACCCACGATACTGCGTATGCTCGCCCCGGCATAGCAGACGTGACACGTGGGCCATCTTCAGAGCCGAGGGACATATTACGGACGCGCAGTTTGAGATGGCCATGAGACCATACGATCGACAGGTACTTGAAAACTCTAAACGAATGATTTTGGTTTATTGATTTACATATATATATACTTATATATTATATATTACTTGAACAGGCACAAGCTGCTGACGATCCACCCGCCGCCACTGCAGAGGGTGGACGTGAGCACTACTCATCGGACATTCCGACCGATGTGAGCTCATCTAAGCATGGAGGGAGCACCGAGTCATCATCTGGGTTTGAGTAGTACTCAGACTTATAGTATCACATTCCATATTGAGGATGTGGTTGTATATATTTTTTTGTAAACTGAAGCCATGGGCTACTTCGACATATGGACTCCCTTGTATATATGTGTGAAATTTTGATAGTAATATTGAATCGTGAATCGATAGTATTGCATTCATGTCTGTCTTGAATTGTGTATTGATAATGTATGAATTCATGTCGTTCTTGTCTTAATCTTTCTCATGGATATGTTCTTCGTGGATGGTCCAATGCACAAAAAAATAATAATCCAAAGAGTGTTATTGGGTGTGCTGGAATGCTGGAACAACATTCAGGTACCAAATAGCACTCTCTGGATTTTTTTTTTACTCTCTGTTCGCGTGTATAAATGCGTCAGAACTGCAAAACAGTCGCGTGTATATACGCGGATAATCTGTAAAATACGCGTGTATAAATGCGTCAAACTTGAGAAATACGCGTGTATAAGCGCATCTAAATTCACAAAATGCGTGTATAGACGCTTGTATCAGCACGTCTAAATGTAGTTGAAACTGACAGAACTGACAGAACGCGTGTATACTCTCGTGTATCAGCGCGTATGAACAGTCCTATACACGCGCTTTTACACGCGTGTCTGTGGCGCGATGATACACGCGCTGATACACGGGTCCGCTAATTTTTTTCACAAGTCATTTTTAGCGGCTACTAGGAGCGCGGGTATAAGCCCGATCCCTTGTAGTGTATGGAAATGCCTCAAGGAAGTTGACCATATAGACATGTCTGCTCAGATTAAGCAAATTAGAGCAGACATTTCCTTTACAATCCATGCTACAAATATCAAGGCTACAATCAAGGCATTCAATGATGCACATGAGGTTGTATGTGATATATTCTCATGTGGTGTTGCATCAAAGCTCGCATTGGAACATCACATGAAGACTATTGCAGTGGTGTGCAATAGTCAAGAGCAAAGAGAGATTGAAGCGGCATGTTGGAGAGCCCATGAGAGCGCCAACCCACCCACAAGTGCTCAAGATGTTCCTCCCATTGGTGCTCTAGCTCTTGACCTACCGCCAGAGGGTGTGGATGAATCAAGCCAAGACATAGCAAATATTATTATGAAAGAGAGGTTGAAGGCTACTTCAGGTGTTTGAACCTCTCTATCTCTAACTTTTGTCAATGAGAACACTATGGTGTAAGGTTGAACTTGTGTTTTGGAGGACGATTTCATGACATAACATTTCCTACATATTTTCTCATTTTGTGGTGCTATCTAAAGCAAGCCTTACAAGCCTATCTCTCAGTTTTGTGTTTATTGTTTAAGAGTCATTATTTCTAGAAATATTTTCATCATATTGTACCTAAAATTGGTTGCAAAAAGTTTGTGCTTTTGTATTAAAATACAAGTATGAAGTACATGATAATGTTGGAAGAAATATTTTCTTGTATGGTATAGCTAGAATGCTTCAATCAATTGCTATTACATTACTTTGATCCAAATGTTGGTATTGGTTTTCTCTAAAGTTTTGTGTCCTTCAATATTTTGCCATGTGGTCAAATATATTAGAAGAAAATGTTTTGTGTCATACAACTACATTGAGTTTTTCAATTTCAATTGCAATGCTTTGATTGAAACATTGGTATGACTTGTATTATCAAAGGTGTCAATGTGGTGTCTATTGATATTAGGCCACATGATCTAATATTTTTTCTCTTGAAATATGTTTTTCTAAGTATGCTCAACATGCATGTCCTACATGCATATCAATGTGGAATATTGTAGCATGTGTGTATGGAAAAATATTCTAAAATGTTCATTGCAACTATATACATTGTTGTATCTTAATTCAATAGTCATATAATATTACTTTTTGAGATTTTTTGGCCACATGGTCAAAAATATATTTTGATGAAGTATCTACCATCCATGCATACTATTTGCATATTAAATTTAATGTCTTATACAATGTACATATGGAATAGTACAATAAACTTAGCCCTATTGAACTATATATAATGTTTTTATCTTAGCTCACTAGCTCTAAAATGAAAAAAAAAATCTTGTAAGAGACTAGATGTCTATTTTGTTCTTAAACTTTGTGTTGTATGATAGAATGATTCAAATTTGACTAAGAATAGCCTATTTGCATATTTGGCAGATTTGAGCAGAGCAAACAAAGTAAGTGATGTGGCCTTGGCGAAAAGTGCTACCAAACTATGTGTGATACTTGATCTCAATGGTCTTCTTTTACAACGTTGTTTTTCCAAATCAAAGAGGTTCCAAAGTTTTCGAGTGGGCAAGCAATGGGTTGTTCTTCGACCAGGATGCATTGAGTTTCTTGAAGCTACATTTCCAAGATTTCAAGTGGGAGTTTGGTCTACAGCTTCACACAAAAATGTCATCGCAATAATCAATTGCTTGGAGAGCTATGCAAAAAGGAGATATCCTTTTTTCATGATTTGGGGACAGGAGAAATGCCACTCAAGATCATCTATCGGCTAGACAAGATGGGGGTGGAAGCAATGTTCAAGCCCCTTCAGTATGTGTGGAAGCAATATGGCAATGTTTGTGAACATAGCAAGACTATTTTGATAGATGATAGTCCCTACAAGGGGTGTCCTAACCCTCTTGAGAACTGCATCTATCCACAGACATTTGATGTTAACCAAGGAGACTCAATCTTGATTGAGAAACTTCTACCCTACTTGACTCGCTTAAGTGGATCCCATGATGCACGTGAAGTCATAAAATTTGATTGATATATGGACTTGAGCCAGTTCAATATGGACATGAGTTGTACACACAATTCAAGGTTGTGATTGACACATGGCTTAAAGGAGATGATAATGCTATGTCATCTTCATCATCAGTACAACCCAAGAGCATCAATCGTGGAGATGGAATATATATGAAACAATCTTCAATCACTTCTTGCTTGAAGAGATCATCAATTGTACAAGGATCATCATCAAGAGTCTCAATTCATCCAACCCATCCATTGGGTGTCTCACAAGTATCGAGGTTAAAGCGGATTCCTTTGGTTTCTACTCTAAAGGATATGGAAGCAATGCAACTTGCTCATGAGCTAGGATATAAGGAAGACTACATAAATGGTCGTGTAGCTAGACACTTCATAAAAAACCTTCAAAAATTGTACTTTCCACGAAAATGATGTGACACAAAAATAATACACTCTTTTCTACAACTTGTACCTTGGTGTTTATAAATGTGTTTAACATTAGAGAGACTAGCTCAAGATTTTTGGATTGTGATTTCATGGAAGAATTCATTGTATTATATACAAGCTCCTCAATGAAGAATGATATTCTAAATGTAATTTGATGGAGAAAATGTGTTTTTATGAAAAGGTATACTAATTGTGCTTTGATATTAAATGAATGCATGCATGAATGCAAAATATACTAGAAGTTTAAATCTCAAATTAGTCTCGGTATTGTTGTTTTGAATTTTATTTTCAAGTATATTGTTGAAGTTATATTGGAAGAAGCAATTTCTTGTATGGTAGCTAGAATGCTTGAATCAATTCCAATTGCATTACTTTGATCCAAATATTTGTCTAAAGTGTTGGATCTTTTGATGTTTTACCACATGGTCAAATATATAGGAAGAATTTTTTTTGTATCATATAGCTACAATGCTTTTGCCAATTGCAATTGCACTGCTTTGATTGAAATATTGGTATGACTCATATTATCAAAGGTGTCAAGTTGGTGTCTATTGATATTTGGCCACATGGTTGAATATTTTTCCTCTTAAAATATGTTTTTCTAAGTATGATCTACACAAATGTCCTATATGCATATTAATGTGGAAGTGTTGTAGCATGTGTGTATGGAAATATATTATAAAATGTTCATTGCAACTATATGCATTGTTGCTTCTTAATTCAAGAGTCCTATAATATTGTCTTTTGTGATCTTTAGCCACACGGTCAAAAATATACTTTTATGAAGTATCTTGTGGTCATGTAGCTAGACACTTCATTAAAAAACTTTAGAATTTTACCTTCCGCAAAAATGATGTGACAAGGCAACAGTACATTCATGTCTCTAACTTATACCTTGGTGTTTATAAATTCTTTCAACATTGTGAGACTAGCTCAAGGTTTTTGGGTTGTGATTTCATAGAAGACTTGATTGTTTTGTAAACAAGATCATCGTGGAAGAGTGATATTCTAACTATATTTTGATGGAGAGAACGGGCTTTGATGAAAAAATATACCAACTGTGCTTTGATATTAAATGACTGCAGTATGAATGCAAAGTATACTAGATATATAGTCTCATTATTGTTGTTTTGATTTTTATTTTCAAGGGTAACGTAGATATCCTTTTTCCAACTTAGAAACATTCAGCATAAATATAGACAAAAAGAATATAGTGTGCTTTGATCTCAAATAATTCTAAGTAATATTTTTTGGGATTTTCTTTTCGAGACTATTAACCACACATACATATTCTTTCCAACTTACTAGTAGAAAGAGCTAACAAGAATTATAACCATACTATTATATTGTATGGCGACTATGCATATGTAGTCAAAGGTCAAGGGTTGGAGAGAGAGAGACAGAGAGAGAGAGAATGCATTGATGTCTAAGCATCATGTATTAATATAAAGTGAAGTAAAGAAGAAATTCCTTAGGAAAACACACATACTCTATAGTTTTCTAGTTATTTTTTCAACACTTAATTTGCTTTATTCTCATAGATAAGGTAAACTTTTAGGTTTGGCTATAAAAATACAAATATTTCTATACAAAATGCACAAAAAATAGGTCTATTTCTCAAAGTGGGACTTAGGAAATTCCCAAATTTTCCAATATGGTGTTGTTTGTCAACTACCACAAAAATGGAGTTGTAACCTGATTGCACTGAAGGTAATCCAGTGACAAAGTCCATACTGATACATTCCCACTTCATTTGAGGAATGTCTAGAGGTTGCAGTTTCCCTAGCATCTTGACTCTCTGACACATTAAGCATTTTTGCACATGATCAAGTACATCCTTTTTGAGTCCTGGCCAAAAGAAGCTTTTCTTAACCCACATATAGGTTTTTATAAACCCTGAATGTCCATCTATCAGGCTATCATGGGCTTCTCTTAGAATTCTTCCCTTTATAAATCCTGGATGTCCATCTATCAGGCTATCATGGGCTTCTCTTAGAATTCTTCCCTTTATTCCCTCATCATTGGGGATACATAGCCAATTATTATAATACATGCATCCTTCATCCAATTTGTACCCAAGAACTCAAATCATTTCCTGAGGAGTCTTGCTTTCCTCCTACATCAGAAGGGTATCAATAGGGGCAAAGAATTTGTCCTGCATGATTTTCTCCTTTGCTTCACTGATCAATGGATTTGACACCACTGTAATTGCAAGCAAGGAGGCTTTTCTGCTGAGCGCATCTGCTGCATAACCACATTTTCTTTCCCCAGCTAATACTTAATTTCAAAATCAAATTCCTACAGGGTTTGCATCCATCTCCTTTGACGCATGTTGAGATCTCCTTTGCATCCATCTCCTTTGACGCATGTTGAGATCTCCTTTGACACATCCATCTCCTTTGACGCATGTTGAGATCCCTTTGGGTGTGAAGATCCACTTCAAACTTTGATGATCTATCATCGAGGTGAACCTCTGTCCCAAAAGATAATGTCTCCACAACTTCAGAGCATAAACTAGTGAGAGTAACTCCAAGTCATGGACATCATAATTTCTCTCATGTGTTCTGAGTTTTCTGGATTCATAGGCCACTGCATGACCTTCCTACATAAGAGCACTACCTAAGGCAAACCCACTGGCATCAGTAACTACCTCAAAGGGTTTGGTAAAATCTAGTAACTTAAGGATACACTACAAGACAACGCTACCATACACGCGTTTTATACACGCGATAAATTATGGGCGTGTGTATGGTCGCGCATGTATTTGAATAGAATCGGGCGTGTGTATTTTGGCGTTTAAATTCGCGTGTATATTGGCAGTTATCAGCGCGTGTATAAGCGCGTGAAAATACACGCAATAATACACGCATCAATACATGCAATAATACACACATCAATACACGCTTGGTGAAGAAAAATTGAATTTCTTTACAAAATTAAAAACTATTGTCTTTAAACCATCTCATAGTACATTACAGTATATATCATTACACAATCCCACTACATGAATTTACAACAATGAAATATATTCAAAAATAAATCATGAGATGATAATTAAAAGACAACACATACAATGGAAATGTCATCAATTTAGAACGATACAGTGACGGATTGGTTAGGGTTCGATATCATCTTCAATAAGATCCATCCTTGCCAAACGATCAACATCAATATCCATTTGATCAATTTGTAAGGCTACGATTAAATTTATTTCACTATCGATATTCTGTACTCCATTGATAATGGTATCGATGTCCTGATCATCCTCATCAACATCACCATCATCCTCAATGGTAGGGTCATTCTCATGATCATGAGAAATGGCACGCTCATCCTCATTATCATGATCATCTCTTATTTCTTGATCATCGATCACAACATCTTCATTGGCATGTTCGACATCATCTTCATTGCGGCTTGTTACATCCTCCATATGCTCCATATCAGTGAATGTATTATACATCACTTTGGAACGTGGTGCAATAGGGATGACGTACCACCATTTAATGTCATGCAGCATTGGTAGATAGATAACCTACTCAAATACACATATTGCAGTAATTA
>NC_141101.1:29020637-29323137 GCF_041138505.1 Cibotium barometz | reverse complement strand
ATCCAAGAATGGCCCTAGGGCCATTATTTTCATGCACAACAGGTGTAAGGACCACTCCTACATGACCCAAAGGCCTCATATATTCACCGTTTTACTTTAAAATGCATCACAGTGCATGAAGTAGTCACCATGGAGGCATCCAAGAATGGCCCAAGTGCTTGCAAGACCCCAAGGGGCCATGGGTGCATCCAAGAATGGTCCTAGGACCATTCTTTTTCTTGCACAACATGAGGAAGAATGGCCCTAGGGCCATTCTTGCATGACCCCAAGGCGAGATGGCCATGGGGCATCCAAGAATCGCCCTAGGGTCATTATTTTCATGCACAATAGGTGGAACCCCAAAGGCCATTCTTGCATGACCCCAAGGCCTAAAGGTCTTTTTGGAATGGCCATGGAGCATCCAAAGATGGCCTCTTTTCATGCAAAATAGGTGGAAGAATGGCCTAGGGCCATTCTTGCATGACCCTAAAGCCTCAAGGACATTTTGGAATGGATATGAGGGCATCTAAGAATGGCCAAAGGGCCATTTTTTTCATGCAAGGTAATTATTCTATGACCCAAAGGCCTCAAGGTCATTTTGGAATGGTCATGGGGCATCCAAGAATGGCCCTAGGGCCATTCTTCTCATGCACAACAGGTGGAAGAATGGCCTAAGGGGCATTCTTGCATGACACCAAGGCCTCAAGGTAATTTTTGTTGAGATATCGAGCTCATCTAGTGAGGCGGTGGACACTGATGACCCGCCTAGGGGATAGGCCCCACACTTATACCACTGGCATGATTGGTGAGATCATGGGTGATATGCGGCCAGTGGGATGACAGGCTGTGTGATAGCCATTCTAGAGACTGGCATAGTTATAGCGCCAGCTCATTTAGTTGGGTTCACACTATAGAGAACCCTAGTATGTATTTGGTTGAGTACCTTTCATATAGTGTGTACCTTTCATATAGTGTGTATTTGGTTGAGTACCTTTCATATAGTGTGTACTCTTATCCTTATCTTTGTATACGGTGTGTTGAGTGTTGTGAAGAAGAAGAAGAAGATTTTCAGCCTTTCACCTTGTGTGTTCTCTTTTAGGGTTTTGTGAGTGTGTGTGTGCTTGCAAGAGCTCAAGCTCTCTTCTCCCCTGTATCTTTTCATGGTATTAGAGCCTGGTTCATGCTAAGGGTTGAGGTGCAAGCAAGAGAAGCACAGGAAGCGGTACGAGGGTAAGAGCTTCATCTACTCTTTCCTATTTGTGTTGGAGACTACACCCTTGTCGTCGGGAGCTCTACGGGAGGCACCGACAAATGATCTCTGATTGAGGAGCTTTCTTCATGGGAGTAAAGCTATAGGGCAACTATATTGTCCTATCAGACAGAATTTTTTCAAGCCGAAAACGCATTTCGGGCGCGTTGCGACCTTCGTTTTTTAGAAAGCAGGCAATTTCGAGCATTGCGGGTAAGTATCAATTTTACAGAACTATGTTTTAAGAACTGCAGGAAGACAAATTGGTTGGTGCAGACATTGTGTGTGCTGCAAGGAGGTCAACAGTTGCCATTGGGTGTATGTATGCACATTGAGGTCACTGGTTGTGACATTTGAGTGTAGTACAATACCGCTGCAAAAAATACAACAGTTTGTGCAGGACAAACCAGAGTGCTATTTCGGGTAAATTTGTGTAACTGGAAAGATGTCAAATGATGGCATAATCCAGATTGTTGCTGAGAAGCTGACCATGAAGAGGCACTGGAGATACCGGAGATCAATCCGACTGCTGCAGATGTGAAAGAGTTCAAGGATTGGAACCAAGGAGCAAGAAAAGTTATGTATTGGCTCTCTATCAGTACACATCTATCAGTACACAAGACACCATGATTGGACACATACAGGATGCCAAGTCCCCCAAGGAGGCATGGGACACATACAGGATGCCAGATATGAAAGAGTTCAAGGATTGGAACCAAGGAGCCAGAAAAGTTATGTATTGGCTCTCTATCAGTATACAGGACACCATGATTGGACACATACAGGATGCCAAGTCCCCCAAGGAGGCGTGGGACACTTTGGTAAAACTCTATGAAACGAATACCAAGGCACGAAAGATACAGTTGAAGAATGAACTTCATACTATGGAGAAAAAGAGTATGTCTATGAAACGAATACCAAGCCAGAAAAGTTATGTATTGGATCTCTATCAGTATACAGGACACCATGATTGGACACATACAGGATGCCAAGTCCCCCAAGGAGGCGTGGGACACTTTGGTAAAACTCTATGAAACGAATACCAAGGCACGAAAGATACAGTTGAAGAATGAACTTCATACTATGGAGAAAAAGAGTATGTCTGTGAATGACTATGCATTGAAGATCAAGGGTATTGTGGAATCCCTTGCATCTATTGGCATTTCAGTAGATGATGATGATAAGGTGGAAGTCTGTCTACGTGGTCTCGGGCCACAATACAAGGCGTTCAAGACGTCTATTCAGACTCAGGAAAACATTCCCAATTTCACAGATTTGGTGTCTATGTTGATTATAGAAGAGAAGAGCTTGGGTGAAGACCAACAGCCTTCACAAAACAAAAATAGTTCAGAGCAACAGGCCTTCTACACAAGTTCAGGAAGAGGACAAGGTAGAGGAGGCCGTGGATGCAGCCAAGGAGGTGGTCGAACAAGTAATCAGAATTATGGCCAACCAGCAGTAGCAACAACAACAATCCCAGAATCCACAACAACGACACGCAGGTGGAAGAGGCCAATTGAGAGGCAAGGGGAATCAAAGAGGTCGTGGAAATTGGCAAAGGCAGTATAATGATACACGTGGATGCTTTTATGGTGGTAAGCCTGGACATGTGCAGGTAAATTGTTATAAGAAGTAGGCTGACATGCAAAATGGGAAATTGCAGCAAAACAACTATGCATCCTCGAGCAGAAACAATGAGGATAATGAAAGGTTGTTTGTTATGCAGCATGTCGTTAATGCCATGTCTGAAAATGTTGAAGCACCACATAAAGATGATGTATGGTATGTTGATTTAGGTGCTTCGAACCACATAACAAGTCATGGGGAGTGGTTCAAGGAGATGAAAAACCTTGAAAGACCAAGTTTTGTGGAAACAGGAGATGACACTGCTCATCCAATTGCCCATGTTGGAGATGTGCCATTCTATGCAGGATGGCAAAGTGAAGTGTAGATGTACTTCATGTTCCGAACATAACAAAGAATCTGGTTTCAGTTAGCCAGATGATTGATCAGGGTTTGTAGGTTCGATTTAACCCTGATGGTTGTTATATTGAAGACTTTAAAGACAAGTGCAGGTTGGTTGCAAAAGGCAACAGAGTGGGCATAATGTTTACATTGAATGTAAACATGCCTGAAGTGAGTGCTGCGATGTTTGCAAATGGTTCAAGAATTGTTGCAGACACAGACATTTGGTATAAAAGAATTGGACATGTGAATGTGCAGAGAATGAAGTCTATGCAAACTAAAGGAATTGACCATGGCTGCCAAAGTTTAAAGTTGAAGGTATGCAGAAAATATGTGAAGCATGCCAATTTGGAAAGCAAACAAAGCATGTATTTCCACGTAACAGAAATGTGAGCAAAAATGCACTAGATGTTGTGCATTCAGATGTGTATGGGGTCCTACGAAGACCATGTCTATGGGAGGCTGCAGGTATTATGTGACATTTATTGATGACCACACAAGGAAACGTGTGGGTATACTTCATGAAGGAGAAGAGTGAGGTGTTCACTTATTTTCAGAATTTCAGAGTTATGGTTGAAAAGCAAACAGGGAAATATATAGGTCAAATGGAGGGGGAGAGTACTTCTCCAATGAGTTGTCTGAATTTTTGAAGAAGAATGGTATTCAGAGATAGTTTACATGCAGATACACTCCGCAGCAAAATGGAGTTGTTGAGAGAAAAAACAAGCACATTGCTGAGATTGCGAGAGCATTGATGGGAGAGAAGAATATGCCGCATAGCTATTGGGCTGAGGCTGTTTCTATAGCGGTTTACATCATGAACAGAACTCCAACTACAGCCATACATGATGTAACTCTAGAGGAGAGGTTAACTGGGGCAGAAAACCTGATTTGCCTCATCTGAAAGTCTTTGGATGCATTTCATATGTGCATGTGCAAGATGAGTTGAGAACTAAGCTGGATCCAAAAGCTGAAAAATGTGTGTTTATTGGATATTCCCTTGAGCAAAAGGGATACAGGTGTTATAACCCTACTACACGTGAGTTGAGGGTAAGCAGGGATGTTGTTTTTAATGAGATGAGCAGCTGGTATGCTACTGAAAAAGAAGCTGTTTGGGGTTGATGTTGTGAGTGGAAATGTGGTTGCACAGAATGCAACTCAGCAATCACAATCTTTGAGTGGACCAAGAGATTCCTCATCTAGTGGTTCAGTTGATAGACCACGGAGTGGCAGGCTGCGTCATAATACCAGTCCTGCAAATGTGATTAGTACATCACATAAAGGCAAAGAGAAAGTGATTGAGCCCCTTAGTATGCCTGACATTTCTGTAGGGCATTCTCATGTTGATGGAGAGTCTAGTGGCTCAGAGATGAGCCTTGATGAGGATCTTGGGATACCAACTATGAGAACACCTGGTGTAAAGAAGGCTATGGAAGCCATGAATGCAAAGCTGCGAAGATCTGGGGAGAGTGAAGAATCCTATGCAGAGGTTTACCTATGATGGTTATGTGGCACATCACTATGCATACATGGCAAAAGTTGTGCAGGTTGTAGAGCCCACATGCATTGATGAGGCTGTTGGAAATGTGTGTTGGGAGAAAGCTATGGATGAGGAGATGGATGCACTATATGGAAATGAGACTTGGGATTTAGTGCAATTGCCTGAAGGCAAGAAAGCCATTAGATGCAAGTGGGTGTACAAAGTAAAACATAACAGTGATGGAAGCATAAGTAGGTACAAGGCTAGATTGGTAGCCAAAGGATATGCGCAAACATATGGCATTGATTATGAGGAAACTTTCAGCCCAGTTGCCAAGATGGCAACACTGAGAGTTGTGATAGCAATGGTTGCGTCAAAGCAATGGTCTTTACATCAAATGGATGTAAAGAATGCATTCTTGCATGGGGATTTGCAGGAAGAGGCGTATATGTTGCAACCACTTGGTTATGAGGATGTGAGTCACTCCGAGCATGTTTGCAGGTTGAAGAAAGCCTTGTATGGTTTAAAACAAGCACCAAGAGCATGGTCTGACAAGATTTTTGAATATCTTGTCACTATTGGCTTTCATGTAGCCAATGCAGATTTCTTGCTGTATGTCGGACACAGTGATAGAGGGGTTGTGCTTGTTGTCATCTATGTAGATGACCTGATCATTACGGGGGACCATGATGCAGAGATCTTTCATGTAAAGATCTTGCTTAGATAGAAGTTTGAGATGAAGGATCTGGGGAAGCTCAGATATTTCTTGGGCATTGAGGTGATTAGGTCACCACATGGTATTGGATTACTGCAGAGACAGTACGGCTTGGATTACTGTAGAGATAGTACGGCTTGGACATGTTGTCCAAGTATGGTATGACAGGCTATAAGCCTATCTCAGTGCCATTGGATCATAATGGCAAGTTGAGTGCAGATTCATGAGAGATTTTGGAGAATCCTACTATGTATAGGCACATAGTAGGAAGCTTGATCTACATGATGATCACTAGGCCAAACTTGAGCTATGCTGTTGGGTTGGTGAGTCAGTTTATGCAGGTTTCTCGAAAGCCGCATTTGGAGGTCTACTTTGCATTGTGAACTATTTTATGAAACTGTGTACATGGGTACACAGATGCTAATTGGGCTAGTAGTATCTCAGATAGAAGATCTACTAGTGGCTT
Organism: Cibotium barometz; assembly: GCF_041138505.1. Taxonomy (NCBI): domain Eukaryota; kingdom Viridiplantae; phylum Streptophyta; class Polypodiopsida; order Cyatheales; family Cibotiaceae; genus Cibotium; species Cibotium barometz. The sequence continues at coordinate 29,317,283 of NC_141101.1, read as the reverse complement.
CATGTTTTCTTTGGGGAGTGTTGCTGTGACTTGGAGCAACAAGAAGCAGCCTACGATTGCTCTATCCAATACAGAGGCTGAGTACAGACGTGCTGTGAGGTAGCTTGGTTGAGAAAGCTACTTACAGATTTGGGTCTATCAGTGGTGGTGGATAGACAAGTTGTCATTTTCTGTGATAACATTAGCAGTATACAGTTGGCCAAGAACCCTGTTTTTCATGCTCGCACAAAGCATATAGAGGTCCACTATATCATTTTGTCAGAGAGAAGGTTTTGGCAGGAGACGTTGACCTTGTTTATGTCAGCACACAAGATCATGTCGCTGACATCTTCACCAAAGCATTGGGTACAGAGAAGCTCCGCAAATTCAGGGCTTCACTTGTTGGTGTACATGAGATGGAGTTAAGCTCGAGGGGGAGTGTTGAGATATCGAGCTCATCTAGTGAGGTGGTGGACACTGATGACCTGCCTGGGAGATAGGCCCCACACTTACACCACTGGCATGGTTGGTGAGATCATGGGTGATATGCGGCCAGTGGGATGATAGGCTATGTGACAGCCATTCTAGAGACTGGCATAGTTATAGCGCCAGCTCATTTAGTTGGGTTCACACTATAGAGAAACCTACTATGTATTTGGTTGAGTACCTTTCATATAGTGTGTACTCTTATCTTTGTATATGGTGTGTTGAGTGTTGTGAAGAAGAAGAAGAAGATTTTTAGCCTCTCACCTTGTGTGTTCTCTTTTAGGGTTTTGTGAGTGTGTGTGTGCTTGCAAGAGCTCAAGCTCTCTTCTCCCCTGCATCTTTTCAATTTTGAGATGGGCATGGGTCATCTAGGAATGGCCCTAGGAGGGCCATTCTTTTCATGCACAACAGGTGTAAGAAACATTCATACATGACCCTAAGGCCTCAAATATCCACCGTTTTACTTTTCATGCACAACAGGTGTAAGAAACATTCATACATGACCCTAAGGCCTCAAATATCCACCGTTTTACTTTAAAATGTATCATTGTGCGCCATGGGGGCATCCAAGAATGGCCCAAAGGCCATTGTGGCATGACCCCAAGGGGCCATGGGTGCATCCAAGAATGGTCCTAGGGCCATTCTTTTCCATGCACAATGTGAGGAAGAATGGCCCTAGGGCCATTCTTACATGACCCCAAGGCCATTTGGAATAGTGGCCATGGGGGCATCCAAGAATAGCCCAAGGGCCATTCGGAATAGTGGCCATGGGGGAATCCAAGAATAGCCCAAGGGGCCATGACTCCAAAGGCCATTCGGAATAGTGGCCATGGAAGCATCCAACCAAGAATGGTCTAAGGGCCATTCTTGCATGACCCCAACGGGCCATGGGTTGCATCTAAGAATGGACCTAGGGCCATTCTCGCATGACCCCAAGGCCTCAAGGTCATTTTTTGGATGGCCATCGGGCATTCGAGAATGGCTCTAGGGCAATTCTTTTCATGCACAACAAGTGTAAGGACCATTCCTACTTAACCCCAAGGCCTCATATATCCATCATTTTACTTTAAAATGCATTACAATGCATGAAATAGTGGCCATGGGGGCATCCAAGAATGGCCCAAGGGACCATGGGTGCATCCAAGAATGGTCTTAGGGCCATTATTTTCCATGCCAGGAATGGCCCTAGGGGCATTCTTTTCATGCACAACAACTATATGGACCATTGTTACATGACCCCAAGGTCTCATATATCCACCGTTTTACTTTAAAATGCTTCACAGTGCATGAAATAGTTGATATGGGGCCATCCCCCAAGGGCCATTCTTGCATGAACCCAAGGGGCCATGGGTGCATCCAAGAATTGTCATGGGTGCATCCAAGAATGGTCCTAGGACCATTCTGTTTCATGCACAACATGAGAAAGAATGGCCCTAGGGCCATTCTTGCATGACCCCAAGGCCTCAATATCATTTTTGGGACGGCCATGGGGCATCCAAGAATGGCCCTAGGGCCATTATTTTCATGCACAATAGGTGGAGGAATGACCCCAAAGGCCATTCTTGCATGACCCCAAGGCCTCAAGGTCATTTTGGAATGGCCATGGAGCATCCAAGGATGGCCTCTTTTCATGCACAACAGGTGGAAGAATGGCCCTAGGGCCATTCTTGCATGACCCCAAAGCCTCAATCTCATTTTGGGATGGATATGGGAGCATCTAAGAATGGCCATAGGGCCATTCTTTTCATGCAAGGCCATTATTCCATGACCCAAAGGCCTCAAGGTCATTTTGCAATGGTCATGGGGCATCCAAGAATGGTCATGGGGCATCCAAGAATGGCCCTAGAGCCATTCTTGGATGGGGCATCCAAGAATGGTCATGGGGCATCCAAGAATGGCCCTAGAGCCATTATTCCATGACCCAAAGGCCTCAATGGTCATGGGGCATCCAAGAATGGCCCTAGAGCCATTCTTGTCACGCACAACAGGTGGAAGAATGGCCTAAGGGGCATTCTTGCGTGACCCCAAGGCCTCAAGGTCATTTCGGGATGACCATGGATCATCTAGGAATGCCCCTAGTAGGGCCATTCTTTTCATGCACAACAGGTGTAAGAAACATTCCTACATGACCCGAAGGCCTCAAATATCCATTGTTTTACTTTAAAATGCATCACTGTGCATGAAATAGTGGCCATGGGGCATCCAAGAATGGCCCAAAGGCCATTGTGGCATGACCCCAAGGGGCCATGGGTCCATCCAAGAATGGTCCTAGGGCCATTCTTTTCCATGCACAAAATGAGGAAGAATGGCCCTAGGGCCATTCTTACATGACCCCAACGCCATTTGGAATAGTGGCCATGGGGGCATCCAAGAATGGCCCACGGGAATAGTGGCCATGGGGGCATCCAAGAATGGCCCACGGGCCATTCGGAAGTGGCCATGGAAGCATCCCCAAGAATGGTCTAAGGGCCATTCTTGCATGACCCCAAGGGGCCATGGGTGCATCCAAGAATGGACCTAGGGCCATTCTTTTCCATGCACAACATGAGGAATAATGGCCCTAGGGCCATTCCTTTCATGCACAACAGGTGCAAGGACCATTTCTACTTAACCCCAAAGCCTCATATATCCACCGTTTTACTTTAAAATGCATCACAATGCATGAAATAGTGGCCATGGGGGCATCCAAGAATGGTCCTAGGACCATTATTTTCCATGCCAAACATGAGGAAGAATGGCCCTAGGGCCATTCTTGCATGACCCTAAGGCCTGAAGGTCATTTTTGGGATGGCCTTGGGGCATTCAAGAATGGCCCTAGGGACATTATTTTCATACACAAACAGGTGTATGGACCATTGTTACATGACCCCAAGGCCTCATATATCCACCGTTTTACTTTAAAATGCATCACAGTGCATGAAATAATTGCCAAGAGCCATTCTTGCATGACCCCAATGGGCCATGGGTGTATCCAAGAATGGTCCTAGGTCCATTCTTTTTAATGCACAACATAAGAAAGAATGGCCCTAGGGCCATTCTTGCATGACCCCAAGGCCTCAAGGTCATTTTTGGGATGGCCATGGGGCATCCAAGAATGGCCCTAGGGCAATTCTTTTTATGCACAATATGTGGAATAATGATCCCAAAGGCCATTCTTGCATGACTCCAAGGCATCCAGGTCATTTTGCAATGGCCATTGGGGCATCCAAAGATGGCCTGTTTACCTGTGCAATAGGTGGAAGAATAGTCCTAGGGCCATTCTTGCATGACCCCAAGGCCTTAGAGTCATTTTAGGATGGATATGGGAGCATCCAAGAATGGCCCAAGGGCCATTATTTTCATGCACACCATGTGGAAGAATGGCCCTAGGGCCATTCTTGTATGACCCCAAGGCCTTAAAGTCATTTTGAGATGGCCATGGGGGCATTCAAGAATGCCCATAGGGCCATTCTTTTCATCCACAACAGGCAAAAGAATGGCCCTAGGGTCATTCTTGCATGACTCTAAGGCCTCAAGGTCATTTTGGAATGGCCATTGGGGCATCCAAGAATGGCCCAAGGGCAATTCTTTTCATGCATAAAATTTGTAAGGGCCATTCTTGCATGACCCCAAGGACTCAAATATCCACTATTTTACTTTCAAATGCATCCCAAATCATGAAATGGTGGCCATGGAGACATCCAAGAATGGCCAAATGGCCATTATTTTCATGCTCAACAGGTGGAAGAATGGTCCTGGGGCCATTTTTGCATGACCCCAAGGCCTCAAGGTCATTTTGGGATGGCCATGGGGGCATCCAAGATTGGCCCTAGGGCCAACTAGGGCCATTCTTTTTCATGCACAACATGAGAAAGAATGGCCGTGGGGCCATTCGTGCATGACCCTAAGGCCTCAAGGTCATTTTGGGATGGCCATGAGGGCATGCAAGAATGGCCCAAGGGCCACTCTTTTAATGCACAAAAAGTAGAAGAATGACCCAAGGGCCATTCTTGCATGACCCCAAGGCCTCAAGGTCATTTTGGAATGGCCATGGGACATCAAAATGGCCCTAGGACCATTATTTTTATGCAAGGCTATTATTTTTATGCAAGGTTATTATTCTATGACCCCAAGGCCTCAAGGTCATTTTGGAATGGCCATGGCGCATCCAAGAATGGTCCTAGGGCCATTCTTTTCCATGTACAACATGAGGAAGAATGGCCCTAATGCCATTCTTGCATGACCCCAAGGCCATTTAGAATAGTGGCCATGAGGGCATCCAAGAATGGTCCTAGGTCCATTATTTTCCAAGAATGCCCCAAGGCCTCAAGGTCATATTTGGGATGGCCATGGGGCATCCAAAGAATGGCCCTGGGGCCATTCTCTTCATGCATAACAGGTGTAAAGACCATTCCTACATGACCCCAAGGCCTCATATATCCACCGTTTTACTTTAAAATGCATCATAGTGCATGAAATAGTGGCCATGGGGGCATCCAAGGGCCATACTTGCATGACCCCAAGGTGTCATGGGTGTATCCAAGAATGGTCCTAGGGCTCGTTTCCATGCACAACATGAGGAAGAATGGCCGTGGGTCCAGTCTTGCATGACCCCAAGGCCTCAAGGTCATTTTTGGGATGGCCATGGGGCATGCACAACAGGTATAAGGACCATTCCTACATGACCCAAAGGCCTCATATATCCACTGTTTTACTTAAAAATGCATCACAGTGCATGACGTAGTTGCCATGGGGGCATCCAAGAATGGCCCAAGAGCCATTCTTGCAAGACCCCAGGGGCCATGGGTGCATCCAAGAATGGTCCTAGGACCATTCTTTTTCATGCACAACATAAAGAAGAATGGCCCTAGGGCCATTCTTGCATAACCCCAAGGCCTCAAGGTCATTTTTGGGATGGCCATGGGGCATCCAAGAATGGACCTAGGGCCATTATTTTCATGCACAATAGGTGGAAGAATGACCCCAAAGCCCATTCTTGCATGACCCCAAGGCCTCAAGGTCATTTTGGAATGGCCATGGAGCATCCAAGGATGGTCTCTTTTCATGCACAACAAGTGGAAGAATGGCCCTAGGGCCATTCTTGCATGACCCCAAAGCCTTAAGGTCATTCTGGGATAGATATGGAGACATCTAAGAATGGCCATAGGGCCATTCTTTTCATGCAAGGCCATTTTTCCATGACCCAAAGGTCTCAAGGTCATTTTGGAATGGTCATGGGGGCATCCAAGAATGGCCCTAGGGCCATTATTCTCATGCACAACAGGTGGAAGAATGGCCTAACGGCCATTCTTGCAAGACCCCCAGGCCTCAAGGTCATTTTGGGATGGCCATGGGTCATCTAGGAATGGCCCTAGAATGCCATTATTTTCATGCACAACAGGTATAAGGATCATTCCTACATGGCCCCAAGGTCTCAAATATCCACCGTTTTACTTTAAAATGCATCACTGTGCATAAAATAGTGGCCATGGAGGCATCCAAGAATGGCCCAAAGGCCATTTTGGCATGACCCCGAGGGGCCATAGGTGCATCCAAGAATGGTCCTAGAGCCATTCTTTTCCATACACAACATGAGGAAGAATGGCCCTAGGGCCATTCTTACATGACCCCAAGGCCATTTAGAATAGTGGCCATAGGGGCATCCAAGAATGGCCCAAGGGCCATTCAGAACAGTGGCCATGGGGGAATCCAAGAATGGCCCAAGGGGCCATGACCCTAAGGGCCATTCGGAATAGTGGCCATGGAAGCATCCAAGAATGGTCTAAGGGCCATTCTTGCATGACCCCGAGGGGCCATGAGTGCATCCAAGAATGGACATAGGGCCATTCTTTTCCATGCACAATATGAGGAAGAATGGCCCTACGGCCATTCTTGCATGACCCTAAGGCCTGAAGGTCATTTTTGGGATGGCCATGGGGCATTCAAGAATGGCCCTAGGGTCATTCGAATAGGTGTAAGGACCATTCCTACTTAACCCCAAGGCCTCATATATCCACAATTTTACTTTAAAATGCATCACAGTACATGAAATAGTGGTCATGGGGACATCCAAGAATGGCCCAAGGGCCATTCTTCCATGACCCCAAGGAGCCATGGGTGCATCCAAGAGTGGTCCTAGGGCCATTATTTTCCACGCAAAACATGAGGAAGAATGGCCCTAGGGCCATTATTGCATGACCCCAAGGCTTCAAGGTCATTTTTGAGATCACCATAGGGCATCCAAGAATGGCCCTAGGGACATTCTTTTCATGCACAACAGGTGTATGGACCATTCTTACATGACCCCAAGGCCTCATATATCCACCGTTTTACTTTAAAATGCATCACACTTTGCATGAAATAGTTGCCATGGAGACATCAAAGAATGGCCCAAGAGCCATTCTTGCATGACCCGAAGGGGCCATGGGTGCATCCAAGAATGGTCCTAGCACCATTCTTTTTCATGCACAACAATGGCCCTAGGGCCATTCTTGCATGACCCCAAGGCCTCAAGGTCATTTTTGGGATGGCCATGGGGCATCCAAGAATGGCCCTAGGGACATTAGTTTCATGCACAATAGGTGGAATAATGACCCCAAAGGCCATTCGTGCGTGACCCCAAGGCCTCAAGGTCATTTTGGAATGGCCATGGAGCATCCAAGGATGGCCTCTTTTCATGCACAACAGGTGGAAGAATGGCCCTAGGGCCATTCTTGCATGACCCTAAGGCCTCAAGGTTATTTTGGGATGGATATGGGGGCATCCAAGAATGGCCATAGGGCCATTCTTTTCATGCAGGGCCATTATTCCATGACCCAAAGGCCTCAAGGTCATTTGGAATGGTTATGGGGCATCCACCAAGAATGGCCCAGGGCCATTCTTCTCATGCAACACATGTGGAAGAATGGCCTTGCATGACCCCAAGGCCTCAAGGTCATTTTGGGATGGCCATGGGTCATCCAGGAATGGCCCTAGGGCCATTCTTTTCATGCACAACAGGTGTAAGAAACATTCCTACAAATATCTACCGTTTTACTTTAAAATTGTAAGATTCCTTCTCAGCTTGAATAATTAATAAGCTTTACTTCAATCCCCTCCTGTAATCATTCCCTGTTTCTGAATACAAGAAAATATTATTTTTTCTTATTTTTGTTTAGAGAGAAGAAAAATTCTAGAGAGTGGTAATTCAATATTGAGATATTTTTGGATATAAAAATTATACAAATATCAAAAATATATTTTCCTAAAACAGAAAATCAGAATAAATTTTCCAAGGTGCATTAAGAATCAATCAAAAATGATTTAAAAGACCTTAGCCTAAGGGTTAAGATTTTCTGCAATTGTTGGATTATGGTCCAATTAAGGTTCCTATGGACCAATAAGATTAATCCAAGTGTTGGGATGAGATAAATCCAATGAATAAAAGAAAATATTCAAAAATCAATAAATTCTCACATAAGATGAAGAGTTGACTGAGTACAAGGTTTATTAGTTAAAACTATGAGATATTACTAAAAAAATGATATATTTTGGTATAATGATACATTTTTGACACCTTGGTAAGGATGGGGGAAACTTCAAGGAGGCGCCTATTTCACACATGTGAATAAGGATTTAATTCAAAAATATTAAGTTATTTTAATCTCTCCTCTCTCCTGGATCAAACCAAATAAAAAAGGGAGCTAAACTGGTCCAAATCTTTTACGTGTAGGTTGTCGGGGTAGTTCCCGGTTCTGGCTCCGCACCTGTAATGAGATTCCAAAAACCTTTTCCCTTCAGAAAACTTTTAATCCTGTACTTCCATGCCTGGAAGTTCTTCCTATCCAATTTTTCACCCACAATTTGTATTGGATTATCCGACATATTTGCTCAATGTAAATGCACCTTTCGCACACCTCCAAATCTATAAACGAGCCTTCCTCAGCTCAACCACACTGTAATGAGTGTTCCAAATACTCCAAAGTACACAACAAACTTCAATTTTGATGTAGAAAATCAAACTATATGCATCCAAAATGAACTGGTTTATGCAGTCCAAGATACCCTGATTTGATGCACCTTCCAAGGCTCCAAATTGCAATGTAGTGGTTCAATCAAGTGTGGATAACTTGCATTGACACCTAAACAAGCTCAATGTTGAATATCAACACCAACCAAGGTGTGTACATACCAATTTTGTCAAACCCCCTTCTCTGTTTTGAGAAAAACAAAAAAAAACCAGTAGTAGAATTGCTCTAATTTCTTCAATCCTTGTCCAAATTGAGAGACCAAGTATTCATTAGCTTAGCAATGATGTCCACTAACTCCATGTAAAAGGAATTAGACCAATTGTTTAAGATGAGAGAGTAATTAGTCGATTAATCACACTCTGTTTCACTGAACACAGTAGACAGCCTGTTTAATCAGCTCATTTCCAGCTCCATAGATCATAATTACTCCAGCCAAACATGTAGCAACCTCCTCAGTAGTATGAATCACAAATTTTCTAAGCCAATTTTGGAATTTATCAAGCACAAGAGTTGAATTGTGGCCTCCACTTAGCAAATGTATAAAAAAATGCTCTGTTTCTATGTACCAAGCTGCGCTGCCTGTAGAGGGAATTTGAGTTGATTAAAATGATAATTGATGTTGTATTTAGATGCCCAAAACTCTTAGGCATGTGTACATCCCATCAATGGATTGATTTTTGCCAAAAACTTGCTCTAATTTCATCAAAAGTTGCTCTATTTCTCTGTTTTGTGAGAGCTTCAAAACCAGTGATTTTCAATCACTTATATGCATCAAATTTGCTCCAAAATTAGTTGCAGGGCTTGTACATGAGTTGCCAATACATTCATCCTTGTCACATACATGTTTCTTTGCCATATTTGCATCTATTTCACCATACATCACCGCTTCCAAGCTCCAATGGAAAGCTTGCAAAAAACCAAAATTTTCTTTTTCTTTGGGTAACCCTAATTTTCTTTGTTTCTGCTTGAATCACCTGCAATCTGCTCAAGGGTGTTTAGTAGACCTTACCCAGTAGGCCAAGCTCTCAGATCTGATAGAAATCGATGTGCTCCAAGCTTCACAGCTTCTTCTCCCTCTTCTCTCACTCACTCATAAACCCTAATAGAGAGCACCAAGCTCTGATACCATGATGAAAAACAGGTAGAGGGAGAGGAGACACACATACAGGAGCAAACCCTAATGTATATTGCAAACCCTAACCATAGAGGGAAGCCATCTCCCTTCTCACACAATGCATAAAGCCATAATCCATAATACACAAGACACACTATGAGTTGTGTCCACACACATCTAACCCTAGCTAATGTCCACACACTATGACCAGCTGGACGCGGTCATTTATGTCTCACACATGCTGCTACCTAACATGCCAGCACATAGTGCAGCTGGCACACACTGACGTCGAGCTTGAATCTCAACATGTTTTACTAAGAGGAGATTTGTTTTGCAACAGCTGTCGCGAGGAGTCGCCGAGGGACGTCACTCACGGCAAAGCCTACCGAGGTCTTAACGAGCCTTGGTACGGTTAAAATGGTGCGCTTCAAGTATGATGGACGAGGACCGATGAAGCGATCCCTGATGAGTGAAGTGCTAGGATACCTAAGTAAGATCTTAGAGGGTTCTGACCAGGTGATGCATGGGCTCGTGGTTGCTAGGACACCCATGCGTGCATCGAGGAAGATTCGGATGGACTTAAAATAATGACTTTTGTGAATCAAATTTTGATATTGGATCTCGTTGGTTGGCCAGCTGGTCTTCAACGGAGAGTCTAGATGATTCTATGGACCAAGTGCAAGTCTCTTCTTAATCTGACCATGTGACTTTAGGTTCAGTCAGATCAGTTTAAATAGTGATGATTTTGACTCGTTAGGATAATTTCCCCCGCTAGAAGATTTTCCCTGGAGGAATTACCCATGCCTTCCGGGTAAGGGGAGTTTTTTCGGGTTTGGTTTCGGAGGAACCGCCGGACTAGTCTCTTATCCGAACATCCATTGGGCGAGGCCCCGAGTGTGGATCCTCGCCCCCACATGAGGCTGACACTGCTTCCACCGCCAGTGTCCTCGGAGGGGGCGGGGGGATCTCACAAAAATGCATCACAATGCATGAAATAGTGGCCATAGGGGCACCCACGAATGGTCCAAGGGCCATTCTGGCATGACCCCAAGGGGCCATGCGTGCATCCAAGAATGGTCCCAGGGCCATTCGTGCAAGAATGGACCTAGGGCCATTCTTTTCCATGCACAACATGAGGAAGAATGGCCCTGGGGCCATTCTTGCATGACCCCAAGACCTCAAGGTCATTTTTGGGATGGCCATGGGGTATCCAAGAATGGCCCTAGGGCCATTCTTTTCATGCACAACAAGTGTAAGGACCAATCCTACATGACCCCAAGGCCTCATATATCCACCGTTTTACTTTAAAATGCATCACAGTGCATGAAATAGTGGCCATGGGTGCATCCAAGCATGGTCATTCTTGCATGACGGTGCATCCAAGAATGTTCCTAGGGTCATTCTTTTTCATGCACAACATGAGGAAGAATGGCCCTAGGACCATAGGCTTGCATGACCCCAAGGCCGCAAGGTCATTTTTGGGATGGCCACATGGGGCATCCAAGAATGGCCCTAGGGCCATTATTTTCATGCACAATAGGTGGAAGAATGAACCCAAAGGCCATTCTTAAGGCCGCCTCAAGGTCATTTTGGAATGGCCATGGAGCATCCAAGGATGGCCTCTTTTCATCCCTAACAGGTGGTAGAATGGCCCTAGGGTCATGCTTGCATGACCCCAAGGCCATTTTGGGATAGATATGGGGGAATCCAAGAATGGCCATAGGGCCATTCTTTTCATACACACCATGTGGAAGAATGGTCCTACGGCCATTCTTGTTGCAATACCCCAAGGCCTCAAAGTCATTTTGGGGTATCCATGGGGGCATGCAAGAATGGCCATAGGGCCATTCTTTTCATCCACAATAGGTGGAAGCTTGTCCCTAGGGCCGTTCTTGCATGACCCCAAGGCCTCAAGGTCATTTTGGAATGGCCATTGGGGCATCCAAGAATGGCGCCTTTCTTTTCATGCAGAACAGGTGTAAGGGCCATTCTTGCATGACCCCAAGGCCTCAAATATCCACTGTTTACTTTGAAATGCATCCAAGAGTGTGAAATAGTGGCCATGGGGATATCTAAGAATGGCCAAATGGCCATTATTTTCATGCACAACAAGTGGAAGAATTTCCATAGGGCCATTCTTACATGACCCCAAGGCCTCAAGGTTAGGGTTGGCCATGGGGGCATCTAAGAATGGCCCTAGGGCCATTCTTTTTCATTTGTGCATGACCCCAAGGCCTCAAGGTCATTTTTGGGATGGCCATGGGACATTTTGGATGGCCATGGGGCATCCACAAATGACGCTAGGGCCATTCTCTTCATGCACAACAGGTGTAAAGACCATTCCTACATGATCCCAAGGCCTCATATATCCACCGTTTTACTTTAAAATGCATCATTGTGCATGACATAGTGGCCATGGGGTCATCAAAGAACGGCCCAAGGTGCTATGGGTGCATCCAAGAATGGTCCAAGGGCCATATATCCACCATTTTACTTTAAAATGCATCACTGTGAATGAAATAGTGGCCATGGGGTCATCAAAGAATGGCCCAAGGGCCATTCTTGAATGACCCCAAGGTGCTATGGGTGCATCCAAGAATGTTCCTAGGGCTCTTTTCCATGCACAACAACCAGGAAGAATGGCCCTGGAGCCATTCTTGCATGACCCCAAGGTCATTTTTGGGAAGGCCATGGGGCATCCAGAATGGCCCTGGGGCCATTATTTTCATGCACAACAAGTGGAAGAATGACCCCAAAGGCCATTCTTGCATGACCCCAAGACCTCAAGGTCATTTTAGATTGGCCATGGGGCATCCAAGGATGGCCTCGTTTCATGCACAATAGGTGGAAGAATGGTCCTAGGGCCATTCTTGCACGACCCCAAGGCCTCAAGGTCATTTTGGGATGGATATCGGGGCATACAAGAATGGCCATATGGCCATTCTTTTCATTACCCAACATGTGGACGAATGGCCCTAGGGCCATTCTTGCATGACCCCATGGCCTCAAGGTCATTTTGGGATGGCTATGGGGACATCCAAGAATGGCCATAGGGCCATTCTTTTCATGCACAATAGGTGGAAGAATGACCCCAAAGGCAATTCTTGCATGACCCCAAGGCCTCGAGGTCATTTTGCAATGGCCATTGGGGCATCCAAGGATGGCCTCTTTACATGCACAATAGGTGGAAGAATGGTCCTAGGGCCATTCTTGCATGACCCCAAGGCCTCAAGGTCATTTTGGGATGGATATGGGGGCATCCAAGAATGGCCCAAGGGCCATTCTTTTCATACACACCATGGGGAAGAATGGCCCTAGGGCCATTCTTGTATGACCCCAAGGCCTCAAAGTAATTTTGGGATGGCCATGGGGGCATCCAAGAATGGCCATAGGGCCATTCTTTTCATCCACAATAGGTAAAAGAATGGCCCTAGGGTCATTCTTGCATGACGCTAAGGCCTCAAGGTCATTTTGGAATGGCCATTGGGGCATCCAAGAATGGCCAAGGGCTATTCTTTTCACAAACAAAAGTTGTAAGGGCCATTCTAGCATGGCCCCAAGGACTCAAATATCCACTGTTTTACTTTGAAATGCATCTCAGATCATGAAATAGTAGCCATGGAGACATCCAAGAATGGCCAAATGGCCATTATTTTCATGCTCAACAGGTGGAAGAATGGCCCTAGGGCCATTCGTGCATGACCCCAAGGCCTCAAGGTCATTTTGGGATGGCCATGGGGCATCCAAGATTGGCCCTAGAGCCATTCTTTTTCATGCACAACATGAGAAAGAATGGCCGTGGGGCCATTCGTGCATGACCCCAAGGCCTCAAGGTCATTTTTGGGATGGCCATGGGGCATCCAAGAATGGCCCTAGGGCCATTCGTTTCATGCACAATAGGTGTAAGGACTATTCTTACATGACCCTAAGGCCTAAACTATCCACATTTTACTTTAAAATGCATCATAGTGCATGAAATAGTGGCCATGGGGGCATCCAAGAATGGCCCTAGGGCCATTATTTTTCATGCACAACATGAGGAAGAATGGCCCTAGGACCATTCTTGCATGACCCCAAGGCCTCAAGGTCATTTTTGGGATGGCCTTGGGGCCATTCTTTTCATGCAAAACAGGTGGAAGAATGACCCCAAAGGCCATTCTTGCATGACCCCAAGGCCTCAAGGTCCTTTTGGAATGGCCGCGGGGGGGCATCCACCAAGGATGGCCTCTTTTCATGCACAACAGGTGGAAGAATGGCCCTAGGGCCATTCTTGCATGAACCCAAGGCCTCAAGGTCATTTTGGGCTAGATATGGGGCATCCAAGAATGGCCATAGAGCCATTCTTTTCATGCACAACATGTGGAAGAATCACCCTAGGGCCATTCTTTCATGACCCCAAGGCCTCAAGGTCATTTTGGGACTGCAATGGTGGCATCTAAGAATGGCCATAGGGCCATTATTTTCATCCAAAACAGGTGGAAGAATGGCCCTAGGACCATTCTTGCATGACCCAAGGGCCACTCTTGCATCATCCCAAGGCATCAAGGTCATTTTGGAATAGCCTTGGGGCATCCAAGAATGACCCTAGGACCATTCTTTTCATACACAACATGTGTACGAACCATTCTTCCATGACCCCAAGTCCTCAAGGTCATTTTGGAATGGCCATGGGGTATCCAAGAATGGCCCTAGGGCCATTCTTTTCATGCACAACAGGTGGAAGAATGGCCCAAGGGCCATTCTTGCATGACTCCAAGGCCTTCAAGGTCATTTTGGGATGGCCATGGGGTATCTAAGAATGGCCCTAGGGCCATCCTTTTCATGCATAACGGGTGTAAGGACCATGCATAACAGGTGTAAGGACCATTCTTGCATGACCCCAAGGCCTCAAGGTCATTTTGGAATGGCCATGGGGCATCCAAGAATGGCCCTAGGACCATTCTTGCCATGCACAACATGTGTAAGGACCATTCTTGTATGACCCTTGAGACTCAAGGTAATTTTGGAATGGCCATGGGGCATTCTTTTCATGTACAACAGGTGGAAGAATGACCCAAGGGCCATTCTTGCATGACCCCAAGGCCTCAAGGTCATTTTGGGATGGACATTGGGCATTCAAGAATGGCCCTAAGGCCATTCTTTTCATGCACAACTGGAAGAATGGCCCAAGGGCCATTCTTGCATGACCCCAAGGCTTCAAAGTCATTTTGGAATGACCATAGGTCATCCAAGAATGGCCATAGGGCCATTTGTTTCATGCACAATAGGTGGAAGAATGGCGCAAGGGCCATTCTTGAATGACCCAAAGCCTCAAGGTCATTTTGGAATGGCCATGGGGCATCCAAGAATGACCCAATAGGTGTAAGGACCATTTTTTTCATGCACAACTGACCCCAAGGCTTCCAAGAATAGCCCTATGGCCATTCTTTTCATGTAATTTTAAATTAATAATTGTTGAAAAAGCGATAGAGGGAGAGGAGACACACACACAGGAGCAAACCCTAATGTATATTGCAAACCCTAACCATAGAGGGAAGCCATCTCCCTTCTCACACAATGCATAAAGCCATAATCCATAATACACACAACACACTATGAGTTGTGTCCACACACATCTAACCCTAGCTAATGTCCACACTCTATGACCAGCTGGACGCGGTCATTTATGTCTCACACATGTTCCTACCTAACATGCCAACACATAGCATAGCTGACTCACACTGACATCGAGCTTGAATCTCAACAACCCCTCTCAAGCTCATGATGTACTGCCGATGAAGATGTAGATGAGCTTGGGATATTAAGGCTCTCAACACTCCCCCTCAAGCTCATCCCACGTACTCCCAACATAGTACGGAAGTACTCAAACTTCTCCCTGCTAAGTGGCTTTGTAAAGATGTCTGCCACCTGCTCATCAGTCTTCACATACTGTAGATCAACTATACCATCCAGCACTTTCTCTCTGACAAAGTGATAATGGACCTCTATGTGTTTGGTCCTCACATGAAACACTGGATTCTTGGCCAACTGTATACTGCTCGTGTTGTCACAATGAATGATAACTTTGCCATCAATAGGCTCACCCAAATCTGCCAAGAGATTCTTTAACCATATTGCCTCACAAGTAGCAATGGCTGCACCTCTGTATTCAGCCTCTGTACTAGATAAAGCAACTGTAGGTTGCTTCTTGCTACTCCAACTCACCACGGCACTTCCAAGTGTAAAAGCATAACCACTAGTAGACCTTCTGTCATATGAGCTACCTGCCCAATTAGCATCTGTGTAGCCATGTATATCCAAGCCTTTACCACTCTCATAAAGTAGACCATAATGTGCAGTGGTCTTTACATATCGCTCTTTACATATCGCATGATGCGTCTCACTGCATCCAAACGAGGTTTCCTGGGGCTCTGCATAAACTGGCTTACTAGCCCCACAGCATAACTCAAATCCGGGCATGTGATAGTCATGTAAATGAGACTACCAACCATCTTCCTGTACATAGATGGATCATCCAACTCCTCACCAAAATCAGCCCGCAACTTCACATTCTGCTCAAAAGGTGTACTCATAGGCTTACACCCTGTCATGCCATATTTTGCCAACATATCTAATGCATATTGGCGTTGCACTAACCATGTACCTGCATGGTCTTTGATCACTTCAATTCCAAGAAAGTATCTCAACTCACCAAGGTCATTCATGTCAAATTGCCCACTCAATGCTTTCTTGACATGCATCACATCTGTACCATGATCACCTATGATAATCAAGTCATCAACATAGATGACAAGTAAAACAATCCCATGATCTATCTTCTTCACATAGAGTGAAGAATCTGCTGTAGAAACCTGAAATCCAAAAGAGATAAGATATCTGCTCATCTTATCACTCCAAGCACGAGGTGCTTGCTTCAAACCATATAATGCCTTGTTCAATCTGCATACATAAGTGGGATACCTTGGGTGTACACAACCTTCTGGCTGTGCCATATACACTTCCTCTTGTAGATCACCATTTAGAAATGCATTTTTGACATCCATTTGATGCATTTCCCAACCATTAGCTGCAGCCATAGCAATGACTTCTCTCACTGTTCCCATCTTTGCCACTGGACTAAATGTTTCATCATAGTCCAAACCTTGGGTTTGTGCATAACCCTTATCTTGCTTTATGTCGTTCAATGGAACCATCAGACTTGCACTTCACTGTGTAAACCCATTTACAACCAATGACATTTTTGTCCTTTGGTAATGCAACCAAGTCCCATGTGTCATTATGAACCAATGCATCCATCTCAACATCCATTGCTTTCTCCCATACATGCTTTCCAATAGCTTTTGTATAGTATGTAGGTTCCACATGCTTCACCAAAGATGTCATATATGCATAGTGCATAGCAAAATCACGGTATGTCAACCTGTCAACTGGATATCTGACCCTTTGTGATCTCCGCAATGCATGCGGATCACTCTGAACACCATAATGTCCATGTCCACCACGTTGTGCTCTACCCCCTCTCAAATCATTCTGTTTGCGGAAACAATCTCTTGCCATATGACCAAATTTCCCACAGTAATGGCATTCCACATCTTGCATAGATGTTTGTTGGCCTTGCCAACGTCCTCTACCACGAGGATTACCTCTGCCTCTCTGAGGTGTATATCCACGACCACCTCTAGCACCATAAGAAGGCTGAAAATTCTGTTGTGGTGACCTGTCCTGCCATCCACAACCATTACCACCACGGCCACATGATGCAAATCTCCCCCTGCCTCTAAAACCTCTTTGAGAATAAAAAGCCTGATTTCTGCCATTATCATCATGGCTAGTAGATGCATCCAGAAAAGAATCACTGAGTTTGATTTCCTCAACAAGTAAGAGTGAAACCAACTCATCAAAGTCTGGTAAACCTATACTCCGAACCGAGATGGATGTACTTTGCCAAGACCACGCAAGGTAATATCCACCAAATCATCATCAGGCATGGGGGCATTGATTGTTGCCAATGCATCTGCAAACTTCTTTATTTCTTGCACATAATCATGGATGCTCCTTCTATTCCGCTTCACATTATGTATTTGTTGTCGCAACTGAGACTTGCGTGAGCATTCGTGTCTGTATCAAACAACTTCACCAATGTATCCCATGCATCCTTGGAATTCTCAGCATCATGCTGTGTAGGTTGTCGGGGTAGTTCCGGCTCTGGCTCAGCACCTGTAATGAGATTCCAAAAAACCTTTTCCCTTCAAGAAACTTTTGATCCTGTACTTCCATGCCTGGAAGTTCTTCCTATCCAGCTTTTCACCAACAATCTGTACTGGATTATCCGACATGTTTGCTCAATGCAAATACAGCTTCCGCACAATTCCAAATCTGTAAACGAACCTTCCTCAGCTCAACCACACTCCAATGAATGTTCCAGATACTCCAAAGTAGTCAACAATCTTCAAATTCAATGTAGAAAATCAACCTGTATGCATCCAAAATGAACTGACTCATGTAGTCCCAGATACCCTGATTTGATGCGCCTTCCAAGGCTCCAAATTACAATGTAGTGGTTCAATCAAGTATGGGTAACTTGCATTGACACCTAAACAACTTCAATGTTGAGTATCAACACCATTCTGACATGTGTACAGATCAATTTTGTAAAACCCCTTTCTCTGTTTTGGGAAAAACCAAAAAAATCAAAAAAACCAGTAGTAATTTTTCTCTAATTTCTTCAATCTTTGTCCAAACTGAGCAACCAGGCATTCATTAGCTTAGCAATGATATCCACTAACTCCATGTAAGAGGAATTTGTCCAATTGTTTAAGACCAATGAGTAATTGTTCGATTAAAATCACTCTGTTTCTCTGCAACCAGTGGACAGGCTTTTTAATCAGCTCATTCCCAGCACAATTAGGCATAATTGATCAATCCAAACATGTAGCCCTCTTCTCAAGTGTGTGTAGCAACCAATTGCTAAGTCAATTGTGGAAGTAATCAAGCACACAAGTGTTAATCAACCTCCTCGCATCAAAATGATCAAAAAATTGCCATGTTTCTCTGTGCAGCCTACGCCACCTGCTCCTGAGGGCTTTGGGAGTGATTAAAGTGTTAATTGATGATGTAATCAAGTGCTCAACACACCTAGGCAAGTGTGTAACCAGTCAATGCCTTGATTTTTGCCAAAAACATGCTCCAAATGCATCAAATTTTGACTTGCTTTTCTCTGTTTTGTGAGAGCTCAAAAACCAAAATTTTTCACTCATTCAAATGCATGTAAAATGCTCCAAAATCAGTGTAGGGCTTGCATAGGAGTTGCCAATACATTCCTCCTTGTCAGATACATGTGTCTTTTGCCAGATTTACATCAATTTCCACCATACATCAGTGCTTCCAAGCTTTAATGGAAAGCTTTCAAAAAACCAAAATTTTTCTTTGCTTTGAGTTGCTCTAATTTGCTTTGTTTCTATCTTAATCACCTGCAATCCGCTCAAGGATGTTTAGAAGACCTTACCCGATAGGCCAAGCTCTCAGATCTGATAGTAATCAGTGTGCTCCAAGCCTCACAGCATCAATGGCAAGCTTCACAGCTTCTTCTCCCTCTTCTCTCACTCACTCACCTAATAGACAGCACAAGACTCTGATACCATGTTGAAAAAGCAATAGAGGGAGAGGAGACACACACACAGGAGCAAACCCTAATGTATATTGCAAACCCTAACCATAGAGGGAAGCCATCTCCCTTCTCACACAATGCATAAAGCCATAATCCATAATACACACAACACACTATGAGTTGTGTCCACACACATCTAACCCTAGCTAATGTCCACACTCTATGACCAGCTGGACGCGGTCATTTATGTCACACATGTTCCTACCTAACATGCTAGCACATAGCATAGCTGGCTCACACTGACATCGAGCTTGAATCTCAACAATAATGGCCCCATAGGAGCATTGAAGAATGCCCTTGGGGCATGCTATTTTTTACCTATAGGACATTCCTTATGGTGATATGCATGAAGTTATCTTTTTTTAGCTCTTGTGCATTGTTGCTTTATTTATTTTGTAAATATGTTAGAACTCTTTTTAAATTGTCTTACAAAAATCATTTTTGCATAGGAAAAGATGTCAAGCAAAAGGAAGCTTTCATTTCCCTCAAGCATTGACATGGCCAGCAGAGACTCAAAGGATTAGTACCTTGATCTCTATGACCTTCAAGGCAAAAAGCTACATCGGATCCATCTCTTCATTCAGACGGAAGACAGCAAAGGAGTCTTGTGAGGGTAGGGGACAGGTTAAGGCAATCAATGTTTTTGTGGTTCATTTGCATCAAGAAACTAAATTCATTGATATTGAGACCTGTGGGAATCTCACGTACCAACTCTCTCCCACTGCATATAGGAGGGATCGTATGAGGGTTGATTAAGAGGACTCTATGTTCTCCAAAGAGTGGAACCTGACTATAGAGAATGTCTCTGACATTACCTGTGAAATGCTATTCAATGCTTTTACTATGATACTACAAAAGAAAGTAACAAAGAGAGATGCTATTTCCTGGACTAGTGTCTCATCAAAAAGATCAAAAAAGTCAAATGTACAATAGGTGGCCTTAACTTTAGAGACTGGGGGCTCCACTCTAACCATTTCTTACCCAAAATCTATCTAGTTAAGAAAGGAAAAAAGGCGAAGGATTCCCCTTTAGGAGGGATGCAGCAGTATGCACAATATTTTCCTCTAGGTTTATATACTGACTATGAAATCCCTGTGGGGTGCATAATTATTTGGTAGCACCTAGCCACACTATATGTCGTCCCATGGACATTATCAAAGCAAAAGGATGGTTTGTTGGAAAGCAAACAATCCTTGTTCATGTGCATACCTAATGCTTGTCAAGCTGATTTCCAAAGGGATACATGAGCCACTAGCCAATGAAGATCTAAGGGCTGGGGATGTTAAAAAACATGCATATTGGATCATAGATTGCCTATGAGACAAATTTCTACTGTAGGTTTGGTTTCTAAGCTTATACGCTCAGAGAAAAGAAAATAATTTGTGTAACTATTCACTAGATGCTAAGAGAGCTTTCTTCTGCTCAAGGAGTCTCATGAGCTAGCGGCATTGATTTTGTAAATGTCTTTTTCTTTATTGAATATAAATTTGTCGTTTACCTTAAGGTGTCTAGTTAAATATTTTGAGGAAGTTATTCTTGTCTCTTCTATGCACAATACAATGGCCCTAGGTCCAAACTACATATGAAAAGTCAGGTTTTTTTGCTATGCACAGTCTCTTCTTGTATGCACAATATAATGATTAATAATGGTCATAGAGCCATTCTTTTTATGCACATCAACCTTAAGATTGGCCCTAGGGCCATTCTTGCAATGCTCTAGTATATTCTTCCATGAATGGCTCCAGGACCATTCCAATCTTGCATGCTCTTCGAGCCTCAAGATTGTATTGGAATGGCCATCCAAGAATGGCCCTAGGGCCATTCTTGATGAGCATGTGCATGCAAGAATGGCCGGGGGGATTCTAGCCTTGGTGCCACCCGAATTTTCTTGCATGCTCTTGGGTACCCAAGAATGGCCCTAAGGCCATTCTATTCTTGCACAACAGGTGCAAGACAAGAATGGCCCTAGGGCCATTTTTTCATGGCAACTAAGGCCACTATTTTGATATAAGGGCCTCAAAAAGCACCCCTACCCTAGGGCATGCAAGAATTTCCCATGGGCCATTCTTGCATGATCCTCCCAGGGCTATTCTCTAAGTCTAAGGCCATTCTTACATCCTCTTTTGGTCTTAAGGTTGTGTTGGAATGGCCATGGGGCATCCAAGATTGGCCGTATGTCCATTATTTTCATGCACAATAATGTAAGAATAGGCCATTCTTGATGCTCTTGTGCATGCAAGAATGGCCCTGGGGCCATTCTAGCATGGGCTTAGTGGATCACCCAACTTTCTTGGGCATCTAAGAATGGCCCCTAAGACCATCCTTGCATTGCTTTGCCTTAAAGGCCTCAAAGAACATGTAAGAGTGGCCCTGGGGAATCCTTGAATGGCCCCATGGCCATTCTTGCATGACCAGATGGCCTCAAGGTCATATTTGAGATGGCCATGGGGCATCCAAGAATGGCCCTAGGGCAATTCTTTTCATGCATAGGGGGTGCAAGAAACGGCCACTACTTGCCTTACAAGCCTCAAACAACATGCAAGAGTGGCCTTGGGGCATTCTAGAATGGCCTCAAGTGCAAGAATGGTCCTAAGGCCATTCTTTCATGGCAAATAAAACCTAAAAGAGTATTCAAGAGTGGCCTAAAAGAATGGCCGTTCTTGTCATACACAACAAGTGCAAGAATGGCCCGTGGGCCATTTGTTTCTTGCACTACAAGTCAAAGAATTATCCCAGGGCCATTCTTGCATCCTCTTTCAATCTTAAGGTTGTGTTGGAATGGCCATGGGGCAACAAGAATGGCCCTAGGGCCATTCTTTTCATGCACAACAAGTGTAAGAATGGCCCATTCTTGATGCTCTTGGGCATGCAAGAATGGCCTAGGGGACATTCTAGAATGGGCTTGATGGATCACCCAACTTTCTTGCATGCTCCTGCACATAATAGGTCAATTCTCATCTCTCCATGTATAGATGATCATAGAGTGGCCTCAGGGAAAATTTATGCTCTCTGTATATTGATGAGAAGAGAGATATTCTCTTCTTTAATGGCATAGATCCAATTTATACCTTTGTTACCATTTTATATTGGCTTTAAGACATGCTTTTCTTTTTTTTTGGTTCGATGAAGATTGGCATCTACTCCCCTTGTACCTTGTTGGATATTAGAATGTACAATAGGTGCCTATCTAGTCTCCCTTGTGTCTACTAATGTTGCAAAGTAAACTCGTATCTACATACAACCATGTACAATGCACAAGCTAGTATAGAATAGTTATAGCATGGGTTTCTAATTTCACTTATACTACCTGTGCTTGGTGTACAGATCCAGAAAATCAAGCATACCTATACCATGTGTTACGCGATATGTGAAAGAGCGTGATCCTCTTGGAACATCCATTTTTCCTATTCAAATTGATGAAATGTTTGAAATTAATAATTTAACCTTTATGGTCCATCCTTCAACCATACGAGAAGAAGGTCCTGGACTTTTTTATCCTCTTCTCTTCCAAGAGGTGTGACTATTCTTCATTATGGTGGAGACAAGTACTACCTCCATGATTGGAAGGAGTTGTGCAAGTTGAATCCAAGAGCTTTGAAATATTCATTTGAAGAGGATCCTAAGGTAGATAGTCGAGAGGATAGGGTGTACATCGTTGGTGATGTAGAGTATGGAAATGTAGCAAGATACAAAAACAGCTGTCAAGGCATAAACATGAGACCAAATGTATGTTTTACTCTTCACCCAGAATTACCCCCTTTGTAAATAAGAATATCAATTCAACAGAGTATGGCTACATATGTGTGGAAACCTTATGCAATATTCATGCTGGTGAAGAGTTGTTAGCTAATTATAGCTTTCTTTGATTCTATGTACATTCTTGATGATTGATGATAGAAATATTAATCGTTTACATTGTCACATTTAATTATTTTTCCAAGTTAATCTCTTTCATAGTTTTAGTGTAAACGCCGTGATTGTTGTACATAGTCTTCGTGTAATTGTCGTGCATGGAAAGAATGGCCCTAGGCCATTCTTGAATGCCCAAGCCACTCTAACATGGCCTTGAGGCTAACTAAGAATGGTTAAGGACCATTCTTTGATGCCTCATATGACAACTCCAGTGTGGCCTTGGAGTGAAGCAAGAATGGCCTAGGGCCATTCTTTCTCCTCTTGTTCATGAGAATGACTCCAGGACTATTATTAGATGTGCTAGGGCCATTTCAACACGTGACCTTTAGGTCATTAGGGCATGTAAGAATGGCCCTAGGACCATCATTGCAATTGTTGTGCATGAGAAGAAAGAACCTAGGGCCATTCTTAGATGCCCAAGCATGGGCTTGCATTAGAGCATGCAAGAATCTCCCAGGGCC
Source organism: Cibotium barometz (assembly GCF_041138505.1). Classification (NCBI taxonomy): domain Eukaryota; kingdom Viridiplantae; phylum Streptophyta; class Polypodiopsida; order Cyatheales; family Cibotiaceae; genus Cibotium; species Cibotium barometz. The sequence goes on along the minus strand of NC_141101.1, from coordinate 29,293,676 downwards.
GTTCTTAGATGCCCAAGGTCACTCCAACATAGGCTTACATTAGAGTATGCAAGAATCTCCCTAGTGCCATTCCTATTCCTATTTGTGCATTAGAAGAATGGCCCTAGAGGTCGTGTTGGAATGGCCTTGGGGCATCATAGAATAGTCCTTGTGCATCAGAATAATGGTCTATTCTTGTAATGGTTGTGCAGCATGAAAAGAATAGCCCTAGGGCCATTTTTTCTCTTCTTGTTTATGTGAGCACCGCTCTATGGGCTATTTTTAGATGACCTAGGGCCATTCCAACATGACCTTGAGGCCATTAGAGTATGTAAGAATGGCCCTAGGACCATTCTTGCAATTGTTGTGCATGAGAAGAATGGCCCTAGGGCCATTTTTTGATGCCCAAGGCCACTATAACATGGCAATCAAGCCATTAGAGCATGCAATGATCGCCTTGGGGTCATGCAAGAATGGCCCTAGGACCATTTCTAATGCTATTGTGCATGGAAAGAATGCCCCTAGAGCAAGGTTATCATAGTTTAAATTTTGTGCAAGTTAGAGAATTAAATTGGCTTACCACATCTTTTTGTTTGAGAACTATTTACTTGTAGTTAAGTTTGTGCATCCTTTTAGTTTGTTGAGATTTGCATGATGAACTGGATGCTACCAAGTCGTTACAAAGTTCTATTTCCTTGAGAAAATATTTGCTTAAAAAATAACATATTTGTTTACTATGCATATGGGTACACCATTGTCTAGGCCATATCATGCTTAAAAATGTTATCATTAGAGTTATTTTGCGTAGGAGCCTCTTATGATCCATATGCAATAACTATAACATCGAGCATCGTGGACACCCATTCTCTACACCAATCCATTATGTATGCTCCAAATAGATACCTTATACTTCATCCAGGGTGTATATCATTTTTGCATAATGTTTTAGAAAAAATCAATGTTGGTATCTGGTCAAGTGCAACACAGGAGAATATTCTCCAGATGGTGAGAGCTTTGCAAGAGAAAGCTATGAGAATACTTCCTTTCTTTGCTATTTGGAGTCAGAATGCATGTTATAGTTTTGAGAAGAGAAAAGTGCTCAGGCTAGATAACCCAGGTGTTGAGGCAAGGTTTAAACCGCTTGCAAGAATGTCAAAAGCCTTTCAATGTGATCTAGGGAGGAAAGTTCTTATTGATGACTCTCCATATAAAACTTGTGTTGCTCCCTCTAATAACTGCATCTTTCCAAACAAGTTTGATTTAGATAAGAAAGATAACAATGTTCTCATGGGAGAGCTACTACCATACTTATGCTTCTTGATGATGCAGAAGATATACGTATTGTCATTGAAAATAATTGATATGGTCAACTCCCAGTATCGAATGGCCATGATTTATATAACCTTATTGGTGATGTTATTGACAAATGGCAAGAGTATAATGTGATTTGGTCACAAACAAGGTTCAACACTGGTAAACTTCCTCTTGCAAGTCAATTACAAGACTCTTATAAGGTGAAGGACACAGGTGGAAAGAGAGGTGATAAAGGAGAATCGATTGGTGCAAGAAGCATGCAAAGCCTTAGTGGTAGCTCGTCTCACATCATGGGAGATGAGATAAAGGATATTCTAATCAAAGAAGGTCCTCAAATTTCAAGCATGAAGCCATAAAATTTGATTTCTCTAGCTAAAAGATTAGGTTGAAAAGGAGGGAGTAACTTGAGGTTTCAGTCGGCAAAGGCATTTATCAGTTGCTAAACAATCATGGTCTTCTAAATATCAGTAAGTAGAGCAAAGGTATTATCCTATCTAGAATTTCTCACTATATTACAGATATATTCAGAAACTGTGTACTATAACATTCTAACTTTCATTCATGTAAGATCCCTGACCCCACTGCACAACGAATTCTGGGGTGCTAGAAGCGGAAGTAGCACTTCTTGCGTGGGGCAGGGTCCCACACTCGGGGCCTCGCCCCACGGATATCCGGACAAGAGACTAATCCATCGGTTTTTCCAAAACCGAACCTGAAAAAACTTCCTTTGCCCGGAAAGCACGGGCGATTCCACTAGGATAACTTTTCCCTAACGTAGTCAAAAGCCTTAACTAACTGAACTAATCTGACCAAACTCGTAAGTTCCATAGTCAAATCAAGGAACAGATTGCACTTGGATCATAGAGACCAACGCTTTTTTCCTCATCGAGAGGCACAGCCGTTGATTCTTTTTCCATAGAACAATTTTTGTCCGGGATTTACTTCATCTATCGAACTAAACAGAAATTGAGTCTCGATTTACGGATCCATCAGTCCAGGCTAACCCCATCTAGTCCCATGGGTTAGCCAACCACCCAACCACTGTAGTGATGGGATCTAATTAGGAATCTGGTTAGATTTTGTCCCGAGTACCAGGGAAAAGAGTTCCCAGGTTCCCTAGCCGGATGTTCATGCAAACATAAAACTAGTCACACCACTTACACACCTAATATGAAATTGCCTTTTTCTCAGCATCAGTATCTTTAAAACAATCCTTTAATGAAACCATTGTGTCACTGATCACAATCCTCAAAATCTCTGGTTGAATCCTTATTTCCAATCATTCCTTCATCGGTGTACTTATGGCATCATTGGCAACCAGAACACTCACCACCTGTTCACACAGGGGCCTGTAAACTGGCAATATATTCACATAACAAAATGGAATCTTCGTGGAAGATCAGCAAGATCAACCAACAAATCCATATAAAAGAGTCATGGACTCATCCGTTGAGGACCAGCAAGGTCAATCAACCAGATCCATGCCCGGTTTTAGAAAACAACTCTTACTCCTTGATTCAATATCTTCCACGACACACGTGTGGGTATCTTCAGCGACCCAGAGCCCGAGCACCGTATGGTCAGCACCCTCTAGGATCCTTCGCAGGTCACTCATAGGCCGCTTCCTTGGTCCCTCATCCACCGTACCGGAAGCTCACCATTTAAATCGAACCGAGGCTAGTCAAGACCTCGGTCGACCATGCTACGCGAGACGTCTTCCGTTGACTCTCCGTCAGCTGTTGCAACTTTATCAGTTAGGTCTCCATGACCTTAATCACAAGATGATCAAAATGCTTCCCCAGCATTCTTGACATAAAACAGTCATTTACAAACAGGTCACAAATACAGTTTCTATAATGAACTCTCATCTTTCCACATTATCCCTCATCAGTCCACATTACTTATTCCACATTCCATTCATATGTGTACTCATTGTCATCCAATCATATCATTTTCCATCTCATCACCTCAGATTCATTCATATCACATATCATTTATTCACATGTCATCACATCTCATCCATTCACTCATATCGACGTCACATCATTTCACATACACATTCGCATTCATTATTCTACATACACATCCACATTCGTACATCCACATCCATACATCCACTTCCACATCCGCATTCATACATACACATCCATATCCACATCATACATCCACATCCACATTCATACATCCACATCTCCATTCACATTCATACATCCACATCCACATTCACATCCACATCCACATCTACATTCATACATCCATATCCACATCCACATCCATACATCCATTTTCACATCCGCATTCATACATCCATATCCACATCCACATCCCCATTCACATTCATACATCCACATTCACATCCACATCCGCATCTACATTCATACATCCACACATCCCCATTCACATTCATACATCCACATCCACATCCACATCCATACATCCATTTTCACATCCACATCCACATCCATACATTCATTTCCACATCCACATCCACATCCACATTCATACATCCACATCCACATCATCCATTCATCCATCTACATCAACCCACATCATTCACACATCAAACCACATCATCCATACATCAATCTACATTAACCTACATCATTCACACGTCAAACCACATCATCCATTCACATCCGATTCACATGCCGTCAATATTCACACCCCTTATCATTTATTCATATCACGATTCATTCCTTCACATCCTATACCATTCATTCACATCCTAATTCACATGACATCACATCCATTCATCCATTTTCATTTATCTAATTCATATCACTTCCATCCATCCATTTACATCTATCTGATTCCTATCACATCTCATCACATCTATTTATAGAATGTAAGAGAATTCTAATTTTTTGATATAAAGATTCTTTACGCATCTAATTAGGCATAAAGACAACTTTAGTAGGAATAACACTTTTATAAAAATCCTTTTATGCATCTATTTAGGCATAAATTCAATTTTAAGAAAAATAACACTTTCGAATTAAAAATAAACCTTTTATGCATTTTACTATGCATAAATTCCATTTTAATGAGAATAACACTTTAAAAATAAAAATAAATCTTTTATGCATCTATCTATGCATAAATTTAATTTTAATAAAAAATAATACTTTCAAAATAAAAATAAACCTTTTATGTATCTTTCTATGCATAAAATCAAAATTGATGAAAATAACTCTTTTGAATTAAAAATAAAATTCTTTATGCATTTATTTATGCATAAAATCAAAATTGATGAAAATAACTCTTTTGAAATAAAGAAAGATTTCTTTATGCATCTTTCTATGCATAAAATCAAAATTGATAAAAATAACTCTTTTGAATTAAAAATAAAATTCTTTATGCATTTATTTATGCATAAAATCAAAATTGATGAAAATAACTCTTTTGAAATAAAAATAGATCTCTTTATGCATCTTTCTATGCATAAAATCAAAATTGATGAAAATAACTCTTTTGAATTAAAAATAAAATTCTTTATGCATTTATTTATGCATAAAATCAAAATTGATGAAAATAACTCTTTTGAAATAAAAATAGATTTCTTTATGCATCTTTCTATGCATAAAATCAAAATTGATGAAAATAACTCTTTTGAATTAAAAATAAAATTCTTTATGCATTTATTTATGCATAAAATCAAACTTGATGAAAATAACTCTTTTGAAATAAAAATAGAATTCTTTATGCATCTTTCTATGCATAAAATCAAAATTGATGAAAATAAATCGTTTGAAATAAAAATAGATTTCTTTATGCATCTTTCTATGCATAAAATCAAAATTGATGAGAATAACACTTTTGGATTAAAATAAATTCTTTATGCATCTTTCCATACATAAATCCAATTTAGTAGGAATTACACTTTTAGAATAAAAGAATTTCTCTTATGCATCTAATTTATGCATAAAATCTATTTTTTATGAAAATCACACTTTTAATATAAAAATAAATATTTTATGCATATGTTTATGCATACAAATCATTTATGATGAAAATCACACTTTTTATATTAAAAAAATCTTTTATGCATAAGTTTATGCATACAAATCATTTATGATGAAAATCACACTTTTAATATATATAAAGAAATCTTTTATGCATACAAATCATTCTCTTTTAATATAAAAGATTTTCTTTTATGCATCCATTTATGCATAAAAATCATTTATGATGAAAATCACACTTTTAATATAAAAGATATCTTTTATGCATACAAATAATTTATGATGAAAATCACTCTTTTAATATAAAAGAATTTCTTTTATGCATCCATTTATGCATAAAATCATTTACGATGAATATAAAACTTTTATAATTAAATTAACAATTTCAATATGCTTCCTTTTATGCATAGAATTTAATTCTAAAGAAAGTAACACTTTTTTAATAAAATATTTTTAGTATGCATTTTTCTATACCTAGGATGCAAAATAACACTTTAAGAATACATATATGATGGGAATTACTCTTTTTGAATTAAAAAAAGTAAAACTTATTTTTCACAATTTTAGAAAATTTTACCATAACCTCCTTTGTATGGCTGACCATTTTTCAATTTTTAACTCTCTAGGCTCTTGGGAGAAGCAAGGTAACAGTGCAAAAAACACTATTAAGCTTCAACAAAGGGGGAGGCTTCTATTTGTAGGAAAAAGTGAGCTCTTAACCAAGCAAACTGATTCTAGAATTTTCTGGATCAGTTTGGTCAATTTTTGACCATTTTCACTTTTTAGATCTAGTTGAAATAGGAGAGAGGAGAGATAAAAATATCTCATTATTTGGGAATTTAAAACTCATTCAAGCATGTGAAATAGGTGCCTCCTTCATGAGGGGAATTCCCCCATACTAAGGTGTCAAAAATGCATCATTTCTTCTAAATATCTCTCTTTTTTAACTATTAACCTTGTCCTTAGTCAACTCTTCATCTTATGTGAGTATTTACTCATTTTTGGGGGGATTTTCTTTATTTCTTCTATTTATCTTCTCTACACATTTGGATGAATCTGATTGGTTCCTCAAAACCTTAATTTAAAATTTTTCAAAAATCTGGACCCCTAGGGTAAGGCCTCTTGAACACATTATACTTGATTTCTAACGCACCTTCTGGAAGTCTTTTTGAACTTCTGTTTCAGGGGAACTTATTTTAATAAGGTGAGAAATTTTTCTATCCAAAAATATTCAAAATCTGAATAGCCTCTCTCTAGAATATTTTCTCTCTCTAGGCCAAAACAGGCAGAAACAAGATCTTTTTGAAGAGGGGATTGATTACAGGGGAAGATACTGGACATCATAAGGGGCTGGGGGAGGAATCTTACAATTCATGACCTTTTGTGTGCAGGTTTTTCTAGGTTGTAGAATTTTCAAAAGATCTATTCATGTAATGCAATGGATCAAGAACTTTAAATCAAGATATAACTTGGAAGTTTAGAAATATTCACAATGATGTACATGTTTATTCTCTTGATGAATCTATTCAAGTTTTGTGGAGATATCTCTTCTCTTGATGTACATGTTTATTCTCTTTATTTAAGTTTTGATGGATTATTTCAGTCTTTAGGGTCTTGAACTTTGTTGCATTTTTTCTAGCGCGAGCCATCAAATCCGTTGATGCTACGTTGGCATGTTTCATTATATTTGGTACCACGACGACAACCAATGTTCACATGTATTTCCAAAGCCGTGGAATCAGACACTGAAGGAACTTCAAGGCTTCTTAAAAACCACAACTATCCATTGGTTGTGTCAATGGTTATATGCTCATAATAAGAGACGCTACACACAGAACAATGTCTCAGACTAAGATTAATCTTGAAACAAAGATTATGCACTGGAGGAATATTTATGGAGGCGACGTCATTAAAGGAAAGGTGCTTTGGACATAAAAGCAATGTTCATTCATGTATGTTATCACAAATCTTGTAAATATTTCAAGCCAAAAGACCCATCTTGACATGCAAAATCTCAATGGGTATCCCTTCACTTGTATAACAGAAATGTAACTCTACTGTGTACTCTCCTATGAGACAATGTACATTTCTCACCAAAAATAAAAATTTAATGTTATTTGCTAGAGCCTCAAGTCTTATGTATCTTGTTTATTGGTCTTCCTCTTTTCTTTATTATTCATGTAGAAGTCTCAAATTTGATTACAAATGCAAAATATTTGAATCATTCTAGTTTATACCAATTCAAGTGTCAAGATCAATAATAACTATCATGCATGGCCTATTGTTATTTGAATCATTCTAGTTTATACCAATTTAAGTGTCAAGATCAGTAGCCATCATGCATGGCGTATCGTTTGTTGGTGTCTCCTTTCACATTATTTTATATTTTCATATTTTTCTCATCTTGTACCACTTTCATTATTAACAATCGGAGGTACACAATGGTCCTAGGGCCATTCCTTTATTAATACATGTTTTTGTTCTTCAATTTAAGAGAGTCTTGAGCAAGCATGCACTCATATTTACCTCTTCTAATGCCAGATAAGGCGCATAGTTTAAGGGACCTATGTAGCAACGTCTAGAGTAAAACTTATTCTATTATTCAAAATAAAACTTTACTTATTATTTGAAGGTGCACATTAGCGCTAGAATGGTTGATTACCCACAAACTCCCATCTAACTTCAATGTGTTACATATAGGATTTGTTCTTCTTTTATTTCAAAGCACCAAATTACAGGAGTTTCTCTTTACTCTACAGCCTTAGAATGGCCCTAGGACCATTCTTTTATCTTGTTCTTGGACTATTAAAATAACAATGTGGCACATGGGGGCTCCTAATTTCATAGTATATATCATATGTTTCCTAACAAGTTTGCACAGTCTTTTTATATTTTTTCACACATAAAGCACACAAAAATGAAAAACATGACCAACCTGGGAATGGGATTTTTCCCACTTTATCTAATATGGCATTATACTCTCCTTGGTTCACTCTACCCAACTCTCTCCACAAGTCCTTAGGATTGTCAGCTCTCCCATATTTCCTCTTCAAGGCTTCTCTCAATCCATCCTAGCTTTCTCTCTTAGCATTTGTGGCTTCATACTCAAACGACTCCATGGCTACATCCTCTAGCAACAAACTCACTAGTTTCAACTTGTAAGAATCCTCATCTTTGTTGTTACTCAAAGCTACCAACTCAACTCCCCTCAGAAACTGATTGACATCCTCACCCTTCTCACCTCTAAACACATCAAATCCAAATCCAACCATTGTCCTAAGTTGATTGGCAAGTGGATTCCAACTTGTTGATCAAATCCCTAAACAAGAACCTTCTAATCCTCAGTGGGGGCACCAAATCATGAGGTTGCTGGGTGATGGCCTCTATAACACCACCAATAGACATACAAGAAGAAAACGTAAAGGGATTGGAACTAGGGGACACCAAGATCCCAACTCCAAGGGCACCAATCAACTTTGCACGTATCCTTAGCCCTTCAACTAACACAATCAGACACCTCCACACCTTCCACAATCTGACTCAGTTAACTCCTACAGCTATCCTCCTAGGTCATACTCGACCTCCAACGCCTTTGATCTTCCACCTATATAGCCGAGCTAACCTCCTCTGACAACCTATTGACCTAAATCCTTCCTAGTAGTAGCTAACACACAGCTAGACTATAAACTGAATCAAATGGTTGATGTTGAATTCGGTCCAATATGAATCCTCCAGGCTGACACACAGCTAGACTATAAACTGAATCAAATGGTTGATGTTGAATTCAATCCAATATGAGTCCTCCAGGCTCTCTTATTATATCCTCCAGCATCAGTTAACCTTAGATCCACAACCTCAAGACTTCAATGAACACTTTGGTGACCCTCTACTAACCTACTGCTAACTGAAACTAACTCAGCTCTGATAGAAACAGACCCGACTGATTTAGTAGCCTCAATTGAATCAAAAACTTTCACTTGTGTCCTATGACACTCCCCGACTCTCAAACTACTCTAATCTCAAAGAGATATCACCAGAATGACTCTCAAGTGTGACAGCAATTAACACAATTGTCGACTATGAATAATCATTCATCCCACTAACTTGTCTAACTGCTGACTGCTCTGCTGACCTGACAGACCTCTAATAGTCAGCTCTAACTCACAAACACTTTCCTCAATCCCAGAAAATCCAAACCAAGCCCTCTACACCTTCAGCTGATTTTGTATCTAATGCTCAGCTGACCTCGTCCCACTATGTACCTTCTCACTATGCTCAGCTGACCTCGTCCCACTATGTACCTTCTCACTATGTACCTTCTCACTATGCTCAGCTGACCTCGTCCCACTATGTACCTTCTCACTATGTACCTTCTCAATTGATGCTAACTGAATCAGGATTGACTCAGTATCAGTTCCATAGACATCAAATTCACACATACAAATATTTCACCTCCACAAACTCTATCAAAACAACTCATTCATCTCACAACAAAAACTTAAAAACAAAAGACTTTGCAATCATTCATAGTAGCTCTGACACAAACCAAACTCACTGACTTCTTCATATAGACAAAAACACAACAGTATCTCAAGACATGGCCACAAACATATCAGAAGAAAACACCCCGCAAAGCTCAAGGATCCCCACAGATAGACCCCGACGATAGCACTTCAAAGCTTCATCTTAATAGGCTACAGTCAAGGAGGAGGTATTGAGTTGAGCCAAGTCTCTATTAGAGATGCTGCAGAGAGAACCTAGGGGACACACCTCCAACCAACTCTCTGGTCTCCACAGCACTCCCTCTACTCTGACACATTAAATTCCTCTCACACTACATTGGTCTTCTCTCACTACAATCTTAAAAAATTAGCAGGACCTCCAGCCTACAAGCTTCAACCAAAAAAAAACTGCCCTACAGGAGTCCACTCCACTGGAGTCACTCTCTCTTGTGGTCTCTCTAGCTACCTCCTTTTCGTCTTCTCTCGACCCTCTTGTGGTCACACTAACCGCCGCTGCTCATTGAAATCCCTAAAAACTTTCCCAATTCTCCCTCTTCAACTTGTCACCATCCTTGATTCTTTTGGAACGTTGTGCCTCCAGTCTTAATCATTCACCCATGCACTTTCCTTTTCCATTTTGCACCTGCGCAAACTATCTGCACACCTAAAATGCATGCGACTATAATACAATAACCAGAGTTTGGACAGAGACAGTTCCAAATGACACACCTATAAAGGTAGCTCCGCAATCAGAGACGTTGTGAGGAGAATCTTAAGCCCAACCTAAACATGATGTATAGATAGAAGAAGTGTATATAACAAAGTGTGTAGAGGATCCCAAGTGGCTAAAGCAACATGGCAGCCAAGTGCATATGTATTGTTGATTGTGGGTGTATGTATGTGTACTTTGGTCACATATTATGACATACAGATTGTGTAGAAGTACCGCTACAAGAGTTACAGTCAGATACTAACATGTTACAAGTTACATATAAAAATTGTCTGTTTGTATATTTCTAGTTGTTTTGCAAGCAAAGATGTTTAACAACATCAACCAAATTGCACTGATTGACAAGAAGAACTTTGATGCATGGAAGTTCAAAATGACCAATTTCCTGATGGGAAAAGGATTTTAGGACTATGTTTAAGGAGACAATGAGGAGCCTCCGCCAAAATTGTTTGAAGAGAACTCTCCTCTAGCAAAGATAAAGGCATTCAAAGATTGGAACCAAGGCATAAGGAAATTCATGTATTGGCTATCAAACCAGTGTGACGAACACTATGTAAGGCATATACATGATGCAAACACTCCAGTAATTAATTACATGGCAAAACCTAGTAAAGATGTTCTAGATAAATACAAAGACAAGGAAGTTGCAGCTGCAACAACAGGAGGTGCAGGAGAAGAATAACATGTCTATCATGAGTACGTGTTGAAGATCAAGGGTATTGTTGAATCCCTTGGATCTATTAATGTCTCAGTGGAAGATGATGACTTGGTGAGCATCTGTTTGAATGGGCTTGGCAAAGAGTACAAGCTATTCAAGACCTATATTGCTGTAAGAGAGAATGTTCCTAACTTTCAGGATTTGGTATTTATGTTAATCTTAGAAGATAAGTATTTGGGTGAAGACTCCTCCAAAAGAAACAACACTTCAAAATAGGCCTTCTACTCAAATTCAAGTAGAGGTAGAGTAGAGGTCATGGTCGAGGCCAAGGTGATGGCTATTTTGGAAATCAGAACTATGGATAATAGTAGTCCAATGATTCGCATTAGTATAGTAGTAGTAAATACACATAGGTGGAAGAGTCTAGTGTCCAACGCAAGGGGATTTAGAGAGGCCGAGGAAATTTTCAAAGATAGCAATTGGGATGAGGTTCAAAGGATTTCTTTTATTGTGGCAAATCAAGTCACCTTGCAGCAAAATGTCGCAAGAAGCAGAGTGATAAAAAGTGGCAAGTTACAACAAAACAACTATGCATCTTTAAGTAAGCAGGTTGAAGATAGATGTGGGCAGTTGTTTATTATGTAGCACATGTTAAATTTAGATGTATCCACAAACAGTGATGATGTATGGTATATGTGGATTCAAGAGCCTCTAACCACATGACTTTTTGTCATGGTGAGTGGTTTAGAGATGATGTATGGTATATGTGGATTCAAGAGCCTCTAACCACATGACTTTTTATCATGGTGAGTGGTTTAGAGATGTCAAAAATCTAAAAAAACTAGGTTATGGAGAGATGGGAGACTTCAATAACAAATGCTGTTTAGTTTTAAAGGGCAAAAGAGTGGGCAGAATGTTTACTTTGGAGGTAAGTATGCATGAATAAAAAGCTACTATGTTTGCACAAGGTACAGGTGTTGTGGCTGATATCAATATTTGGCACAAATGTATTGGTCATGCAAATGAGCAGAATTCAAAAATTGTTACAGGTTTACTAAATTTTAAGGTGGATGGAATGCATAAAGTATGTGAAGCATATTAGTTTGGAAAGCAAACAAAGAAGGTATTTCCACATATATAGCAGGAATGTAGGTAAGTGAGTATTTGACGTGGTACACTCAGATGTATGGGGGATGACAAAGATATCATCAATGGGTGGATGTCATTACTATGTATCTTTCATTGATGACCACACAAGGAAGGTGTGGGTCTATTTCATGAAAGAGAAAAGTGAAGTGTTTACTCACTTTCAGAATGTTGGGTGGCTGAAAAGCAAATAGGTTTGCAGGTTAAGCGCCTAACCTTTAGATGAGTACTTCTCAAATGATTTCAATGAGAGTACTTGTTTTTGAGAAAGCATGGAATTCATAGGCAATTCACATGCGGCTACACTCCGCAGCAAAATGATGTTACGATGAGGAAGAATAGGCACATTGTAAAGGTTTCTCATGCATGGATGGCTAAGAAGGGCATGCCTCACCATTATTAGGCTAAAGTAGTTTACAACTGCTTCAGCCCATTATGAACAGGATCCCACAATGTGGCAATGCATGGTGTGACTCCAGAGGGAGAAGTATATTGGTAAAAAACCAGACTTGTCACACTTGAAAGTATTTGGATGCATTGCATATGTACACATTCTTAATGAGCTATGTAGTAAGTTAGACCCAAAGGCTAAAAAGTATGTGTCGATTAATTAGTCCCTTAAGCAAAAGGGGTACAGATGTTATAACCTTACCACATGTGAGATGAGGGTGAGTAGGGATGTTGTCTTTGATGAGAGTAGAAGTTGGTATGCTACTATTATGCTGCTATAAAAGACTCGATTACGAGTAGGTTATTGTGTAGAATAAGGAAAATCACAGTCATTGAGTGGACCAAGAGAATCCTCTAGCAGTGGGTCTGTTGATAGACCATGGAGTGGTAGGCTACGTTAGAAAATCATTTCTTTAGGTTCAGCAAGTGTATCACATAAAGGTAAAGAGAAGGTTGATAAGTCTCTTGGTATGCCTAACATTTCAGCAAGACATTCATATGTTGATGGAGAGTCTAATGGCTCATAGCAGATCCTTGATGAGGATTTTGGGATTCCAGCTATATTAGGACACCTGGTGCAAGGAAGGCACCAAGGAAAGATCCAAGACCACACAAGTTGGGAAGGGTCAAAACCCCTATTTGGATATTGGTATATGATGGTTATGTAGCTCACCATTATGCATACATGGAAAAGGTTGTGTACAAGGTTGAACCCATATGTTTTTTAGGATGCTTTTGGGCATGTACATTGGGCAAAAGCCGTGGATGAATAAATGGTTGCATCAATGCAAATAAGACATGGGAATTGGTGCCTTTGCTTGAGGGTAAAAAGGCTATTAGATGTAAGTGGGTCTACAAAGTGAAGCACAACTTAGATGGAGGCATTAGCAGGTACAAGGAAAGATTGGTTGCCCAAGGTTATGCTTAGACCTACAGCATTGATTATGAGGAAACATTCAGCCCCAATGCCAAGATGACAACTGTGAGAGCTGTTATTACAATAGCTGCATCAAAAGGCCCGGTAAGGTTTTGTGGAGGTTTTGATGGATGTAAATAATATGTTCTTGCATGGTGAGTTGCAAGAAGAAGCATATTTGGATAGCCACATGGTTATGAGGATTTGAGTCACCCATACTATGTGTGTAGAGGCTACGTAAAGCCTTTTATGGCTTGAAGCAAGCACCGAGAGGATGGCATAATAAGATTGCACAATATCTTATCAACATTGGCTTTAATATGATAGATGCTAATCATTCACTCTATGTGCAAAAGAGTGACAAGGGGATTGTGGTCATCACCATCTATGTGGATGACTTAATTGTTGGGGGTGATCAATGAAGAGGAATTTGAGAATGTAAAGGCTCTCCTTAAGAAGAATTTTGACATGAAGGATTTAAGAGGGGTGAGATACTTTCTTGGCATTGAGGTCATTAGGATGCCTAAGGGAATATGGCTCACAGAGATAGTATGTGTAAGATTCCTCCCTCCAGCTTTTGAGGTGTATAGGTGTAAGAACCTCCCCTTCTGATCTTGTAATTATTCCCCTCTTTGAAATAAAAGAAAGATCCTGTTTTACCCTGTTTTGGCCCCTGGAGAGAGAAAATGTCTAGAGGGAGGTAATCCAAAATTGAGATATTTTTGGATATAAAAATCCTCCTAGTGTCTAAAATGGTTTCCCTTGAAACAGAAATTCAAAAAGAACTTTCCAATGTGCAATTGGAATTAATCGAAAATGTGTATAAAGGACCTTAGCCTAAGGGTCTAGATTTTTAGAAATTTTTTGATTATGGTCCAATTAAGGTTCCTATGGACCAATAGGATCAATCCGAGTGTGGGGAGGAGATAAATCCAATGAATAAAAGAAAATACCACTAAAAAAATGAGATATTTTGGGTATAATGATACATTTTTGACACCTTGGTAAGGAGAAGGGGGGACTTCAAGGAGGCGCCTATTTCACACATGTGGTGGAGTTTTTAACTCAAAAATATTGTGATATTTTCTCTCCTCTCTCTTGGATCAAACCAAATCAAACTACGTCCAAATCTTGTCCAAATTTAGCCAAACTGAACCTGGAAATTTCTAGAACCTAGTTGGACTTGGTTAGAGGCCTCTCTCACCTATAAATAGATCCTTAGTCCTTTGTAAAAAAATCTGTGAGCTGTACCATGCCAGTATTATACTAAAATAATGATATTTTCTATTATCCTCTAAAAATCCTCTACAATTTGGAGAGATTGGAGCTTCTCTCTCTCTTCAACCTTCTTTGAAGCCTTTTTCAACATACTAACCAATTGATTGGTTGGGGGACTAAAGAATCAAGCAAAACAAGAGGTAAAGTGTGACTTTATGGTCTTTTTCTTAATCTTCTAAATGTTTTTCACTTCTCAACCCCTCTCAAGCTTGAGAAGTATTCAATTGAATGGTTCTTCACAATGCAAATGAATCTCTCTAATAAATTTTAGTGATTAATCACATAAAGTTTACATTTATGCTTAAATTAGAATGCTTTTATGTTTATCTATCTCTCCCCCAAAGAATGGTCATTCCTATGACTAATTCTCTATTCAATTGATGCTTCTCATGGAGAAATTCTTAATTCACAAATCAAACTCTAGGCTTGTGAAGCTAGAGGTTAAGAAAATGATTTTTTATACTTATATGCTTGAAAATTATGGTAATATTATGACATAAATCCATAAATTAGATTTAAGGCTAAAAGATAGTTATACTATTATAATTACATTACTATGTCTTATTCTTTTAAAAAACGTTGAAATTTGCCAGTAATAGCAACGAAGCTATGGAAAAAATTTTAAGAAATTGATACATAATTCATTCTTATGCATAACGTAAAAAGAGAACTTCCTACCACATTCTAGGTTTGAATATTCTAGCCTAAAAGAATGATTTTTGTCACATTCAATGGAAAACTAATTTTTATGGTTTATAAATAATTAAATAATTAAGAAAAGAGAAAATTATGATAATTATATTTATATGATAAAAGAGGAATTCCTATGATATTTGGAATTCAATCATTTAAATAGGAAAAGTGAAATTCTTAGCATATTAGAATTAATGGATATTTTATTTAAATTTAAAGATAAATTTTAGATAAATTTATTTTATATATGAGAAATATTTAAATGATAAAAGAGAAATTCCTATGACATTTGGAATTCAATCATTTAAATAAGAAAAGTGAAATTCCTAGCATATTGAAATTAATGGATATTTTATTTAAATTCAAACATGAACTTTAGATAAATTTGTTTTATGTATGAGAAATATTTAAATGATAAAAGAGGAATTCTTATGACATTTGGAATTCAATCATTTAAATGGAAAAAGTGAAATTCCTAGCATATTAGAATTAATGGATATTTTATTTAAATTCAAAGATGATTTTTAGATAAATTTATTTTATATATGAGAAATATTTAAATGATAAAAGAGGAATTCCTATGACATTTGGAATTTAATCATTTAAATAGGAAAAGTGAAATTCCTAGCATATTGGAACTAATGGATACTTTATTTAAATTCAAAGATAAATTTTAGATCAATTTATTTTATATATGAGAAATATTTAAATGATAAAAGAGGAACTCCTATTTTATTTGGAATTAAATCATTTAAATAGAAAAAGTAAAGTTTCTAGCATATTGGAATTAATGGATATTTTATTTAAATTCAAAGATAAATTTTAGATAAATTTATTTTCTGTATGAGAAATATTTAAATGATAAAAGAGGAATTTCTATGACATTTGAAATTCAATCATTTAAATGAAAAAAGTGAATCCTACCATATTGAAATTAATGGATATTTTATTTAAATTCAAAGATAAATTTTAGATTTAAAAAAAATTATGTATGAGGAATATTTAAATGATAAAAGAGGAATTCCTATGACATTTGGAATTCAATCATTTAAATGAAAAAAGTGAATTTTCTAGAATATTGAAATTAATGGATATTTTATTTCAATTTAAAGATAAATTTTAGATAAATATATTTTATGTATGAGAAATATTTAAATGCTAAAAGAGGAATTGCTATGATATTTGGAATTCAATCATTTAAATGGAAAAGGTGAAATTCTTGGCATATTGAATTAATGGATATTTTATTAAAGAAAAGAGAGATTTTAGATAGATTTATTTTAAAAGAGAAAATTCCATGACATTGGAATGCAAATATTTAAATGCAAAAAGAGAAATTCCCATGATATTTGAGGTCCAAGAAACTAAATGGGAATAGGATGTGAAATGGATGTGAATGGCTGTGATAAGATGATGTAAATGAGATGTGATCCTGGGTGTGAAATGGATGTGATAAGATGTAAATGGGATACGATAGGATGTGAATGGATGTGATAAGATGTAAATGGGATGTGATAAGATGTAAATGGGATGTGATAGGATGTGGTGTAATGAAAATGAATGTGGATGAGATGTGAAGTAAATGGATGTGGATGTGAATGATGAGATGAGAATGAGATGAGAGGATATGTGAAAAGGTGATATGGGAAGTAAATGGATGTGGATGTGTATAAGGATGTGATGTAAATGGATGTAGATGTGTATGTGAAAGAATGTGATGTGATGTAAAGGGATGTGGAGAAGAATGTGATGTAGATGTGAATGAGATGTGGTGTAATGTAAAGAGATGTGGATCTAAATGTGATGTGGATGTGGATGAGATGTGATGTGATGTGAATATATGTGGATGTGAAGTGATAGATGTGAATGTATGGATAGATGTGGATAGTCATGCATGTGAATGATTGGATGGATGTGGATGAATGAGATGGGATGTGTATGAATGAGATATGATGTGGATGTGATGTAATGTGGATAGAATGTATGTGATGTAATGTGGATAGAATGTATGTGATGGGATGGGGTACAATAAATGTGATTGGATGTGATGTGGTGATGTGAGTCGGATAAGTATGAATGGGTGAGATGTGATGTGGAATGGATGTAAATGGATGTGATGTAAATGAATGTGATGGATCTGATGCGAATGAATAAGATGGATGTGAATGGATGAGATGTGATGTGAATAGTGTGATGTGATGTGATGTGAGTCGGGATAGATGTGAATGGATGAGATTTGATGTGAATGGATGAGATGTTATGTGAATTAGATGTGATGTGATGTGATGTGGATCGGGGTAGATAAAAATGGATGAGATGTGAATGAATGTGATGTGATGAGATGTGGATGTGGGTAGATGCAAGTGGATGAGATGTGGATATGGGTAGATGCGAGTGGATGAGATGCGAGTGGATGAGATGTGGATATGGGTAGATGCGAGTGGATGAGATGTGATGAGGATAAATGAGGAAACATGTGATGAGATGGAAAATGATGTGATTGGATGAGAATGGGAATACATATGAAATGGACGTGGATTAAACAAAGTGAACTGATGTGGAACAATGTGGAAAGACGAGAGTTCATTATAGAAACTACTTTTTAAGGTTTATGTATAAATAAATAATTAAGAAAAGAGAAAATTATGGTAAATATATATTTAAATGATAAAACAGAAATTCCTATGACATTTTGAATTCAATCATTTAAATGGGAAAAGTGAAATTCCTAGCATATTGGAATTAATGGATATTTTATTTAAATTCAAAGATGAATTTTAGATAAATTTATTTTATATATGAGAAATATTTAAATGATAAAAGAGGAATTCCTATGACATTTGGAATTCAATCATTTAAATAGGAAAAGTGAAATTCCTAGCATATTGGAATTACTGGATATTTTATTTAAATTCAAAGATAAATTTTAGATAAATTTATTTTATGTATAAAAAGTATTTAAATGATAAAAGAGGAATTCCTATGACATTTGGAATTCAATCATTTAAATAGGAAAAGTCAAATTCCTAGCATATTAGAATTAATGGATATTTTATTTAAATTCAAAGATAAATTTTAGATAAATTTATTTTATATATGAGAAATATTTAAATGATAAATGAGAAATTCCTATGACATTTTGAATTCAATCATTTAAATAGGAAAAGTAAAATTCCTAGCATATTGGAATTAATGGATATTTTATTTAAATTCAAAGATGAATTTTAGATGAAGATGAATTTTAGATAAATTTATTTTTTATATGAGAAATATTTAAATAATAAAAGAGGAATTCCTATGACATTTGAAATTCAATCATTTAAATAGGAAAAGTGAAATTTCTAGCATATCAGAATTAATGGATATTTTATTTAAATTCAAAGATGAATTTTAGATAAATTTATTTTATGTATGACAAATTCAAAGATAAATTTTAGATAAATTTATTTTATGTACGAGGAATATTTAAATGATAAGAGAGGAATTCCTATGACATTTGGAATTCAATCATTTAAATGGAAAAAGTAAATTTCTTAGCATATTGGAATTAATGGATATTTTATTAAAGAAAAGAGGGATTTTAGATAGATTTATTTTAAAAGAGAAATTTCCATGACATTGGAATGCAAATATTTAAATGCAAAAAGAGGAATTCCCATGATATTTGAGGTCCAAGAAACTAAATGGGAATAGGATGTGAAATGGATGTGATAGGATGTAAATGGGATGCGATAGGATGTGAATGGATGTGATACGATGTAAATGGGATGTGATAGGATGTGAAATGGATGTGATAAGATGTGAATGGATGTGATAGGATGTGAATGGATGTGATAAGATGTAAATGGGATGTGATAAGATGTAAATGAGGAGATGTGATAGGATGTGGTGTAATGAAAATGAATGTGGATGAGATGTGAAGTAAATGGATGTGGATGTCAATGATGAGATGAGAGGATATGTGAAAGGGTGAGATGGGAAGTAAATGGATATGGATGTGTATAAGGATGTGATGTAAATGGATGTGGATGTGTATGTGAAAGAATGGATGTAGATGTGTACGTGAAAGAATGTGATATGATGTGAATGTGAATGTGAATGTGAATGTGAATGTGAATGTGAATGTGAATGTGAATGTGAATGTGCTGTAGATGTGAATAAAATGTGGTGTAATGTAAAGAGATGTGGATTTTAATGTGATGTGGATGTGGAAAAGAAGTGATGTGATGTAAAGAGATGTGATGTGATGTGAATAGATGTGGATGTGAATTGATAGATGTGAATGTATGGATAGTCGTGGATAGTCGTGCATGTGAATAATTGGATGAATGTGGATGAATGAGATGGGATGTGTGTGAATGAGATATGATGTGGATGTGATGTAATGTGATGGGATGGGGATACAATGAATGTGATGAATTTGGATGTGATGTGATGTGATGTCAGTCGGATAAGAATAAATGTGTGAGATGTGATGTGATGTGGAATGGATGTAAATGGATGTGATGTAAATGAATGTGATGGATGTGAATGGATGTGATGCGAATGAATAATATGGATGTGAATGGATGAGATGTGATATCAATGGATGTGACGTGAATCGAGATAGATGTGAATGGATGAGATTTGATGTGAATGGATGAGATATGATGTGAATTAGATGTGATGTGATGTGAATTAGATGTGATGTGATGTGATGTGGATCGGGGTAGATATGAATGGATGAGATGTGAATGAATGTGATGTGATGAGATGTGGATATGGGTAGATGCGAGCGGATGCAATGTGATGAGGATAAATGAGGAAAGATGTGATGAGATGGAAAATGATGTGATTGGATCAGAATGGGAATACATATCAATTCGACGTGGATTAAATAAAGTGGACTGATGTGGAAAAATGTAGAAAGACGAGAGTTCATTAGAGAACCTGTATTTTTTATGACATGTATTTAAATGACTGTTTTATGTCAATAATGCTGGGGAAGCATTTTGACCATCTTGTGAATGAGGTCGTGGAGACCTAACTGATAAAGTTGCAACAGCTGACGGAGAGTCAACAAAGGACGTCTTGCCCAGCCTCGCTTCGATTTAAATGGTGAGCTTCCTGTACGGTGGATGAGGGACCAAGGAAGCGGCCTATGAGTGAAGTGCTAGGTGACCTACGAGAAGGATCCTAGAGGGTGTTGACCATACGGTGCTCGGCCTTTTGGTCGCCGAAGATACCCACACGTGCGTCGAGGAAGATATTGGAATAAGAAGTAAGAGTTGTTTTCTGAATTCAGGCATCGATCTGGTTGATTGACCTTGCTGGTCCACGGATGAGTCCATGGCTCTTTTATATGGATCTGTTGGTTGATCTTGCTAATCTTCAACAGAGATTCCATCTAGATTTTTATAAGTGAATATATTTCCGGGTACTATGAGTTAGGAACTATTGAAAAGGCCCCTGATGAGTGAACAGGTGGTGAGCGTTCTGGTTGCCAATGATGTCATAGGTACACCGATGAAGGAATGACTGGAAATTAGAAGTCAACCAGATATTTTGGAGGATTATGATCAGTGATACTATGGTTTCATTAAAAGATTGTTTTAAAGTCAGTTGAATCTGTGAAACAGGCAATTTCATATTGGGTGTGTAAGTGGTATGACTATCTGGAAGTTTGCATGAAGCGTCGGCTAGGGGACCTAGGAACTCTTTTCCCTAGTACCCGGGACAAAACCTAACCAAATTCCTAAACGGATCCCACCACTACAGTGATTGGGCGGTTGGCTAACCCATGGGGCTAGACTGATGGATCCATCCCTAAAATGAGACTCAATTCTATTATGGTATGATAGATGAAGTAAATCTTGGACACCTATGGCTATGCCTCTCGTTGAGGAAAAAAGTGTTGTTCTCCTATGATCCAAGTGCAAGTTTCTTCCTTGATCTGACCAAGTGACTTACAGGCTCGGTCGGATCAGTTTGGTCAGTGATGACCTTGACTATGTTAGAGTAAAAATATCCTGGAGGAATCACCCGTGCTTTCCAAGTGAGGGAAGTTTTTCAAGGTTCGGTTTTGGAAGAACCGAGGGATTAGTCTCTTGTCTGGATATCCGTGGGCGAGGCCCCGAGGGAGAGACCCTGCCCCGCACAAGAAGTGCTACTTCCGTTGCTAGCACACCCGAATTCGTTGCGCGAAGGGGTCAGGGATCTTTCACCTCTGGTATCAGAGCAAATTGGCTAAAGTGGATCAATCGAGAAGCCAGAAATGTCAAAAATTTATGAAGTAGCAGTAGAAGGTTGTAATTGTGTGATGAAATTCATAATACAAATTGATATTCACAATAAAGATTCATAAATAGGTAATTGGTTCTTCAGATAAAGTACCGTAATTTTATGGAATCCCTGACTTGCTTGAGGCCTAGAAATGATGGCATTTACCTTATAATTCCAAGGACCATGACTACCTGTATATACCGAGAGTATAACTGCAGCTCTTTATTGGCAGTATATACGAGTAAATCTAAGACCTTGAAATTATAAGCAAAAATGCTATCTAGATGATGAATTCGAATGTTGGTTGATATGACTTTAGAATTCTAGTTGAAAATTGATGAGCTGATTTGGATTCAAATTGAAAAATGATGATTCCTGAATTCTAGTTAAAAGAAGATAAGTTTAACAAAGCCACAATAAGGATTAATGGGACGAATCCCAATGATGATAATAACTGAAACGATGATTGTGACTTCAGCAAATCCCTATGAGATTAGTGGATTGTGCTGAGACAGATTGCTATTGTTAACACTTGACCCAGTGGATCAAGGGATGACAAATTCAAAACCTGCATAACTAAAATTCCCATATGGAGGAATGTTCAGATGGAATTTTCGGTCTAATGGACCATTATTGTGTTAAGGATATGAATGATATGTTTTGAATGAATTATTATCTGATAATGAGTTCTATATGAAGGCATCTTTATCCCAGGATTCTGTTGGGTTGACAAGACTATAAGGAACCCCAGAATCAGTTGGATCTTAAGGGAAAGAGTTGTCCTCCATCTGCGAGATGAGGACATCTCGCGTTTTTTAAGTAGGGTAGGATGTAAGATTCCTCCCTCCAACTTTTGAGGTGTACAGGTGTAAGAAGCTCCCCTTCTGGTCTTGTAAATATTTCCCTCTCTGAAATAAAAGAAAGATCCTGTTTTGGCCTAGAGAGAGAAAATGTCTAGAGGGAGGTAATCCAAAATTGAGATATTTTTTTATATAAAAATCCTCCTAGTGTCTAAAATGGTTTCCCTTGAAATAGAAATTCAAAAAGAACTTTCCAATGTGCAATTGGAATTAATTGAAAATGTGTATAAAGGACCTTAGCCTAAGGGTCTAGATTTTCAAAAAAATTTGGATTATGGTCCAATCAAGGTTTCTATGGGCCAATAGGATCAATCCAAGTGTGGGGAGGAGATAAATCCAATGAATAAAAGAAAATACCCAAAAATGAGTAAATGCCCACATACGATGAAGAGTTGACTGAGTACAAGGTTTATCAGTAAAAAACTGTGAGATATTACTAAAATAAATGAGATATTTTGGGTATAATGATACATTTTAGACACCTTGGTAAGGAGAAGGGGGGACTTCAAGGAGGTGCCTATTTCACACATGTGGTGGAGTTTTTAACTCAAAAATATTGTGATATTTTTATCTCTCCTCTCTCCTGGATCAAACCAAATCAAAAGGGAGCCAAACTACGTCCAAATCTTGTCCAAATTCAGCCAAATTGAACCTGGAAAATTCTAGAACCTAGTTGGACTTGGTTAGAGGCCTCCCTTATTAAAAGACTAAGGTTATGTAAAAGAGTAGGAGAAGGGTGTGTGTGTGTGAATGGACTTATGGTCCACTAGCTCACCTATTTAAAGGTGGAGCTAGAAGGCATTTTGATATGAGCAAAGGCCAAGTTGTATTCATAAGCAACTTAATAAACAAGATATGTTCTTGTATTTTGAGTCTCTCTCCTCCACTCATATTGATCTAGCATAAGCACCATGAATTTTATCATGGTATCTAGAGCTAGGCAACTTGCAAGGTGTAGAATAGATCAAAAAAGTGGTTTTTAGAGTGCACCTCATCTACCCCCAGCCATTGGAGGCCTTCCAGCAGCTTGAGGAGGCCAAATCTCGGCGTGATTTCAACTAGAAACTTGAAGAAGACCTCTAGGCACTCGAGTTTGTACAGGCAATTGATGGATTACATCTCTCTTAGCCGCGCCATTGCCGTTTGAGCAGGCCGGCGCATGATTTCTCTATAGTGATTGTTTCGTACACAAATTTGCAACCTGTGGTAAGATTTAAGCCACATAAACTTAGGGCTTTTGAAGCCCATATTCTCAAGGTTCTACAGCCCAGAGATGAGCCCCAATGGTTGCTCGACGCGCGTGTAAGAGAAGAGGCAAAAGACCAAGCGGCTACTCGTTTTCTCCATGAAAGCTTGCTCAAGAGCTTGTTAATAGTGTTCATAAACACTAATAGTGTTGATTAACATTAATGATGCTACTAATCCAAAAAAGGGAAACCATTCCAAAATGTTTCTAAACACTAAGTGTGTTCTTAAACACTAATGGTGAATCTAATCATCAAGACAAGTGTCAATTGATGCTAAAAATATGCACTAATAGTGTTGCTAAACACTAATGGTGATCGTAATCACCAAAGAAAGTGTTCCTTGACACTAATGAAGCTTTCTCCATCAGAATTAGTGATTGGGCACAAACCCTAAGTGCTAAACCATAAGCTTCACAATCTTAATCTCCTTTTTATGCAACATCCTTGGCTTGATTAAGGGTTGTTGCACTCTCATAAGCCTTTCTCTTTCTACTTAAGCCAAATCATCACAAATTTTTTGGTTTTCTTCTTCATAAATCAGCCCATTACTCTCTTGTAATCTCCCTTCAATACCCAATGTCAAAGGAAAATACCCAAATTAAAAAGTTCTCAGGAGAGGGCTTCCACACTTGGCAAGTTCTTGTCAAGTACAAGATGATGTCCAAAGGTTATTGATCAAACTAAGGCTGAAGATATTGAAGATGATGAGCCATCATCATGCTTCATCTTGATGAGGCTCTTATTCACCATGTGGACCAGCTTCCGACTGCAAAGGAGAAATGGGATGAGCTTGACAAGCTCTATGGAGCTCGTGGTGGTAAGAATTCCAAGATCTCACTTAAAATTCAATTTTTTAGCTTGGAGCTCAAAGAGGGAGATGGCATTGGAGCCTTTATCTCTCACTTGAAGGACCTTATGGCTCAACTTGCATCAGTGGCTGTTTTGCTAAAAGTAGTCAAGAAGGTGTACCCCACCTTAGTCACCACCGTGAAGAACATACCTAATCCCACCCTTGAAGGAGTCATTCAATCTTGTCTTGATGAAGAGAAGAGGCCAAAAGGAGGAGCTGAATCTTCAAGTGCAACAACTTCATTGAATATCGAACAAGCTTTGTCACATCAAGTGATCAAAGTAAGGTGTGTCCATTGCAAAAAGGTGGGTCATTTGGCAAATAATTGTTGGATCAAATATCCCAACAAGATGAAATGTAACAAGTGTAAAAAAACAGGACACATCACTTCTAAATGTCCTAACAAAGAGTCAGAGGTAACTTTGTATCAGCCTCTAACTCCACTAAGAAATTGTTTTAAATCTCAATGTAACAACACCTATATTCCTAACCCTGTCCGCCTAATGTTGAAAGAGGAATGTTCAGATGGAATTTTCAGTCTAATGGACCATTATTGTGTTAAGGATATGAATGATATGTTTTGAATGAATTGTTATCTGATAATGAGTTCTATATGAAGGGATTTTTATCCTAGGATTCTTTTGGGTTGACCTGACTATAAGGAACCCCAGAATCAGTTGGATCTTAAGGGAAAGAGGGGTCCTCCAGCTGTTGCAAGATGAGGACATCTCGCGTTTTTTAAGTAGGGTAGGATGTAAGATTACTCCCTCCAGCTTTTGAGGTGTACAGGTGTAAGAACCTCCCCTTCTGTTCATGAATTATTCCCCTCTCTGAAATAAAAGAATGATCCTATTTTACCCTATTTTGGCCTGGAGAGAGAAAATGTCTAGAGGGAGGTAATCCAAAATTTAGATATTTTTGGATATAAAAATCCTCCTAGTATCTAAAATGGTTTCCCCTGAAACAGAAATTCAAAAAGAACTTTCCAATGTGCAATTGGAATTAATCAAAAATGTGTATAAAGGACCTTAGCCTAAGGATCTAGATTTTTAGAAATTTTTGGATTATTGTCCAATTAAGATTCCTATGGGCCAATAGGATCAATCCAAGTGTGGGGAGGAGATAAATCCAATGAATAAAAGAAAATACTCAAAAATGAGTAAATGCCCACATAAGATGAAGAGTTGACTGAGTACAAGGTTTATTAGTAAAAAACTATGAGATATTACTTAAAAAATAAGATATTTTGGGTATAATGATACATTTTTGACACCTTGGTAAGAAGAAGGGGGGACTTCAAGGAGGCGCCTATTTCACACATGTGGAGTTTTTAACACAAAAATATTGTGATATTTTTATCTATCCTCTTTCCTGGATCAAACCAAATCAAAAGGGAGCCAAACTACGTCCAAATCTTGTCCAAATCAAAAGGGAGCCAAACTACGTCCAAATCTTGTCCAAATTCAGCCAAACTAAACCTCAAAAATTCTAGAACCTAATTGGACTTGGTTAGAGGCCTCCCTCACCTAATAGATCCTTAGTCCTTTGTAAAAAAATCTATGAACTATACCATGCCAGTAATATACTAAAATAATGATATTTTCTATTATCCTCTAAAAATCCTTCACAATTTGGAGAGATTGGAGCTTCTCTCTCTTCAACCTTCTTTGGAGCCTTCCTCAACATACTAACTAATTGATTGGTTGGGGGCCTCCAATGACTAAAGAATCAAGCAAAACAAGAGGTAAAGTGTGACTTTATGGTCTTTTTCTTAATCTTCTAAATGTTTTTCACTTCTCAACCCCTCTCAAGCTTGAGAAGTATTCAATTGAATGGTTCTTCAATGCAAATGAAACTCTCTAACAAATTTTAGTGATTAATCACATAAAGTTTACATTTATGCTTAAATTAGAATGATTTTATGTTTATCTCTCTCTCCCCCAAAAAGAAAGGTCATTCTTCCTATGACCAATTCTCTACTCAATTGATGCTTCTCATGGAGAAATTCTTAATTCACAAATCAAACTCTAGGCTTGTGAAGCTAGAGGTTAAGAAAATGATTTCTTATACTTATATGCTTGAAAATTATAGTAATATTATGACATAAATCCATAAATTAGATTTAAGGCTAAAAGATAGTTATACTATCATATTTGCATTACTATGTCTTATTCTTTTCAAAAATATTAAAAATTTGCCAGTAAGAGCAACAAAGCTATGGTAAAATTTTTAAGAAATTGACACATAATTTATTCTTATGCATAACGTGAAAAGAGGACTTCCTACCATATTCTAGGATTGAATATCCTAGGCTAAAAGAATGATTTTTTCACATTCAATGAAAAAATAATTTTTAAGGTTTATGTATAGTTAAATAATTAAGAAAAGAGAAACTTATGGTAACTATATTTAAATGATAAAAGAGGAATTCCTATGACATTTGGAATTCAATCATTTAAATAGGAAAAGTGAAATTCCTAGCATATTGGAATTAATGGATATTTTATTTAAATTTAAAGATAAATTTTAGATAAATTTATTTTATATATGAGAAATATTTAAATGATAAAAGAGAAATTCCTATGACATTTGGAATTCAATCATTTAAATAGGAAAAGTGAAATTCCTAGCATATTGAAATTAATGGATATTTTATTTAAATTCAAAGATAAATTTTAGATACATTTATTTTATGTATGAGAAATATTTAAATGATAAAAGAGGAATTCCTATGACATTTGGAATTCAATCATTTAAATAGAAAAAGTAAAATTCCTAGCATATTGGAATTAATGGATAGTTTATTTAAATTCAAAGATGAATTTTAGATAAATTTCTTTTATTTATGAGAAATATTTAAATGATAAAAGAGAAATTCTTATGACATTTGGAATTCAATCATTTAAATGGAAAAAGTGAATTTCCTAGCATATTGGAATTAATGGATATTTTATTTAAATTAAAAGATAAATTTTAGATAAATTTATTTTATGTATGAGAAAATTTAAATGATAAAAGAGGAATTCCTATGACATTTGGAATTCAATCATTTACATGGGAAAAGTGAATTTCCTAGCATATTGGAATTAATGGATATTTTAAATTCAAAGATGAATTTTAGATAAATTTATATGAGAAATATTTAAATGATAAAAGAGGAATTCTTATGACATTTGGTATTCAATCATTTAAATGAAAAAAGTGAAATTCTTTGCATATTGAATTAATGGATATTTTATTAAAGAAAAGAGAGATTTTAGATAGATTTATTTTAAAAGAGGAATTCCTATGACATTGGAATGCAAATAATTAAATGCAAAAACAGAAATTCCGATGATATTTGACGTCCAAGAAACTAAATGGGAATAATGTGAAATGGATGTGATAAGATGTAAATGAGATGCGATAGGATGTCAATGGATGTGATAAGATGTAAATGGGATGTTATAGGATATGAAATGGATGTGATGAGATATAAATGGGATGTGATAGGATGTGAATGGAAGTGATAAGATGTAAATGGGATATGATGTAAATGGATGTGAATGGATGTAAATGGATGTGATGTAAATGAATGTGATGGATGTGAATGGATGTGATGCGAATGAATAAGATTGATGTGAATGGATGAGATGTGAATGGATGTGAATGGATGAGATGTGATGTGAATAGATGTGATGTGATGTGATGTGATGTGATGTGATGTGATGTGGATCGGGGTAGATATGAATGGATAAGATGTGAATGAATGTGATGTGATGAGATGTGGATATGGGTAGATGTGAGTGGATGAGATGTGATGAGGATAAATGAGGAAAGATGTGACGAGATGGAAAATGATGTGATTGCATGAGAATGGGAATACATATGAATTGGACGTGGATTAAATAAAGTGGACTGATGTCGAATAATATGAAAAGGTGAGAGTTCATTATAGAAATTGTATTTATGACCTGTTTTTAAATGATTGTTTTATATCAATAATGCTGGTGGGGGGAAGCATTTTGATCGTTTTGTGAATGAGGTTGTGGAGACCTAACTGATAAAGTTGCAGCAGCTGACGGAGAGTCAACGACATCTCGCGTAGCAAGGTCGGCCCAGCCTCGGTTTGATTTAAATGGTGAGCTTCTGTACGGTGGATGAGGGACCAAGGAAGCGGCCTATGAGTGAAGCGCTAGGTGACCTGCGAGAAGGATCCTAGAGGGTGTTGACCATACGGTGCAACAAGGAGTAAGAGTTGTTTTCTGAATTCACGCATGGATCTGGTTGATTGACCTTACTGGTCCTCAATGGATGAGTCCATGGCTCTTTTATATGGATTTTGTTAAAACCCTAAGATCTCTCTAGATAATTGTTATGCATAAACATGCATAAATCAGGCATAAACTCAACCACCCAACCACCCCCGAGCCCAAGGGATGCACACATGAATAATAAATGAAATACATCATACCTCTACCTTGATGTCCCATACCATCAAGAGGTATAACACAATCCAATAGCATGTAGCTAAAGTGTGAAATGGTAGGTGAGTAGATATGAACCTCTACAAAGAGAGCATAACATAGCCTTGGCCTCATGGAGCCCAAACCTCCAAGCCCCCCAAGCTCCCTTGAGTGTGCCCCATGCCCCTATTATATAGGAGGGCCCTCAAGTGACTCTTGACTTTCCATTCCTCATGTGTGACCCTTGGATGCCTGACCCTAACCTTAAACCTTAAGGTTAGTCCTAACCCATGCTCCACTAGAGCTTGTTCCCATGCTCCCATGCTCACAAGCCTAATGTGGGTTAGCCTCCTAGTATATGCATACATAATGTGTATATAACATAGCACACATAATGTACATATAACATACTTCCCCTCTCTCAAAACATTGCACTCTTGCAATGAAAAGAAGGAGAACTGCGCTGAACAATCTCAACCGACTCCCAAGTCGAATTCTTAATTTCCCTATCTTTCCACCTTATTTTAACCTCAGGGATTAGTCAACTACAAAGTTTCCTTTCCCTGAATTCAAGTACCTTATCAGGTTCATGTGGAACATAGGATAATTCATCGACTTCAACGAGTTCTTGAGGAGTAACTGTGTCATCCTCACCTCCCAGTTTCCCTTTCAATCTATCGATATAAAAGACTGGATGAACCCTAACAATTGGAGGTAGTCTTAGTTCATATGCAACCGTGCCAATCCAATATATATCTCGAAATGGACCACAATATCTAGGAGATAAATTCGAGCATTTTCCATTGACAAAGTCTGAAAATCTTTAGGAACATTAAAATAAACCAACGCTCCTGGTTCAAAAGACCGAGATGAGCGTCCCCTATCAGCATAAAACCGTGCCCTATCATGAGCACTCCTGATAGAATCCCGAGCTTCGGTCAGAATTTCCTACATATCACGCAAGAAATCCCTCGATGCATCAAGCTCGATGTCCTTAAGACTGACATCAATAGGTGCCCTGAGTTGATACCCATACATAAGTATGCACGGACTAAAATAATAGCCGTAAATTTAGAACTTTATAGGCAAATTCCATCATTGGAAGATATTTCCCAATATGATGATTTTCTAGAGACATGCACGAAGCATATAATCTGATTCATACACTCTGTTTGCCCATCAGACTACTGCGGATGATCAGAACAATTCACATTCAAAGTAACTTTTTCGTTGTAAACCTTTCGGAATAAAGTAGGAAAGCATGGCATTATAACAGCAGAAACCAAGGATTCATCGGCGCCCCGACATACCCACATCTGCATATGGAATAATCGACGTCTCGAGTTACCCATATCAACATAGAGTCATCAACGTCTCGATGAGTCACATATGTCCATCCGTAAACCTATCAGGTTGATTGTGTAAATCACCTAAAGCACGGAACTAGAGAAAGAAATGCCAACAAAGGAAGAATCCAAATTTCCTTATCCGAACACAACAAGATAAACTTGTTTGAACTCTAAAGAAAGAGATTTCAACAAGTGAAAATGCCGACGAGATTACCCTCATCAAAACATGTAGGCTATAGATAAAAAAAAATTATCTAGAGAATACCCACACTATAACTTCTAGTGAATTTAGAAAATAAGATTGTCTTTGAATGTTGAGGTCAACATGCTAAGTGATGTAAGCAAAGCAACAATCTTGAGCCCAAATTATCCCATAAGATAATATATGTGAGGGATCCCTAGCGTCCCATACCACCATGATACCACCCATACATACCTTAACAATTTGGAACTCCCTAGTATGCTGTCTAGAAAATATGAATTAAATCCTGTATAAAAGGAATAAGATGGCCTTATCCAGACTTTCACATACTAAACCTGTCTCTATCTACCTGAGACTACATCAAGGAATAAATCCTTCAGAGTACATCAAGGAATAAATCCTTCTGAGTACATTTTTTAAATTCCTCTTTTAAAATAAATCTATCTAAAATTCCTCTTTTCTTTAATAAAATATCCATTAATTCAATATGCCAGGAATTCTAATTTTTTCATTTAAATGATTGAATTCCAAATGTCATAGGAATTTCTCTTTTATTATTTAAATATTTCTCATACATAAAATAAATTTATCTAAAATTCATCTTTGAATTTAAATAAAATATCCATTAATTCTAATATGCTAGAAAATTCACTTTCCCATTTAAATGATTGAATTGCAAATGTCATAGGAATTCCTCTTTTATCATTTAAATATTCCTCATACATAAAATAAATTTATCATTTAAATATTTCTCATATATAAAATAAATTTATCTAAAATTTATTTTTAAATTTAAATAAAATATCCGTTAATTCCAATATGCTAGGAATTTCACTTTTTCTATTTAAATGATTGAATTCCAAGTGTCATAAGAATTTCTCTTTTATCATTTAAATATTTCTCATATATAAAATAAATTTATCTAAAATTTATATTTGAATTTAAAAAAAATATTCATTATTTCCAATATGCTAGGAATTGCCCTTTTTCTATTTAAATGATTGCATTCCAAATTTCATAGGAATTTCTCTTTTACCATTTAAATATTTCTCATACATAAAATAAATTTATCTAAAATTTATCTTTGAATTTAAATAAAATATCCATTAATTCCATTATGCTAAGAATTTCACTTTTCCTATTTAAATGATTGAATTCCAAATGTCATAGGAATTCCTCTTTTATCATTTAAATATTTCTCATATATAAAATAAATTTTTCTTAAATTCATCTTTGAATTTAAATAAAATATCCATTAATTCAAATATGCTAGGAATTTCACTTTTCCTATTTAAATGATTGAATTCCAAATATCATAGGAATTCCTCTTTTATTATTTAAATATAATTACCATAATTTTCTCTTTTCTTAAATATTTAATTATACATAAACCTTAAAAATTAGTTTTCCATTGAATGTGAGAATAATTTTTCTTTTAGCCTAGGATATTCAATCCTAGAATATGGTAGGAAGTCCTCTTTTCACGTTATGCATCAGAATGAATTATGTATCAATATTTCTTAAAATTTTTGCCATAGCTCCGTTGCTATTGGTAAATTTTAATATTTTTGAAAAGAATAAGACAGAGTAATGTAATTATGATAGTATAAATATCTTTTAGCCTTAAATCTAATTTATGGATTTATGTCATAATATTACCATAATTTTCAAGCATATAAGTATAAAAAATCATTTTCTTAACCTCTAGCTTTACAAGCCTAGAGTTTGATTTGTGAATTAAGAATTTCTCCATGAGAAGTATCAATTGAATAGAGAATTGGTCATAGGAATGACCATTCTTTTGGGGGAGAGAGAGATAAACATAAAAGCATTCTAATTTAAGCATAAATATAAACTTTATGTGATTAATCACTAAAATTCATTAGAGAACTTTATTTGCATTGAAGAACTTTATTTGCATTGAAGAACCATTCAATTGAATACTTCTCAAGCTTGAGAGGGGTTGAGAAGTGAAAAAAATTTAGAAGATTAAGAAAAAGACCATAAACGCACACTTTACCTCTTGTTTTGCTTGAGTCTTTAGTCATTGGAGAGGCTCCCAATCAATCAATTGGTTAGTATGTTGAGGAAGGCTCCAAAGAAGGTTGAAGAGAGAGAGAAGCTCCAATCTCTTCAAATTGTGGAGAATTTTTAGAGGATAATAGAAAATATCATTATTTTATTATAATACTGGCATGGTATAGTTCACAGATTTTTTAAAAAAAGACTAAGGATCTATTGACAGGTGAGGGAGGCCTCTAACCAAGTCTAGCTGGGTTCTAGAATTTTGGAGGTTCAGTTTGGCTGAATTTGGACTTAATTTGGCTCCCTTTTGATTTGGTTTTAGGAGAGAGGAGAGATAACAATATCACAATATTTTTGAGTTTAAAACTCCACCACATGTGTGAAATAGGAGCCTCCTTGAAGTCCCCCCTTCTCCTTACCAAGGTGTCAAAAATGTATCATTTTACCCAAAATATCTCATTTTTCAGTAATATCTCATAGTTTTTTTACTAATAAACCTTGTACTCAGCCAACTCTTCATCTTATGTGGGCATTTACTCATTTTTGGGTATTTTCTTTTATTCATTGGATTTATCTCCTCCCCACACTTGGATTGATCCTATTGGCCCATAGGAACCTTGATTGGACCATCATTCAAAAATTTCTGAAAATCTAGACCCTGAGGCTAAGGTCCTTTATACACATTTTCAATTAATTCTAATTGCACATTAGAAAGTTCTTTTTGAATTTCTATTTCAGGGGAAACCATTTTAGACACTAGGAGGATTTTTATATCAAAAAATATCTCAATTTTGGATTACCTCCCTCTAGACATTTTCTCTCTCCAGGCCAAAATAGAGTAAAACATGATCTTTCTTTTATTTCAGAGAGGGGAATAATTACAAGATCAGAAGGGGAGGTTCTTACACCTGTACACCTCAAAAGCTGGAGGGAGTAATCTTACATCCTACCCTACTTAAAAAATGCGAGATGTCCTCATCTCGCAGCAGCTGGAGGACACCTCTTTCCCTTAAGATCCAACTGATTCTGGGGTTCCTTATAGTCTGGTCAACCCAACAAAATCCTGGGTTAAAGATCCCTTCATATAGAACTCATTATCAGATAACAATTCGTTCAGAACATATCATTCATATCCTTAACACAATAATGGTCCATTAGACCAAAAATTCCATCTGAACATTCCTCCATGGGAATTTTAGTTATGCAGTTTTTAATTTGTCATCCCTTAACTTGATCCACTGGGTCAAGTGTTAACAGTAGCAATCTGTCTCAGCACAATCCACTAATCTCATAGGGATTTACTGTAGTCAAAATCATCATTCTAGTTATTATCATCATCATTGGGATTCGTCCCATTCATCCTCATTGTGGCTTTGTTAAACTTATCTTCTTTCAACTAGAATTCAGGAATCATCATTTTTCAATCAGAATCCAAATCAACTCATCAATTTTCAACCAGAATTCTAAAATCATATTAACAACATTCGAATTCATCATCTCGATAGCATTTTTGCTTATAATTTCAAGGTCTTAGATTTACTCATATATAATGCCAGTAAAGAGTTGAAGTTATACCCTCGGTATATATGGGTAGTCACGGTCCTTAAAATTATAAGGTAATTGCCATCATGTCTAGGCCTCAAGCAAGTCAGGGATTCCATACAATTGCGGTACTTTATCTGAAGACCCAATTACCTATTTATGAATCTTTATTCTGAAGTATGAATTTCATCACACAATTACGACCTTTTAGTGCTACTTTTCATAAATTTTTGACATTTCTGACTTCTCGGTTGATCCACTTTAGCCAATTCACTTTGATTCCTGCCCCCTCCCCGCGCAACGAGTTTGGGGGTGCTAGCAGCAGAGCGGAAGTAGCACTTTTTGCACGGGGCAGGGTCCCTCACTCGGGGCCTCGTCCACGGATATCCGGACAAGAGACTAATCCCTCGGTTCTTCCAAAACTGAACCCGGAAAAACATCCCTTGCCCGGAAAGCACGGGCGATTCCTCCAGGATATTTTTACTCTAACGTAATCAAGGTCATCATTGACCAAACTGATCCGACTGAACCTGTAAGTCACTTGGTCAGATCAAGGAAGAAACTTGCACTTGATCATAGAGACCAACGCTTTTTTCCTCATCGAGAGGCACAGTCGTTGATTCTTTTCCATAGAACAAGGACTATCCGAGATTTATTTTATCTATCATACCATAACCAAATTGAGTCTTATTTTAGGGATCCATTAAACCAGCCTAACCTCATCCAGTCCCATGGGTTAGCCAACCGCCCAACCACTATAGTGATGGGATCCATTTAGAAATTTGGTTATAAAAATCCAGATGGAATATCCATTGAAGATTACCAAGATCAACCAACACATCCATATAAAAGAGCCATGGACTCATCCGTTGAGGACCAGCAAGGTCAATCAACCAGATCAATGCCCGAATTCAAAAGACAACTCTTACTCCTTGTTCCAATATCTTCCTCGACGCACGTGTGGGTATCTTCGACGACCCGGAGCTCGAGCACCATATGGTCAGCACCCTCTAGGATCCTTCTCGCAGGTCACCTAGCGCTTCACTCATAGGCCGCTTCCTTGGTCCCTCATCCACCGTACCGGAAGCTCACTATTTCAATTGAACCGAGGCTGGTCAAGACCTCAGCCGACCTTACTACGTGAGACATCCTCTGTTGACTCTCCGTCAGCTGTTGCAACTTTATCAGTTAGGTCTCCACAACCTCATTCACAAGATGGTCGAAATGCTTCCCCCCACCAGCATTATTGACATAAAACAATCATTTAAAAATAGGTCATAAATACAGTTTCTATAATGAACTCTCGTCTTTCCATATTGTTCCACATCAGTCCACTTTATTTAATCCACGTCCAATTCATATGTATTCCCATTCTCATCCAATCACATCATTTTCCATCTCATCACATCTTTCCTCATTTATCCTCATCACATCTCATCCACTTGCATCTACCCATACTCACATCTCATCACATTACATTCATTCACATCTCATCCATTCATATCTACCCTAATCCACATCACATCACATCACATCACATCACATCACATCTAATTCACATCACATCTCATCCATTCACACATCCATTCACATATATCTCGATTCACATCACATCACATCACATCCATTCACATCACATCTCATCCATTCATATCCATCTTATTCATTCGCATCACATCCATTCACATCCATCACATTCATTTACATCACATCCATTTACATCCATTCCACATCACATCACATCCCACCCATTCATACTTATCCAACATCACATCACATCACATCACATCCACATTCATCACATTCATTGTATTCCCATCCCATCACATACATTCTATCCACATTACATCACATCCACATCATATCTCATTCGTACACATCCCATTTTATTCATCCACATACATCCAATATTTCACATGCACGACTATCTACATCTATCCATACATTCACATCTATCACTTCACATTCACATCTATTCACATCACATCAGAACTCTTTACATCACATCACATCTCATCCACATCCACATCACATTCAGATCCACATCTCTTTACATTACACCACATCTCATTCACATCAACATCACATTGACATCCACATCCCTTTACATCACATGACATTCTTTCACATACACATACACATCCACACCCATTCTTTCACATACACATACACATCCACATCCATTTACATCACATCCTTATACACATCCACATCCATTTACTTCCCATCTCACCCTTTCCAATATCCTCTCATCTCATCATTCACATTCACATCCATTTACTTCACATGTTATCCATATTCATTTTCATTACACCACATCCTATCACATCCCATTTACATCTTATCACATCCCATTTACATCTTATCACATCCATTCACATCCTATCGCATCCCATTTACATCTTATCACATCCTATCGCATCCCATTTACATCTTATCACATCCATTTCACATCCTATCACATCCCATTTACATCTTATCACATCCATTCACATCCCATCGCATCCCATTTACATCTTATCACATCCATTTCACATCCATTCCCATTTAGTTTCTTGGACCTCAAATATCATGGAAATTCCTCTTTTTGCATTTAATTATTTGCATTCCAATGTCATGAGAATTCCTCTTTTAAAAAAAATCTATCTAAAATTCATCTTTTCTTTAATAAAACATCCATTAATTCAATATGCCAAGAATTTCACTTTTCCCATTTAAATGATTGAATTCAAAATGTCATAGGAATTCCTCTTTTATAATTTAAATATTTCTTATACATAAAATAAATTTATCTTTAAATTTAAATAAAATATCCATTAATTCCAATATGCTAGAAAATTCACTTTTCCCATTTAAATGATTGAATTCCAAATGTCATAGGAATTACTCTTTTATTATTTAAATATTCCTCATACATAAAATAAATTTATCTTTGAAT
The DNA here is from genome assembly GCF_041138505.1 of Cibotium barometz. Lineage (NCBI taxonomy): Eukaryota > Viridiplantae > Streptophyta > Polypodiopsida > Cyatheales > Cibotiaceae > Cibotium > Cibotium barometz. The sequence continues at coordinate 29,256,329 of NC_141101.1, read as the reverse complement.
TTAAATAAAATATCCATTAATTTCAATATGCTAGAAAATTAACTTTTCCTATTTAAATGATTGAATTCCAAATGTCATAGGAATTCCTCTTTTATCATTTAAATATTTCTCATATATAAAATAAATTTATGTAAAATTCATCTTTTAATTTAAATAAAATATCCATTGATTCCAATATGCTAGGAATTTCACTTTTCTGATTGAATTCCAAATGTCATAGGAATTCCTCTTTTATCATTTAAATATTTCTCATATATAAAATAAATTTATCTAAAATTCATCTTTGAATTTAAATAAAAACTCCATTAATTTTAATATGCTAGGAATTTTACTTTTCCTATTTAAATGATTGAATTCAAAATTTCATAGGAATTCCTCTTTTATCATATAAATATTTCTCATACATAAAATAAATTTATCTAAAATTTATCTTTGAATTTAAATAAAATATCTATTAATTTCAATATACTAGGAATTTCACTTTTCCTATTTAAATGATTGAATTCCAAATGTTATAGAAATTTCTCTTTTTTTATTTAAATATTTTTGATATATTAAATAAATTTATCTAAAATTTATCTTTAAATTTAAATAAAATATCCATTAATTCCAATATGCTAGGAATTTCACTTTTCTTATTTAAATGATTGAATTTCAAATGTCATAGGAATTTCTCTTTTATCATTTAAATATTTCTCATATATAAAATTTTTTATCTAAAATTTATCTTTGAATTTAAATAAAATATCCATTAATTTAAATATGCTAGAAATTTTACTTTTCCTATTTAAATGATTGAATTCAAAATTTCATAGAAAATTCTCTTTTATCATTTCAATATTTCTCATAAATAAAATAAATTTATCTAAAATTTATCTTTGAATTTAAATAAAATATCCATTAATTCTAATATGCTAGGAATTTCACTTTTTCTATTTAAATGATTGAATTCCAAATGTCATAGAAATTTCTCTTTTTTTATTTAAATATTTTTGATATATAAAATAAATTTATCTAAAATTCATCTTTGAATTTAAATAGAATATCCATTAATTCCAATATGCTAGGAATTTTCCTATTTCCATTTAAATAGTTCAATTCCAAATGTCATAGGAATTTATCTTTTATCATTTAATCATAATTACCATAATTTTCTCTTTTCTTTATTATTTAATTATACATAAATCTTAAAAATTATTTTTCCATTGAATGTGAAAAATTCATTCTTTTAGCCTAGGATATTCAATCCTAGAATATGGTAGAAAGTCCTCTTTTAACGTTATGCATAAGAATAAATTATGTATCAATTTCTTAAAATTTTACCATATCTCCGTTTTGCTATTACTGGTAAATGTTAATATTTTTTAAAAATAAGACATAGTAATGTAATTATGATAGTATAACTATCTTTTAGCCTTAAATCTAATTTATGGATTTATCTCATAATATTACCATAATTTTCAAGCATTTAAATATAAGAAACTATTTTCTCAACCTCTAGCTTCACAAGTCTAGAGTTTGATTTGTGAATTAAGAATTTCTCAATGAGAAGCATCAATTGAATAGAGAATTGGTCATAGGAATGACCATTTTTTGAGGGAGAGAGATAAAAACATAAAAAGCATTCTAATTTAAGCATAAATGTAAACTTTATGTGATTAATCACTAAAATGTATTAGAGAGCTTCATTTGCATTGAAGAACCATTCAATTGAATACTTGTCAAGCTTGAGAGGGGTTGAGAAGTGAAAAACATTTGGAAGATTAAGAAAAAGACCATAAAGTCACACTTTACCTCTTGTTTTGCTTGATGTTTTAGCCATTGGAGAGGCCCCCAACCAATCAATTGGTTAGTATGTTGAGGAAGGCTCCAAAGAAGGTTGAAGAGAGAGTGAAGCTACAATCTCTCCAAATTGGAGAATTTTTAGAGGATAATAGAAAATATCATTATTTTAGTATAATACTGGCATGGTATAGTTCACATATTTTTTCTACAAAGGATTAAGGATCTATTTATAGGTGAGGGAGGCCTCTAACCAAGTCCAATTAGGTTCTAGAATTTTCCAAGTTCAGTTTGGCTGAATTTGGATAAGATTTGGCTCCCTTTTAATTTGGTTTCCAGGAGAGAGGAGAGATAACAATATCACAATATTTTTGAGTTAAATCCTCCACCACATGTGTGAAATAGGCGCCTCCTTGAAGTCCCCCCTTCTCCTTACCAAGGTGTTAAAAATGTATCATTATACCCAAAATATCTCATTTTTTTAGTAATATTTTATAGTTTTTTACTAATAAACCTTGTACTCAGTCAACTCTTCATCTTATGTGGGCATTTACTCTTTTTTTTTGGGTATTTTCTTTTATTCATTGGATTTATCTCCTTCCCACACTTGGATTGATCCTATTGGTCCATAGGAACCTTGATTGGACCATAATCCAATTTTTTTTGAAAATCTAGACCCTTAGGCTAAGGTCCTTTATACACATTTTCAATTAATTCCAATTGCACATTGGACAGTTCTTTTTGAATTTCTGTTTCAGGGGAAACCATTTTAGACACTAGGAGGATTTTTATATCAAAAAATATCTCAATTTTGGATTACCTCCCTCTAGACATTTTCTCTCTCCAGGCCAAAACAGGGTAAAATAGGATCTTTCTTTTATTTTAGAGAGGGGAATAATTACAAGATCAGAAGGGGAGGTTCTTACACCTGTACACCTCAAAAGCTGGAGGGAGGAATCCTACATCCTTCCTCAAAAGCTGGAGGGAGGAATCCTACATCCTACCCTACTTAAAAAACGTGAGATGTCCTCATCTCACAGCTCGAGGACAACTCTTTCCCTTAAGATCCAATCGATTCTGGGGTTCCTTATAGTCTGATCAACCCAACAAAATCCTGGGATAAATATCCCTTCATATAGAACTCATTATCAGATAACAATTTATCAGAACATATCATTCATATCCTTAACAGAATAATGGTCCATTAGACCAAAAATTCCATCTGAACATTCCTCCATGGGAATTTTAGTTATGCAGGTTTTAAATTTGTCATCCCTTAACTTGATCCACTGGGTCAAGTGTTAATAGTAGCAATCTGTCTCAGCACAATCCACTAATCTCATAGGGATTTGCTGAAGTCACAATCATCATTCCAGTTATGGATTCGTCCCATTCATCCTTATTGTGGCTTTGTTAAACTATTCTTCTTTCAACTAGAATTTAGGAATCATCATTTTTCAATCAGAATCCAAATCAACATATCAATTTTCAACTAGAATTCTAAAATCATATCAACCAACATTTGAATTTATCATCTGGATAGCAAGGTCTTAGATTTACTCGTATATACTGTCAGTAAAGCGCTGCACTTATACCCTCGGTATATACGGGTAGTCATGGTCCTTGAAATTATAAGGTAATTGCCATCATGTCTAGGCCTCAAGCAAGTCAGGGATTCCATACAATTGCGGTACTTTATCTGAAGACCTAATTACCTATTTATGAATCTTTATTCTGAATATCAATTTGTATGAATTTCATCACACAGTTACAACCTTTTACTACTACTTCATAAATTTTTGACATTTCTAGCTTCTCGGTTGATCCACTTTAGCCAATTCGCTCTGATACCAGTTAAAAGATCCCTTTCCCCTCCGCGCAACGAATTCGGGGGTGCTAGCAGCGGAAGTAGCACTTCTTGCACGAGGCAGGGTCCCTCACTCGGGGCCTTGCCCACGGATATCCGGCCAAGAGAATAGTCCCTCAGTTCTTCCAAAATCGAACTCGAAAAAACTTCCCTCACCGAGAAAGCACGGGCGATTCCTCGAGGATATTTTTACTCTAACGTAGTCAAGGTCATCACTGACCAAACTCATCTGACCGAACCTATAAGTCACTTGGTCAGATCAAGGAAGAAACTTGCACTTGGATCAGAGACCAACGCTTTTTTCCTCATCAAGAGGCACATCCGCCGTTGATTCTTTTCCATAGAACAAGGACTGTCCGGGATTTACTTCATCTATCATACCATAACAGAGTTGAGTCTCATTTAGGGATCCATCCGTCCAGCCTTACCCCATCCAGACCCATGGGTTAACCAACCGGCCCAACCACTATAGTGATGGGATCCATTTAGGAATTTGGTTAGGTTTTGTCCCGGGTACCAGGGAAAAGAGTTCCCACACTCCCTAGCCGGTGCTTCATGCAAACTTCAAGATAATCACACCACTTGCAAGCCCAATATGAAATTGCCTGTTTCACAGATTCAGTTGACTTTAAAACAATCTTTTAATGAAACCATAGTATCACTGATCATAATCCTCCAAAATATCCGGTTGACTTCTAATTTTCATATCATTCCTTCATCGGTGTACCTATGGAATCATTGGCAACCAGAACGCTCACCACCTATTCACTCAGGGGCCTTTTCAATAGTTCCTAGCTAATAGTACCCGGAAATATATTCACTTATAATAATCCAGATGGAATCTCTGTTGAAGATCAGAAAGATCAACCAACAAATCTGTTATATGTACATTATGTGTGCTATGTTATATACACATTATGTATGCATATACTAGGAGGCTAACCCACATTAGGCTTGTGAGCATGGGAGCATGGGAACAAGCTCTAGTGGAGCATGGGTTAGGACTAACCTTAAGGTTTAAGGTTAGGGTCAGGCATCCAAGGGTCACACATGAGGAATGGAAAGTCAAGAGTCACTTGAGGGCCCTCCTATATAATAGGGGCATGGGGCACACTCAAGGGAGCTTGGGGGGCTTGGAGGTTTGGGCTCCATGAGGCCAAGGCTATGTTATGCTCTCTTTGTAGAGGTTCATATCTACTCACCTACCATTTCACACTTTAGCTACATGCTATTGGATTGTGTTATACCTCTTGATGGTATGGGACATCAAGGTAGAGGTATGATGTATTTCATTTATTATTCATGTGTGCATCCCTTGGGCTCGGGGGTGGTTGGGTGGTTGAGTTTATGCCTGATTTATGCATGTTTATGCATAACAATTATCTAGAGAGATCTTAGGGTTTTAACAGTGGTATCAGAGCAATCTCTATTTAATTGTTGATTTTTTTTAGTAAATTTTAATATTTACTAATAAAATGTTATTTTTTGTTGATTTGTGTTGATGAAATGCACATGGATCATCGTTATGGTGATTGGAACATGTGGTACTTCAATTCAATGGACGAATCGACGTTGCGGGGGAATACCGTGAGTTAATGCTATTTTTCCCTATTTTTTATGGTTAAAATCGAGCATTAATGAAATTTTTTACAAAAATACCATAAAGTTTATGGTGGATATTTTTGTAGGATGGATTCCCTGAATTTCTAGAATTTTTAGAAATTTTTTCCTAATTTTTTAGGAATTTTTTGAGCATTTTTATGATTAAAAATGTATTTTTATACATTTTTTGCGGGTTTTTTCCGCGGGAATGCAATCAAATTTCTGTCAATTTCTACTGAAATTCAGTAGGGGACAGCATGTTGATGCATGAGATGCTCTCCCGTGTGCGTGGGACTCTCTCCGTCTCTCAAATCTGATATTTCCTTCATTTTTCCATGAAATTTCTTTTAAAAAGGAAATTTTTAAATTAAACATTAATCATAATTAATGTTAATTATGATTAGGAGTTTAATTAAAAATCTTAATCAAAGATTAAGATAACCTCTCTGATTAACAGATTAACAGAGAGAGAGATGGGAGTAGAAAGTTGGAAAGGGAGAGGAGAGGGTGGAGAGGGTGGAGAAAAGAGAGAAATCCATCTCTCTGTCTTACGCGCAGTCGACGGGAGGGGGGGGGCTGCGCAGCAGCCGCCGGCGGAAAAACGCCCCCCCCCCCCCTAAAAAAATCAAAACCAAGTTATAAGCTAAAAAGCTTATTTTTTCATTTTTTTTTAAAAAATGAGTTTTTTATTTAAAAAAAAAGCTTTTGAATATATTTCAGAAAAAAGCTTGGAAAAAGCCTGAAAATTACAGAAAAATTTGGGATTTGAGGAAAAAAAATCCATGAAAATTCCTGGGAATTTTTTATTGAAAAATTTTGGCTTTTCATCTTCCGGAAAACCTTTGGCTTTCCGTTTTCCCGAAACCTTTTGGCTTTCCGAATTCCGGAAAAACTTTTGACCTTCCGTATTCCGGAAACCTTTGACCTTTCACATTCCGATTTTTTTTGTCTTTTCATTTTCCCAAAACTTTTGGCTTTCCGTATTCCGGGAAAACCGTTGGAATTCCGAAATTTTTTGACCGTTCGTATTCTAAATGCGTTCGGGGTTGATTAAAAATTTTAAAAAATTCCTGAAAATTAGTGGAAAATTAGACAAAGGTTATTTTAAATTTTGGAAAAATGTGAGGTTGGTGTTTGGCATGTGGTGTGTCCATTCAGGCGCCCATGACCATTCAAATTCCTTTAAAATTATATTTTTTGACCCAGAAAATTAGAAAAATCCATTAAAATTAAAAAATTTTTATTGGATTTGAGAATTGTCGGGCGGAATTGGAAATTTCGTGAACGATGGGATTCTCAGGGAAAATTAGGAATATTCTAGATATTATATTTGGAAATCCTAAAAATTGATATTTTTTAAAATATCAATGGTATTTTGGCAAATTTAATTGCTAAAAATTTTCTGGAAAAATATAGGTTTGGAATGCCATGAGATAGGTTTGGTGGAATTCAAAATTATTATATTTTGAGGCCCTATAAATTTGGAAAAATTAGAAAAAAATCATGATAATTCTTTTTCTCGAGAATTTAATATTTTCGAGGGTTATTTAATGTGAAGTACGTTTTCTCGTGCTGACATTAGATAGATGCGGGTTATTCGCATATTATTAATATGAGTATACCTCGTATTAATGGATATTTATGTTTGGATTAATTCTAAACGATGTATTCATGATTTTTTTACCATTGTTTAGCCATTCTTTTTGGACATGTTCCTTAATTTCTTTTGATGGCTATAATTTTCGTTCAAAGTGTGTTTCACCTTTGACACTTTTCCATGATAATTTATTTTGCACTTATTTAAGTGTGGCTTGTGCTTAATTTCTTAAGCCTCTATCATGGGTTAGTTGATCGGTTTGTTTTGGTGGATTTCTATTGGATGTTTTCCAAGTTTTACAAGGACTCATCAGGTTTTGCCTAGATCACTTGTGTCTAGGGGTTTTTCTTATTGAGTGCTACACACACGTGTTTCACTTTCTTACTTTGGAGTTTTATTTGAACAACATAACGTTCATATGCTCCAAATTGATGAGTTGGCCACCAATTTAAATGCTTCTTTTGGCATGATTTATGTCCATTAGATGGTATGCATTGTTTTTTATGATCAACTATAGTTTTTATGGATTTAAGGAGCTTCTATGCTTTTATCCATGCTTTTATAAGGATCTTTTGATCTTTTGAATAATTACATGTGCTTTGAAGGTAGCATTTGCCTTCGTTTTTTGCACGTAATTTTGGAGTATATTTCTAATACTCTTGTATATATTCCAACTCAGATACCTAGTTGCTTATATATCTAGGTGAGTTATTTGTCTACCCTAACTTTATTGTGTTTTGGGTAGTTATCATTAGAAAGGCGCCAATAATTCAATTTCTCTCTAATGAGATGTAAATGAATGTGATGGATGTGATGCGAATGAATAAGATGGATGTGAATGGATGAGATGTGATGTGAATCGGGATAGATGTGAATGAATGAGATTAGATGTGAATGGATGAGATGTGATGTGAATTAGACAAGATGTGATGTGATGTGGATCGGGGTAGATATGAATGGATGAGATGTGAATGGATGAGATGTGAATGAATGTGATGTGATGAGATGTGCATATGGGTAGATGCGAGTGGATGAGATGTGATGAGGATAAATGAGGAAAGATGTGCATATGGGTAGATGCGAGTGGATGAGATGTGATGAGGATAAATGAGGAAAGATGTGATAAGATGGAAAATGATGTGATTGGATGAGAATGGGAATACATATGAATTGAACGTGGATTAAATAAAGTGGACTGATGTGAAACAATGTGGAAAGATGAGAGTTCATTATAGAAACTGTATTTGTGATTTATTTTTAAATGATTATTTTATATCAATAATGTTGGGAAACCATTTTGACCGTCTTGTGAATGAGGTCGTGGGATAGCGAACGGAGACCGTCTTGTGAATGAGGTCGTGGGATAGCGAACGGAGAGTCAACGGAGGTCGTGGGATAGCGAACGGAGGACGTCTCGCGTAGCAAGGTCGGCCAAGGTCTTGACCAGCCTCAGTTCGCGATTTAAATGGTGAGCTTTCGGTACGATGGATGAGGGACCAAGGAAGCGGCCTATGAGTGAAGCGCTCGGTGATTTGCGACGACGAAGGATCCTAGAGGGTGCTGACCATACAGTGCTCGGGCTCTGGGTCGCCGAAGATACCCACACGTGCATCGAGGAAGATATTGGTACAAGGAGTAAGAGTTCTTTTCTGAATTCAGGCATGATCTGGTTGATTGACCTTGCTGGTCCTCAACGGATGAGTCCATGGCTCTTTTATATGGATCTATTGGTTGATCTTGCTGATCTTCAACAGAATATATTTTCGGGTACTATGAGCTAGGAATTGGAAATTAGAAGTCAACCAGATATTTTGGAGGATTATGATCAGTGATACTATGGTTTCATTAAAAGATTGTTTTAAAGTCAATTGAGTCTGTGAAACAGGCAATTTCATATTGGGTGTGTAAGTGGTGTGACTATCTTGAAGTTTGCATGAAGCGCCGGCTAGGGGGCCTGGGAACTCTTTTCCCTGGTACCCGGGACAAAACCTAACCAAATTCCTAAATGGATCCCCTCACTACAATGGTTGGGCGGTTGGCTTACCCATGGCTCTGTAGGCTAGACTGATGGATCCCTAAAATGAGACTCAATTCTGTTATGGTACAATAGATGAAGTAAATCCAGAATAGTCCTTTTTCTATGGAAAATAATCAACGACTATTCCTCTCGATGAGGAAAAAAGCATTGGTCTCTATGATTTAAGTGCAAATTTCTTCCTTGATCTGACCAAGTGACTTACAAGTTCGTCGACGAGATTAGTTTGGTCAGTGATGACCTTGACTACATTAGAGTAAAAATATCCTGGAGGAATCGCCCATGCTTTTCAAGGCGAGGGAAGTTTTTCCGGGTTCGGTTTTGGAAGAACCGAGGGATTAGTCTCTTGTCCGGATATCCGTGGGCAAGGCCCTAAGTGAGGGGCCCTGCGCAAGAAGTTCTACTTCCGCTACTAGCACCCGCGAATTCATTGCGCGAAGGGGGCAGGGATCTTTCAGGTGGTATCAGAGTGAATTGGCTAAAGTGGATCAACCGAGAAGCCAGAAATGTTAAAAATTTTATAAGTAGCAGTAAAAGGTTGTAATTGTGTAATAAAATTCATACAAATTGATATTCAGAATAAAGATTCATAAATAGGTAATTGGGTCTTCAGATAAAGTACCGCAATTGTATGGAATCCCTGACTTGCTTGAGGCCTAGACAAGATGGCATTTACCTTATAATTCCAAGGACCGTGACTACCCGTAAATACTGAGGGTATAACTGTAGCACTTTACTGGTAGTATATACGAGTGAATCTAAGACCTTGAAATTATAAGCAAAAATGCTATCCAGATGATGAATTAGAATGTTGGTTGATATGATTTTAGAATTCTGGTTTAAAATTGATGAGTTGATTTGGATTCTGATTGAAAAATGATGATTCTTGAATTCTAGTTGAAAGAAGATAAGTTTAACAAAGCCACAATAAGGATGAATGGGACGAATCCCAGTGATGATGATAATAACTGGAATGATGATTGTGACTTCAGCAAATCCCTATGAGATTAGTGGATTGTGCTGACAAATTACCAATGTTCACATGGAATTTTCGGTCTAATGGACCATTATTGTGTTAAGGATATGAATGATATGTTTTGAATGAATTTTTATCTGATAATGAGTTCTATATGAAGGGATCTTTATCCCATGATTCTGTTGGGTTGACCAGACTATAAGGAACCCCAGAATCAGTTGGATCTTAAGGGAAAGAGGTGTCCTCCAACTGCGAGATGAGGACATCTCGCGTTTTTTAAGTAGGGTAGGATGTAAGATTCCTCCCTCCAGCTTTTGAGATATATAGGTGTAAGAACCTCCCCTTCTGATCTTGTAATTATTCCCCTCTCTAAAATAAAAGAAAGATCTTGTTTTACCCTTTTGGCTTAGAGAGAGAAAATGTCTAGAGGGAGGTAATCCAAAATTGAGATATTTTTTTATATAAAAATCCTCCTAGTGTCTAAAATGGTTTCCCCTGAAACAGAAATTCAAAAAGAACTTTCCAATGTGCAATTGGAATTAATTAAAAAGTGTATAAAGGACCTTAGCCTTAAGGGTCTAGATTTTCAGAAATTTTTGGATGATGGTCCAATCAAGGTTCCTATGGGCCAATAGGATCAATCCAAATGTGGGGAGGAGATAAATCCAATGAATAAAAGAAAATACCCAAAAATGAGTAAATGCCCACATAAGATGAAGAGTTGACTGAGTACAAGGTTTATTAGTTTAAAAAAAACTATGAGATATTACAAGGTTTATTAGTACAAGGTTTATTAGTAAAAAAACTATGAGATATTTCTTAAAAAATGAGATATTTTGGGTATAATGATACATTTTTGACACCTTGGTAAGGAGAAGGGGGGAATTCAAGGAGGCACCTTTTCTACACATGTGGTGGAGTTTTTAACTCAAAAATATTGTGATATTGTTATCTCTCCTCTCTCCTGAAACCAAATCAAAACGGAGCCAAACTAGGTCCAAATCTTGTCCAAATTCAGCCAAACTGAACCTCCGAAATTCTAGAACCTAGTTGGACTTGGTTAGAGGCCTCCCTCACCTGTAAATAGATCCTTAGTCCTTTGTAAAAAAAACATGTGAACTATACCATGATATTTTCTATTATCCTCTAAAAATCCTCCATAATTTGGAGAGATTGGAGCTTCTCTCTCTCTTCAACCTTCTTTGGAGCCTTCCTCAACATACTAACCAATTGATTGGTTGGGGGCCTCTCTAATGAACTAAAGAATCAAGCAAAACAAGAGATAAAGTGTGAGTTTATGGTCTTTTTCTTAATCTTCTAAATGTTTTTCACTTCTCAACCGCTCTCAAGCTTGAGAAGTATCCAATTAATTATATTTAAATGATAAAAGAGGAATTCCTATGATATTTAGAATTTAATTATTTAAATAGAAAAAGTAAAATTCTTAGCATATTGGAATTAATGGATATTTTATTTAAATTCAAAGATGAATTTTAGATAAATTTATTTTATATATGAGAAATATTTAAATGATAAAAGAAGAATTCCTATGACATTTGGAATTCAATCATTTAAATAGGAAAAGTGAAATTCCTAGCATATTGGAATTAATAAATATTTTATTTAAATTCAAATATATTTTAGATAAATAAGAAAAGTGAAATTTCTAGCATATTGAAATTAATCGATATTTTATTTAAATTCAAAGATATGTTTTAGATAAATTTATTTTTTATATGAGAAATATGTAAATGATAAAAGATAAATTCCTATGACATTTGGAATTCAATCATTTAAATAGGAAAAGTGAATTTCCTAGCATATTGGAATTAATGGATATTTTATTTAAATTCAAAGATAAATTTTAGATAAATTTATTTTATATATGAGAAATTTTTAAATCATAAAAGAAGAATTCCTATGACAATTCGAGTTCAATCATTTAAATAGGAAAAGTGAAATTCCTAGTATATTGGAATTAATGGATATTTAATTTAAATTCAAAGATAAATTTATTTTATATATGAGAAATATTTAAATGATAAAAGAAGAATTCCTATGACATTTGGAATTCAATCATTTAAATAGGAAAAGTAAAATTCCTAGCATATTGAAATTAATGGATATTTTATTTAAATTTAAATATAAATTTTAGATAAATTTATTTTGTATATAAGAAATATTTAAATGATAAAAGAGGAATTCCTATGACATTTGGAATTCAATCATTTAAATAGGGAAAGTGAATTTCCTAGCATATTGGAATTAATCAATATTTTATTTAAAATCAAAGATAAATTTTAGATAAATTTATTTTATGTATGAGAAATATTTAAATGATAAAAGAGAAATTCCTATGACATTTGAAATTCAATCATTTAAATGGGAAAAGTGAATTTCCTAGCATATTGGAATTAATGGATATTTTATTTAAATTCAAAGATAAATTTTAGATAAATTTTATTTTATGTATGAGAAATATTTAAATGATAAAAGAGGAATTCCTATGACATTTGGAATTCAATCATTTAAATGGGAAAAGTGAAATTCTTGGCATATTGAATTTATGGATATTTTATTAAAGAAAAGAGGGATTTTAGATAGATTTATTTTAAAAGAGGAATTCCCATGACATTGGAATGCAAATAATTAAATGCAAAAAGGAGAATTCCCATGATATTTGAGGTCCAAGAAACTAAATGGGAATAGGATGTGAAATGGATGTGATAAGATGTAAATGGGATGTGATAGGATGTGAATGGATGTGATAAGATGTAAATGAGATGTGATAGGATGTGATAAGATGTAAATGGGATGCGATAGGATGTGAATGGATGTGACAAGATGTAAATGGGATGTGATAATATGTAAATGGGATGTGATAGGATGTAGTGTAGTAAAAATGAATGTGGATGAGATGTGAAGTAAATGGATGTGGATGTGAATGATAAGATGAGAATGAGATGAGAGGATATGTGAAAGGGTAAGATGGGAAGTAAATGGATGTGGATGTGTATAAGGATGTGATCTAAATGGATGTGGATGTGTATGTGAAAGAATGGATGTGGATGTGTATGTAAAAGAATGTGATGTGATGTAAAGGGATGTGGATGTGAATGTGATGTAGATGTGAATGAGATGTTGTGTAATGTAAAGAGATGTGGATCTGAATGTGATGTGGATGTGGATGTGGATGAGAATGTGGATGTGAAGTGATAGATGTGAATGTATGGATAGATGTGGATAGTCATGCGCATGTAAATGATTCGATGGATGTGGATGAATGAGATGGGATGTGTATGAATGAAATATGATGTGGATGTGATGTAATGTGGATAGAATGTATGTGATGGGATGGGGATACAATGAATGTGATGAATGTGGATGTGATGTGATAATTAATTGAAAATGTGTATAAAGGACCTTAGTCTAAGGGTTTAGATTTTCGAAAAAATTGTGATTATGGTCCAATTAAGGTTCCTATGGGCCAATAGGATCAATCCATGGGGAGGAGATAAATCCAATGAATAAAAGAAAATACCCAAAAATGAGTAAATGCCCACATAAGATGAAGAGTTGACTGAGTACAAGGATTATTAGTAAAAAAACTATGAGATATTACAAAAAAAATGAGATATTTTGGGTATAATGATATTTTTGGGTGGATATGTGAATGAGATGTGGTGTAATGTAAAGAGATGTGGATCTGAATAATATGCCCACATAAGATGAAGAGTTGACTGAGTGCAAGGATTATTAGTAAAAAACTATGAGATATTACTAAAAAATGAGATATTTTGGGTATAATGATATTTTTGGGTGGATGTGAATGAGATGTGGTGTAATGTAAAGAGATGTGGATCTGAATGTGATGTGGATGTGGATGAGATGTGATGTGATGTGGATGTGGATGTGGATGTGGATGTGGATGTGGATGTGGATGTGGATGAGATGTGATGTGATGTAAAGAGATGTGATGTGATGTGAATATATGTGGATGTGAAGTGACAGATGTGAATGTATGGATAGATATGGATAGTCGTGCATGTGAATGATTGGATGGATGTGGATGAATGAGATGGGATGTGTATGAATGAGATATGATGTGGATGTGATGTAATGTGGATAGAATGTATGTGATGGAATGGGGATACAATGAATGTGAATAAGATTGATGTGAATGGATGAGATGTGATGTGAATAGATGTGATGTGATGTGATGTGATGTGATGTGGATCGGGGTAGATATGAATGGATAAGATGTGAATGAATGTGATGTGATAAGATGTGGATATGGGTAGATTGATGTGAATGGATGAAATGTGATGTGAATAGATGTGATGTGATGTGATGTGATGTGGATCGGGGTAGATATGAATGGATAAGATGTGAATGAATGTGATGTGATGAGATGTGGATATGGGTAGATGTGAGTGGATGAGATGTGATGAGGATAAATGAGGAAAGATGTGATGAGATGGAAAATGATGTGATTGGATGAGAATGGGAATACATATGAATTGGATGTGGATTAAATAAAGTGGACTGATATGGAACAAGGTGGAAAGACGAGAGTTCATTATAGAAACTGTATTTATGACCTGTTTTTAAATGATTGTTTTATGTCAATAATGCTGAGGAAGCATTTTGACCGTCTTGTGAATGAGGTCGTGGGAGACCTAACTGATAAAGTTGCAACAGCTGATGGAGAGTCAACGGAGGACGTCTCGCGTAGCAAGGTCGGCCGAGGTCTTGACTAGCCTCGGTTTGATTTAAATGGTGAGCTTCCGGTACGGCGGATGAGGGACCAAGGAAGCAGCCTATGAGTGAAGCACTAGGTGACTTGCAAAGGATCCTAGAGGATGCTGACCATATGGTGCTCGAGCTCTGGGTCACCAAAGATACCCACATGTGCATCGAGGAAGATAAAGGAACAAGGAGTAAGAGTTGTTTTCTGAATTTGGGCATGGATCTCGTTGATTGACCTTGCTGGCGGATGTGTCCATGGCTCTTTTATATGGATCTGTTGGTTGATCTTGCTGATCTTCAACAGAGATTCCATCTGGATTTTTATAAGTGAATATATTTCCGGGTACTATGAGCTAGGAACTATTGAAAAGGCCCCTGAGTGAATAGGTGGTGAGCGTTCTAGTTTGCCAATGATGCCATAGGTACACCGATGAAGAAATGATTGGAAATTAGAAGTCAACCAGATATTTTGGAGTGGAGGATTATGATCAATGATACTATGGTTTCATTAAAAGATTGTTTGAACTGTGAAACAAGCAATTTGAACTGCTGGATCCCTAAAATGAGACTCAATTCTGTTATGGTACGATAGATGAAGTAAATCCCGGACAGTCCTTGTTCTATGGAAAAGAATCAACGGATGTGCCTCTCGATGAGGAAAAAAGCGTTGGTCTCTATGATCCAAGTGCAAGTTTCTTCCTTGATCTGACCAAGTGACTTACAGGTTCGGTCGAATCAGTTGATGATCTTGACTACGAGGAATTAGTCTCTTGTTGTCTAGATATCCATGGGCGGGGCCCCGAGTGAGGGACCCTGCCCCATGCAAGAAGTGCTACTTTCACTACTAGCACCCCCAAATTCGTTGCGCGGAGGGGGTAGGGATTTTTCAGTATGTCTGGTTATAAGCCCATTTCTATACCGTTAGCAAGGTGAGTGCAAATGCAAGTGAGATTTTGGAGAATGCAAACTATGTACAGTAAGATAGTGGACAGCTTGATTTACCAGGCGAGACATGATTTAGATGATGATCACCAAGCTAGACATGAACTACATATTTGGGTTGGAGAGCCAGTTTCTATAGGTTCTCCTCAGAAGCTGCATTTGGATAGTGGCAGCCTGATCTACATGACAATCACACCAGGCCAAGCATAAACTACATAGTTGGGGTTAAAGAGCCAATTTATGTAAGTTCCATTTGAAAGCCACATTTTGATAGTGTGAGATGCACACTATGCTGTGTAAGGTCCACAATGGATTATGGCCTCTTCTATGAGGCTAGTTTATACAACAAGTGTATGGCAAGTGTATGGGCTAATGGCATCTTGGATAGAAGATCTACTAGCGAGTTTATGTTTTATTTTGGGAGTGGTGTTGTTACATGGAGCAGCAAGAAGCAACTGCCGACAATTGCCTTATCAAGTACAAAGGCAAAGCACAAGGATTCTACGATGGTAGCATGTGATGTATCTTGGTTACATAAGCTACTTGTGGAGATTTGGGACTGTATGTGGACAAGCAGGTTATCATCTATTATGATAACCTTAGTAGCATACGATTGGCAAGGAACCCAGAGTTTCATGCATGGACCAAACACATAGATCCATCACTTCATCATAGAGAATATCTCGGCAAGAGATCTTCTCTATGATGAAGTGATAATGGATCTTGTGTATGTTAGCATAGAGGAGCAGATAGTAACATTTTCACCAAGGCCTTGGGAGGATAGAAACTTAGTAGATTTTGCACTATGCTTGGAGTCTTGGAGATGGAGTTAAGCTTGAGGGGGGGGAGTGTTGAGATGTCAAGCTCAACACCAGCTGACACTCATGACTAACCTAGGTAAACGTTCCACATTTACACCACTAGAACATATCTTTGCCAATGATTCTACAGCTGGACTACACCTACCTAGTCTGATCAAGTTATGGCATACTTATCTTGCTAGCTCGCCTACTTAGCATGTTCACATTATGGACCTCTTGTACATAGTACTCTAGTACTTATGTTAGTTTTCACTTATCATTTGTAGACCTCTTTTGAGAGAAATAAGTAGAAGAAGATTTCAACCCTCCATCTCTATGTGTTTCTTATCCATTGTTGTGAGAGAGTGTGTGTTGCAAGAGCTCAAGCTCTCTCTCCTCCCCCAATCTCAAGGTCTCCTCCCACAATCTTTTCACTCACGTGGCTAGTGCTTCTTGTAGACCCCAAAAAAGTCATTTGTGCACCTAACTAGATTAATAAAATCTTGGCACCGTTGTTGTTGAGGACTCTATCCCATTGTGTGGGGCTAAGGAACCTTGTGTAGTAGACTCACTATATATCAATGCACTACTATGTGTGCACTAGATTCACTATATATCAATGCACTACTATGTGTGCTTTCTATTAGGTGTTTTGTGGAATGCTTGTCCCTAATGGTACAACAAAAGAGACATATCATGATTGCTAAAAGTGTGGTTTTTGGGCTACTTGGCCATGGTTAGCTTGGAACAAACCTAGCTTAGGATCAACACCAAACATTTGGAATGTTGTGGCATCTAACATGGTTTTCCCACTTGAGGGAGAAAACCTAGTTCTGCTCCCTCTTTCACTGGTGCTTCGCCCAAATATATGACATTTTAATGTCTTTTTCATGAATTTTATGGTGCTTTTTACTAAGCCAATTGGTGAATTTGGGGCTTGGAGGACTATGGTGGAAGCTCCCATTTCTCAAGGTTGCGTTGTTCCTTTGCTCACATTTGCATTTAATTGGCTCATCTTGTTACAAGGCTCCTTACTTGAGGTAGATCCAAAGGAGTTTTGTCTTCTTGGTCAGGAAATATTTCTTGTGCCTAGGCAATGGAGCTATACCTAGACAAAGAAACACCATGCAAAGGAGAGATACTCACACAACACTATAACAGCAGAGCTATAAGAAGGAACCAAAGGCTAGAGTGTACGACTAATATTTCTCCTAGGAGTATGTAATGCGCAGTCAAACTCAACCCCCCACTCCTTTCCACAAATGCTATGTAATTAATATTCTTGCAATGTTTATAATGTATCATGCAATCACTTAAAACAAATCAAATTTGAGTATAAATATTATGCACTGAATTCACAATGGTGATGTTGACAAGTGTACAAAGGTATGAATCATAAAAGTTAAGAAAATATTTAATATGTGTGATGATGGAATTCTCAATATTGTTGTTTATCAATATTTATCACAAATATCAAATGAAGAGGGAAAACGAAAGGAGCTTATCTCCTTTCGGCTAAATTTGTTTGTGTCATTGTTGATTTTGTCTCCATTCTTGGGCATATGTGAGTCCTCTCAATGCTCAAGGCACAAATCAATGGAATCATACAATTTTTTTAGTAGGGCTTGTGTATGTGAAATCACAATGTATGTCTTCTTCTTCTTCTTTTAAAGGGAGGGAAGGCTCAAAAACTGCCACATGTGGAGGAGATAAATCCCACATAGAGTGGAGGCAATTTGGATTTTAGGTTATATATACAACTTTAAACTTATGATTTTCTCTATTAAGAAGAATGAAAAAGAGAGAGTGCGTGTCTTTCCTTATAGAATCGTGGGCTTTGAGGCATGGTTGTGTCATTGATCACGCCGCTTGGCTCTCTGTTATGTGGCATAACACTGGACTTTGATTTACACTACTTGGCGGTTTCTTCTTGTCACCGCCATTTGATGGTGGCTGCTAATCCACAGGGCCATTGATTTCGTTGGTGCCCATTGTACATGCCCTCCTTTTGTTGTCCAACTGCCCCTTCTTGTTCTACACAACGACCCACCTCAAAAGGTATCTCTAAAAGGCACACTTTCAAGGCTTCTTTTTTCAAATTTCCCTTTTAAAAATTACAAATATCGCTAAGGATTGCCCTCCTTTTGTTGTCCAACTGCCCCTTCTTGTTCTACACGACGACCCACCTCAAAAGGTATCTCTAAAAGGCACCCTTTCAAGGCTTCTTTTTTCAAATTTCCCTTTTAAAAATTACTAACATCTCTAAGGATCGCCCTCCATTCTCATTTGTGTAGCCTCTCAAAGTCTATCAAAAGATGTGCCCCCCTTTCTCTACTTTCATGCATCACCTTGATATCTTCTCTTTCTTTTTTTTGCTCCCTTCCATATGTGGCCTCCAAAATATTAATGCCTAAAGTGTCTCCTTATTTATTTGATATTCTACCTTTGATTCTTGAAGAGGTGAGGTGAGCCAACTTCTTTCTTATCACAAAGTCCTTTTTTATACTTATTGTAGCTTATCTTGAAACTCATGGGCCTTTGATATCATAGTTTGGTTCACTTCTTCTCTCCTAAAATGAGACAATCTTCTCTATCCTTTGAGCACTGAAAATGGTTTAGTGTGTCGAGATCTTCATGCATATGTGCCTTTGCTTTTGAATTTCCTACGAGAAAGAGAAACTTTGGCTGAGACCAAGTAAGAATCGTTGTAATTGTCACAACGTGAACATGTGAGATAAATATTATGCGAGATCCACATAACGGTAGTAAATGGACACGTGCAAACACAAAACACATACATGCATGCGATGCTCACACAATAACATGCTCCCAAGGCTCCAAAAAAAAATGCAACAATGGTGTCGGGGAAACTAGCTTGCTAATGTGAACCTAGATTTCTAGTTAGACTGGTGCCTTATCCATTGGGCTATAGAACCGTAATGAGGTATAGTGGATCTACCTGAGAAAAAGTGACCTCATGTAACTGTCAAAGAATGTGTGTAAGAGCATAAACCAACTTCTCCCAAAGCATAACATTGATCTCTCTCAACATGCCCACTTCTAAAGATATACACTCTACCCCAAAGATCTTCATGGTTTGAATATCCTCCCAAATAGTGCTAAGATCTTCCAGGCAAAGTACCCAGTTGAGAAAGTCCCCAGCTTCCAGGCAAAGTATCCAGAGAGAGCCATCATCGGCAATGGTGTTTTGACAGTGTGGGACATACTCAATAATGGGGTCATGGAAATATGAAAGAAGATCATAAGCCTATTAATAGTAGTAATGCATGAGAGGGTGGAGTGTTTAATAAATGCCCAAACGTTGGTGGATAACTAATTGTGAATCCCCTTTAACATAAACCAAAGATGCCCCAAATTTTCTTAATGCCCGCAACATAATCAGCAAAGCTTGATATTCGGCCATATTGTTACTAAAAAATTTCCCCAAACTAACCCCTAAGACTAATGCACCCATCAAGATGATGTATAACAATGCCACATGATCTAAACTTTGTAAACCCTCTGCTAGCCCCATCAAACCACATAGTCCACCTATCTACTACCTCCTCATTTGCAACACAAAGGAGAAAAGGTATTCAAATGCATAGCGAGAAGATGAATCAAATCCAATATGACTTGATTTTATCAATGTTATTTTTAGTGGGAAACCATCTCCCATCCATTTCTACTAATTGGACCTTATTACTTGGTTTCACCTTAACTATACAATAAGGACCTAACCATACATGACTAAGCTTTTCTAGGAACAACTCATGGCGGGCATCATAAGGCAATACTAATTGGTGCATCTCAAACTCATAATATTTGGCTTTTCTAGCTCATTGTTTTGTTTCTCTTTTTGTAAACTTCTTGATGTAAGTAATCTCTCAACCTCCACTCATCTAAATGATTCAACTTGTTTAATCTCTCTGGCAAATACTCTTCTAAAGGGAGGTTATGCTCATGAAGAAACCTTAAGCTCAATAATTCATGCTCAATGGAAAGTACCCATTCTTGTCCATAAACCAATGAAAAAGGGGTAAAGCGAGTAGCCTCCTTATATGTAGTATTATAAGCCCAAACAACAACACATAACTTATCATACCATTCCCTCTTGTGTGATGCAATGGTTTTTCTTAAGATAGTGATTAATGTCTTATTAGTGCTTCAACTTGCCCATTGGTAGAAGGTTTATATGGTGTGGTTTTATCATGACTAATATTTAAATAATCAATGAGACCTTTAATAACTTCATTGAGGAAATGTGTCCCCCTATAAATGATTTGCTCAATCAAGAAACTAGTAGTGGTTTGTGCATCATCTTTTCTAACAGCTCGTGCTCAGACCATTTGGTGAAGTAATCAGTGTGGCTACTATGATGTAGGTCTTTTTTCTCCTATAGGTGCTATGGGTCCCACATAATCTATCCACCATTTTTCAAAAGGTAGGGATATTAGGTCTAAGATGATTTTCTAGATGTGTAGCTCATTGACACATGTTACATCTCTTACACCACTCATGAGCATCCTTAAAGATAGTAGGCCACCAATAACCCGCTGCCCTTAGAATCTTCAGTGCGATGAGTTTCCCAGCAAAATGTCCCCCACAAGCTGAATCATGACATTCCCTTAATATGTGTGAAACACATCGTCTAAATAATCTTTCCATACCCTTTCTATAAAGCTACCAATCAATAATAGAAAACTTTTATGCATTTGTATAGCTAGCTAACCTTTTTTTTCTTCTTTATTCAACTCGTCGGGGAAACTCCAAGAAGGTAGAAAGATAGGAGGCTATTTTTTCATACCACTCTCTTGATACTTCTCAATATGAAACAAGTTAACCACCGGGTCACTAGGTGCTTTTTTTTCAACATCTAAGAGGCCAGCTAAGCAATCCACCAATTTTTGAAGAGCCGGGGGGTTTGGTTTTCACCTCATAATCAATGGCTTGTAACTCCACTACCCAATTCATTATTCTTTCAGGGGGGCTTTAACTTATTCAATAAAAGCTTAAGGGAATGTTTTGGTACATACATGATAATGTGCTACGTGTAGTAAGATAAGGTCAAAACTTTCTAGCTACCTCTGCAATGGCTAAACATGCTCTCTCCACCCAAGTGTATCAAGTTTCTACATCCTTCAACTTTTGGCTATAGTAATCTATGGGGTGATCCTTCTTATCATATTTTTGACCTAAGAAAACTGAGATGATGTGTCGTGAAAAAGATAAGTAAAGGTGAAATGGTTTTATAGCATGAGCAGATTTCATAATTGGAGCTTTGGTGAAGGCATATTTATGGGTATCAAATGAATTTTGGTGCCCCTCTACCCAATCGAAATTTATCGCAATCCTCAAGAGAGTATTCAATGGAAGGAGAACATGAGCCATATCTTTAATGAATCAACCATAGTGTTTAGCTACCCCAAGGAAACCCCTCAACTGTCTCACTATTTTTGGTGCTGGTGTTTGGATAAGAGCCTCAACCTTGAAAGTGTCCATTTCTATGTCATGTTTGCTAATGAGATGTCCCAACAAGATACCATACTCTAGCCCAAAGACATATTTTTGTGGGTTTAAGGCTATATCTTTCTCTCTACACCGCTCAAAGATATATCCAAGGCTCACAAGTGTTTGTGTCTCTCAATTCCCAACCCAAGGTCATCCATGAAAATCTTAATAAACTCAACCAATTCATCTTGATTCATGCATGAAGCGCTGGTATGTGGCTAGTGCACTACATAACCCAAATGGCATGACATGATATGCGTAGGTCCCAAAGGTTGTAGTAAAGGTGGTTTTTCGTTTATCCTCGCTGGCTATAGCTATTTTATTATACCTAGAAAAACAATCCATGAATGAATAGAGCTCCCTCCCAACTAAGGAATTAACAATTTGATCTATAAAAGGAAGGGGACACTAGTCTTTCACACAGTACCCGTATTTAATTGTTTATAGTCTACACCAGTGTGTAATTGCTTATTTTTTTAGGCACAACTACTATAGGGAAAACCCACTCAGTGTTATCTATTGGAAAGATGAACCCTACTGATAATAAATTTTTTAGCTCATTGTACACCTCAATTCGATAATGCTCAGCTCAGGCAAGCGTATTTGTCTTTGACTCACAGGTTTGGACATTTAGCTTTAAAGGTATATGGTGGACAACCAACTAGAGTGAAATCCCCCTTAACTCAAAATAGTCCTAAGAGAAAATATCTTGATACCACTTACAAAGTTCCATTATACCCTCTTGTAGGCTAGGGTCTATAGATCCACTCATAATGATTGTTTTGTCAGGACTTTTAATGGGAACCTTAATGGTGTTAGCATCTCCATGTGATCAGGGTAGATAGTGTAAACATCCAAGGGAATTTGAAGAATCCTCACCGCCATCATTACTAGCTAGATCACATGAATCTTATCCCCTCTTAGATTGTGGAGCTCAAGGATATGCATCAAGCTTAATTCTTTCTTTCCCTCTCCTAAAGATAAGCTGGCCTAGGGATATCTACCACACAATCACTCTTTCTTTGCCTCTCCCAAAGATAAGCTGGCCTCTAGGGATATCTACCACACAATCACTCTTTTTGAGCCAAGGATGCCCTAATAACACTTGATATTTGGCCAGAGCCCTAGGTGTAATCTAATGACATAGAATTCCACTACTATTGTTCTACCCGACAGTGATTGGTAGCCCTTGGGTAAACCCCTATGGTGGCTAGATTGTTCTATGATCTGCCATCCTAAGACCACCCTCATGTACACCATTAAATGTGAGCCCCAACTAGACAAAAATAGAATAGCTTAAAGCATAAGTCCTAGACCCAGCATCCACTATAGCTTTACCAATAACTAGCTCATGAATCATGTAGGCTATGGATAGGAAATCCCTATCAACTTGCATACGATTTATCTTTTGCACTCGCTTACTCCCTTAGGTTAAGTGGTGAGACAAACTCATATCACAAAATAGTGTTCAAATTTGAGTGCGAATATGAGAGATCTCTAGCAAAAATTGGGGAAGGGACATGGTAACCTCCACATGGTTAAGGGTATCAACCAAATTAAAGCGAGGAATGGAAGATGGTAAATTACTTGGAAGAAGTGCCCTTACCCTCTTTTTCTTTTCTTTTGGTTCAGACTGTACCAAAGCATGAGACTCTTTCTCAATGTGGGTGGGTGGGAAGGTGTGAGGAATGCTTGGTTGTTCTTGGGGTTCTAGATGGCTTACTCCTTGGGTTTTGTTTCCTCCCCCCCTAGTCATGACACATATATGAGAGCTAGGTTGTATGATGTCAATTATGTTGATAGGAGTTTTGTTGTCAGATGGCATCTCTTCAATCCTAGTACTAGAACTTGGTTCTTGTGGACTTGGCCGCTCCTTTTGAAGGAGAGTCCAAAATGGTCCAAGTGGTTTTCCAATATCACTACTACGATGGTTCAAAGGTTCAAGTGGTGGAAAAGCTCCTCGTCTATTGTTTTGAGCCCAAATTTTATAAAACAATTAGCCTCTACATGCCCATTTCCAAGATAATATGTGCATTCATCCTCATGTGAGATGAGGTCCCCTAAAAGCTTGACAAACTACCCTTGTGGGGTCTAGGGTTCAGTTCTTGGTGATGCAAAGAGATTTTATTGCTTCTTTAAAAAATTCACATCTAAAGTGATGGATTTTATGTTTTCATTTAATTGTTTCATGACCATACATTTTAAAATTATTAGTGTTAGAGGCACTAGATTCATAAGCATATTAAGAGGAAACTTGGACTATTTATGGGGTTTGTGGGGATTGTGGTATGTATTGTGAGGCTAATGGTAGCACTGGCACATACTAAAAAGTACTTGGTAGAGCTTGTGAAGTAGTGAGTGGAGAGGAAGGATTGAGAGATGGAGGTGGTAAGGCTAAAGGTTGGAATGGTGAAGTTTTAATTTTGAGAGATAGGTGGAGATGAGAAAGCAGATTTTGGTGGTGGGAAAGAATTAAGTGGTGCTACCCTTTGTGTATATATGGAGGTATAGGAACTTGCTAGTTGATGAATACTCCCATCACTGGTTGAGCAAAATCAAAAGTGAATTTAAAAGAATTTTCAACTTGAGTCCCCATGGTGATGGTGGCTTCTAAATCTATAGGTCGTTAGGATCTAACTAAGATTTGGATATTAGGTTGTAACCCCTTCATGAAATTTTCAAGCATAAGTCTAGGATCTAAATTGGCAACATTGGTATATTGTCAAACAAGATCTTTCAATTGCCAGCCATATTGCTTCACATTTTCCCATGGTTGTTGCCTAAAATTAGATAGCTCATGCACCATTTGAGTTTCACTGGTGGTCTAAACTCAACCAAGATTTTTCATTCAAAATAGACAATTAAATTTGGTGGTTGGCGATAGTACCAATCAACAAAATAGGGCCCTTAATAGTTGTAGAAAAGTAAACCATTCAATGAGCATCAAAGACACATGGCAAGCTATCTTCAAGTCATTTAAATTTCTTTGGGGATCCTCCACTAGGCTAGCATGAAATTCAAGCAAAGGTATAATTAGCTTTTTTGGATGAGCCATGTTTGCAGGTGTCACAATTGCTTGGGGTGCTAGGGCTAGTGTGGCCATGATGACAACTTGGGATAATGGTGGTTGTGTAGGAATGTGAGTTACTTGAAGAGTTTTGGGAAGTGTTTTGGGAGGTTGAATGGGAGGTGTTTTTTAATGATAGGTATGCCAACACTCGATTGTGGAGAAGGAGGTAAACTAACCTCGGTGATGGGTGGACTCAAAGATTGTGCTTTCTTTTAAAGTTCCTCCCGATGTGCCTATATCACTCAGCCCTCTCAGACTATCTCAATTTCTTTTCCCAACCATTAGTAATCATGTAGCGCAAGGCTCCATCTACCCAAGAATGTGAGTTTTCGTGTCACAAGACCCTAAACTAGAGATAGAGTCCCACCAATGGGCATGCCACTATCGCTCGCCTCAGAAGATCTTAGCACTATTTGGGAGGATATTCAAACCATTAAGATCTTTGGGGCCGAGGGGGCAGAGCGTATATCTTTAGAAGTGGGCATGTTGAGAGAGATCAATGTTATACAGTGGGAGAAGTTAGTTTATGATCTTACACACATTCTTCGACACTTACATGAAGTCACTTTTTCTCAAGTAGATCCATTATATCTCATTATGGTTTTGTAGCCCACCAATGAATAAGGTACCAGTCTAACCAAAAATATGGGTTTCCACTACTAGCAGCAGGCTAGTTTCCTCGTAGGATGCCATTGTTGCATTTTTTAGCCTCGAGAGCATGTTATTGTGTGAGCATTGCATGCATGTATGTGTTTTGTGTCCACACATGTCCATTTACTACCGTTATGTGCATCTCGCATATTATTTATCTCACATCAATGATGATCTCACTTGGTTGGCCTTCATGAGCTATTTTGACATGGACAAGGATCGTCGGTGCCAAAGCAAGCACAAGATGGAGTACAACCTCAAAAAATGTGAAGAGAAGATACACCACGTCAAAGGGATGCAAGCCCATCAAGAAGTGGAACATTTTGTGATGGTATCACATATAAAGAGATGCAGTTATGTCATCATGTTTGAATAGATTGAAACAAAATCTCATGGTGTTTTGAGACCACAGTGAGACTGCAAAGTAATAATGTAGTGGAAAAAAGTTTTAGGAACAAATATTGCCGTGTGCGATATCGATATATTACTGAGCACTTGATCAAGGGATGGGCAATTGAGAAGGAGCTGGGGAGAGCCAAGCCGATAGTGGGATGCCTGCTTGCACACACACCTGGAGGGGAATTAAAAAAGCAAAATGTGTTTGATCCTGCTATCTTACATACATAGAGGGTAGAGGGACCAGCTAAAACAAAGTCTCTAGAAGGTAGAGATTAAGGTGGCCGTGTTTTGGAAGGCCACAAAAGGTAGTTTGGAAGGGAGCAACAAAAAAAAAAAGAGAGAAGATATCAAGGTGACGCATGAAATTAGAAATGGGGGCATAGACTTTGATAGACTTTGAGAGGCTACACAAATGAGAATGAAAGGGAAATTTGAAAAGAAGCCTTGTTCAAGGGTGCCTTTTCAAGACACCTTTTGAGGTGGGTTGCCGTGTAAACAAGAAGGGTTGGACAACAAAACAAGGGTACATACAACGGGCTGCTAGGAGAGGGCAATCAACGGTCTTGCGGAGCAATAGACACCATCAACCAACCGGCGAGAAGAAACCGCCAAGCAATGATCAACACCGCAAGGGCTGCCAGGAGAGGGCAATCAACGGTCTCGTGGAGCAATAGACACCATCAACCAACGGCGAGAAGAAATTGCCAAGCACTAATTTACATCGCAAAGGGCTGCTAGGAGAGGGCAATCAACGGTCTTGCAGAGAGCAATAGCCCCCACCATCAACCCAATGGCAAGAAGAAACTGCCAAGCAATGATCAATAGCACAACGGCACCTATTCATCTCACAAAGCTGCACAACCACAACCAAGCTAGCAGCGCCAAAGCAACCAGTACCATGGCATGGGCAATAGACTATGAAAGCAATAACAGCAACACGAGATATCAACAAGACACGCAAGCCTACAAGAGAAATCAAACTTTCTCTCTCTCTCTTTCATGTTATATATAAAAAGCATATTTTCAAAGTTGTGTAAAAACCCTAACTTGCAAAGCCTTCAAATGCAATGTGGGATTATACAAACACATGTGGCGATTTGTGAGCCTTCCCTCCCTTTGAAAAAAAAAAGACACATAAACAAACATACACACATTGAGATCTCACATACAAAAGGCCCACTAAAAGTTATAAAATTCTATTGATTTTGTGTATCTTGAACATCAAGAAAACACACACCTCCGAGAATGGCAACATCGACAACGAAACGGATTCAACAAAAAAACTCAACGAAAGGAGATAAGCTCTTCTTTTTCTTTTCCCTCCTCATTTGTGATAAACATTAATAAACAACAATATTGAAAACTCAACGAAAGGAAATAAGCTCTTCTTTTTCTTTTCCCTCCTCATTGATAAACAACAATATTGAAAATTCCATCATCACACATATTAAATGTTTTGCCAAAATCTTATGATTCATACCTTTGTACACTTGTCCACATCACCATTGTGAATTCAGTGCATAATATTTATACTCAAACTTGTTGCATGATACATTATAAACATTGCAAGAATATTAATCACATAGCATTTGTGGGAAGGAGTGGGGATTGAGTTTTACTATATTGCATACTCTTGGGAGAAATATTAGTCAGGCACTCTAGCCTTTGGTTCCTTCTTATAGCTCTAGTATAGTGTTGTGTGTGTATCTCTCCTTTGCTAGGTGTTTCTTGTCTAGGTATAGCTCCATTGCCCAGGCAAGAAATATTTCCTAACATTCTTAAATGAGCACTCTGTTGAGTGCTTTTACTAGGACTGAAGTTTGGGTCGTTCCAAATAATTAGTGCAAAAATAGTTTGCATATCAAAGGGTTTCACTCTAGTAAAATGGTCTCTATATGAAGGAAGTGTATTCAGACATACGTGTCTTATCCAGATTATAGAAAATAATTTTTTTGGGTTTGGCATTTGAGTTTTTTGGGTTTTTTTCTTTTTGACTCACATTTCACATGGTTGACTCACACCTCAAGCCCTCACACCTCACATCTCACGTCTCATGTCTCACGTCTCAAGCCCTCACATCTCACGTCTGATGTCTCACGGCTCATGTTTTATGTCACGACACCCAAATTTGGAGCAACTTGGCCATTAGGGAGAATTTGGACTCAAATTAGGCCCTTTAAGGATTGCTACACATTCTCTCTCTCTGCAAAAATGAGCTCATGGTGGTGAAATTTTTACAAATCAACTCAGAAGTGAGCAAAGTTTGAACATTTTGAATCTACTCTTCGAGACCTTTCCAATGATATATAGCATGATGGGCAATTTTGCATATTCAAGAAGTCCCCAAATTTGATGATGATGTGGCATGTGCAAGAAGTCCCCAAATTTGATGAGTGATGATGTGGCACACATGCCACATCATCATCAAATTTGGGGACTTCTTGAATATACAAAATTGCCCATCATGCTATATATCATTGGAAAGGTCTTTGAAGAGTATATTTTAAATGTCCAAACTCCACTCAATTATGAGCTAATTTGCAAAAAAATTCACCATGAGCCCAATTTTGCAGAGAGAGAGAATGTGTAGCAATCCTTAAAGGGCCCAATTTGAGTCCAAATTTCCCCTTATGTCACATGAAATCATGGGCTTACACTAGACGACTTGGCTCACGCCATGGATTTTATATGAAATGACTCATGTCTCATGTCTCATGTCTAGACTCACAACTAACATCTTACATCTCATGTTTCATGGCTAGATGGGCTTACAGCTCATGACTCACATATTTTTATGAAATGGCTCGCATTGGTTTTGCGAGCTAGACCTCTGTGGCTTATGTCTTATGTCTCACATCTCATGCCTAGTGGACTCATGTCTTACATCTCACTCTTTTTGTGGACTCATGTCTTACATCCCACTCTTTTTGTGGACTCACATCTCACATCTCATGCCTAGTGGTTGATGTCTCATGTCTCACATCTTATGCCTAGTGGACTCACATCTCCTATGGCTAATGTCTCATGTCTTGTATCTCATGCCTAGTGGACTCATATCTCACATCCCACTCTTTTTGTGGACTCACATCTCATGTTTGATTTTAGACTTTCTATTTTTTTTATAAAATAGATCCACCATCAATTTCTTTTCTTTCATGAAACATGCATACTTGGGCACATATTCGAAGTAGTGTGTGGGGTCTCATGCCTTAGTCAGGGTTGATCAATTATTGACTAGTAAGTATACAAAAGATAAGAATTTTTATTAGAAATTGATGATGGTACAGGTTGTATGACAAGAAATTAATGCTAGTATAGGTTGTATGATAAGAAAATCTTGCTAGGATATGGCTAGGTGTGTGTCCTTAATGAGTCTAAGGAAAGTTTAATTGATTGGTATAATATTAGGTTCACCTACCCTTTGTCTATTATAGCTCACGCTCATGTCTCACCTTTGTTATAGCTCTCACTCACATATTTTTTATGTGTGACTATGGACTCATGTCTCTTGGCCTAGTTCTTGGAGTTTTTTGAGCTTTTTTGGATTTGAGATGAGGGGTGACTAGGATTCATAATCCTAGTTTAAGATATTTATACAAGTGATTAAATGTTTTTTTATTATTATTTTTGTTGATTTTGCATGCATCAAAGCTACTGATTCCAACAACACATGAAAAAATATGAAATGCATCAAAAATTAACTCTCCATTCTAATCCACACTTAATAGAGTTCAAAGATTATCTTGTTTAAGTGGATTTCACTCTCAATCACAAATGCTAATCTATTTCTTGATTCAATGCAATGAAATCTAAGCTAAGTGGCCTTCAAAATCATGCAATGAAATCTAAGCTAAGTGGCCTTCAAAATCATGCAAATCACCAAGAAATTAGGAGTTTCCCCTTCTAAGATATGCAACTAGAATGCCTTAATGTAAACAAGATTCAAAATGAAATAAAAAATAACAAACTAAATACATCCAAGGATGCAAAACCATATGTTTTTTGGAGTGTGACTTTTGACCCCAATAGCTTGGAATGGGTGAAAGAATTAAGCTAAGTAGGCTAGGCTATTCCCTAAATATGTTCAAGTGAGAAGCTTACCTTAGCCTTACCAAATCTATGAAAACAAAATTATGCAAAAGGTTACAAATGTATACCTACTAAATCTCATCAAGCTCGTAGGCATGGCACAACTCCATGGACTTGGTGAGTCCATACAATGGGTTGGCCACATGTGCTAAATATTTTAAGAATCCAGCATGCTACTTAACCTTACCAAGGAACCTCTGAAGTTGTTTGATGTTCTATGGAGTGGACATACTGGATATGGCCTTCCTTAGGCTAACACTATGTGTCCCAATAGAGTTCTTGATTTTACTACCACACACTTGTTGGATTTAGCTTGAGCCTTGTATCTCTGCATCTCTGTAGGCACAGCCTCAAATGATAGATGTGCTTTGCCTTATCCCTAGATACACTGAAATCATCCACAAAGGCTTCATGAAGTCTTGACTTGCTTGGCATAGTTAGGGTTTATTTAACATCTCTGATGTCTGACTGGTGTACGGCTCCTTCCCTTAAATTGATATTGTGTTGAAAAAATTTGGGGTCAATGCCCTCCATGTCCTCATATGATGACCCAAAAAACATCTTGGTACTCTTTCAATAAGGACACTAGCTCTTAATTCTTCTTCCAGTTCCAAACTGATCTTCACTGGCTTTTCTTCTTTTTCATTTCCTAGATTCACCTCTTATAGTATGTCCAAGCTTACCTTCGCAACATTACCCTTCTAGTTCTCTTTTTGCTTTTGCACCCAATCATGGATTTCTTGCATTTCTTCCTCTTGCTCTAGATTCCTAGCCTATTCAACCTCTTTCAAGGCTTTCTCCTGCATGGTTTTGCTCAGTTTGGTTCTCCTTGAGCCCTCTAGTTTTGCTCAGTTTGGTTCTCCCTCTAGTTTTACGGAATTTGATTCTTTTTTCTTTACTTCTTTGGCTGCTACTTTTGTTTTCCCATCCTTTGATTCTGCGCATAGTGCCCCATCACTTCATCTACATGTAACATGTACAAGAGCACCAAGTTGGGATGTTCAAGGAGTATTTTGTCCTCTTCATCATCATCATCAAAGCCTTCTGACATATTGGGCGGGTTTTACTGATCCCCTTACTCCGGAAAGATTAACATGGACTTTTCTCTTTCCTTTTCTAATGGAGATTCTATTTCTGCCCCATTCCTACTTCACTTTGTCATGTCTTAACCAGGGCCTAACCAGGGCCTTCCCAATAACACCTAGTAGGATCCGGTGTGATTTTCCATGGTTATGACCACTAGGTTGTCCTTGAATCCACTTGCTTGACTTTCATGAGGACATTTTTGACAATTCCCTTAGGAATCACCATTCTATTATATGCCATTCTTATGTTAAATGGAATGGTTTCCCATTTGAGACCCAATCCTACTTCAGTTTCTTCTATAATGACATTTACTCCAGATCCACCATCCAATACTTCGTCTCATTGATGATGAGTACATTGTTAAGTTGAATTGCTACTTTGCCTACTTCATCTTTGGAAAGTGGGGATTCCTCAGCTTGCATTCCGTTGCATTCCGGAGTTTCTCTTCTTTAGAGTTTTTTAATTCTTTACTCGGTCCTTCAATGCCTGCCATCAAGATTTTAGCCTTGAATCTTGGACATAAATCCCAGCACTTGTCTCAATAGGACCTGTCTATCCCCACCAGCAACATTGATACCACATTGGTTTGCAACCAATCAGCATCCTTATTGCTTTCTTCCAAGCTTCTTTCATTATTGAGCTCTGCTTGCATTTTTTACAAATTTTTGCTTACCTCCGGTATATCTGTGATGACTTCAAATGAGATATCCTCCTACTACTTTCCTTGCCTTCTTTCTATTTCCTTGGTGGTTTGAATCCTCACCTTCTCTTACTGGTCCCAGTCCACAGCTACCTTCTTGCAGGCTTTGGTGGGTGAGTTAGGATTATCCCCACTAGAGTTATCACTACACCAGATTCATTAGGTTTAGCCCTTGTGACTACCAGGATGTCTTGAACCTCTGTGAGCAAGTCATCTGGTTGCATTGTGTTGGCACTTGGCAAATTTTCTTTGAGTTGCATCAATTTTGCCTATCTTTCCTCACATCATGCTTTTTCTTCATGGCACATTCCGCCTTGGTGTGCCCAGGTTGTTGGCAATAGTATTTGTGATGGTGGTAGATCCGCTAGCATGTCCTTGGCTTCTCCTACACCTGAATAATTTTTGCGGCCTTTGCTCACATACCTTCCCATTCCTGGGGGTCTTCTTTCCACTCCTTCCATGTTGTGTGTTCACCATGGGAGCTCTATTCTTCATGTTATACCTGTAGTTTCATGTACTATGATTGTACATGTTACATATGGTACCATTGGTGGCACAGTGTATTCCTCCTTGAGGTGGCCTTCCTATTTGCATTGAGAGAAGAACACATTTCTATAGAATTTGAGCTTTTACTCTTTTTCATTCCTTGCATCAGCTGCTTCACCTATAGCGCAAATTCTCCAGGGCTCATTTTTGCCTTTTCTTTTTGTCCCTTCTTTTCTTTACTGCCACTTGTCCTTTGAGGTGTCGCTTTCTTGAATCATCCTCCTCAATTATGACACTTTTCCTAGGCTTCCTCTTTTGTCTTCTCTCTTGGCTTCTTTTTTCTACCATTTTGGCCAGTTCAACTAGTTCCTCAAACTCCTCTTCAGTTTCGGGCTGCTTTATTCTGACCGCCGCTGCATGGATTTCTGGCTTAAGCCCTTGGACAAACCAATTTGTAACTATTTGCATCAAGGGCTAGGTTTGTTCCACCACTCTCTGCCTCAAGCTTAGCAGTTTTGTTGCATAGCCTTCCACATCCATGTCTTCTTGTCGGAGTTCTCTCATTTGATCACAAAGTTGAGTTGCAGACTTTATCTTGCAAAATCTCTCCAGAAAAGCAATCATGACCTCTTCATAAGTCTAGAAATGGTTGTCTTGGTATCTTGATACCCACTCTGTGGCTCTATCATTGAAGGTTTTCATGAAAGCATCCCTACGGATTTCACTCAGCACTAGCTCTGTAATATCTCGAGGTCTAGCTACTTCCCAGTATTTTGCTCAAACCTCCTTACATGCAAATCTTCATCTTCCCCTTTCTCTCCTAAGAATACCAAGAAATTTTTGGCTAATGATGCCATGGCTCCCTTGAACCTTTTCCGAGGGTTTTGTTGTTGTGGTTATTCTTTCAGATTTTGTTGCTCCACCCTTCTTGGGCTTCCTAGACCTGGACTGTGCATGGGTTCTAGCTCTTAGCACTCCTTTTCTTGGTCCAAATTATTCTTGAACCCTGAGACTCCCTCTTGCTCATGTGGTGTTGTGGAAGTTCTCGCACTATCTTCCTCATTTAGAACGGTGCAAGGCACTCCTAGCTGCAAACTTCCTAGAGGGTTTCTTAGAAAGCATTACTTTTCTCTATTCTTAGGCTCACCGGCATGCAAAAAGCATGCCTAAGTCCATTCTTGTTGGTTGGGTAACGTGGCAAAAGGTTCTCCATGCTATATTTCCTAGAAAATTCCCTCCATGGGGTTTCTCAGAAGGCTCAACTATGCAAAACTACAGTTTTCCTTTTCAGAGTTTCCTTTGTTTGAAGGTGAAAAATGCTACTCAGCAGAGATTTTTACGCTTCACCATGGTATCCCATAAGGAAGAGTAGAGTTCATTCAATAGGAAGTTTCCCAATCGTTTTGCAGTAGAGGTTCCTTAGCAAGATCAATAGGTGTTTCCCGTTGTTTTCTCTTTCAGCAGAATGGCAAGACAATAGTTTGGGGGTGATGGACTAGTCAGGCAATACCATGGGAGACATGTAGCCACCTGCCACCAGAGCTTCTAGATTCGAACACCAACACTAGAGTGGTCATTGGGACACTCAAAATATTGCTTGGCCTTAGAACTTCACATACATATGCTTTGCTCTCACACCACCACATAACACACTCACTCTCTCTCTCTCTCTTTCAAGTACACAACATGTTTCTTAAGACAGCGTTACAGCATTCCTATCGAACACATTGCAAAAATTACACAGAGATGAAGAGAAAAGCAACATTATTCTTGCATTACTTCCAGAAGCAGTACAAGCTCACAACTGAGCAATTGCTCAACACTAGATTGAAAACACACTCTTCTACAATCTTCAGTTGGTGCTCACATACTTCTCCCTCCTCTCTCTCCCGTGCTCACCTTACGCCATCCTTTTTTGTGATTTCATGATTGCCCCATCTTTGGCAGTATGTGCAATAGAGGGTGGGATGGGGTCACAGATGTGGACACTCCATGATAGTATGGTTAGCTCGACAAATCGGACACCACTCTAGCTCCCTCTTAGGGTAGACATGGGGTTGACCAACCCAATCCCGGCCTTGGCTGGTTCTCCAATGTTGAGTCATCTACTGCATTAATGCAACAGCCAACTACTCAACCTATTGTCTAAAGGTGGACTCGTTGATTTTTCCTTCAGATCTGGTGTTGGTGGTCTTGAATGAGGCTTCTAATGTACCCTTGTGAAGTTCTCGAGAACACGTTCCCTTGAAGTTATCCTCGCAGTCCATAGCACTCCTACAACATTGCTCAAAGGGCCAAGAATTGTGTAGGGGTACATCATCTAGGCCTTCCAAAAATCTCCCTATTAGCCTTTCGTTAGAGAACTTGTCTCTGGCACTACAACAGGAGTGGAGATATTTGACCCTGTTGATGTAATCTGGGATGGTTTCACCATCCTTTTGTTTGACATTATGTAGCTGCTCAATAGGACTCTATCTAGTTCCTTGACGAGAATATCCAACCTTGAAGGCTTTGAACATGGCCTTATCTTCTGTTTTAAGGACCTAAACCATTGGCTGTCTTTGCCATCTAGGGTGAGGCCAAAGGCGCTCACCTTGACTTGGTCATCCACATGGCTGAAGACTTCACAGATCTGGTTAAACATCTCTAAGTGTGGTATGGGGTCTCCAGTGCCATCAAACTTAGTGATTAGTTTAGAGATGTTAGCAGGTTTTTTCCACTCTTGCCTGGGTCCTTATACTAGTTGAGCTAGTGCGAGGGGTGTGATTCTCAACATTTCACAAGTGTTAGCCCTGCTATAGGGAACAATGAGGAGAAGAGAAGCTAGATTAACACCATCCCTACCATGCATACACAACAATCAAGCAAGCAAGCATATACAGCACAAGCAAGAAACCACAACCTCAAAAGAGAGAGAGAGAGAGAGAGAGAGAGAGAGAGAGAGAGAGAGAGCTCACTTTTTACAATGTCCGGCCACCCATTTACAAATGGGGGCCCAAAACTAGCTTTCTAGCTCTATGTACATCTAGCTCATTCCTACGATCGGCATTACACAAGCCATAAGCTTGGTCATCCCATATCCTCTTTTATCAATAAGCGCTTTGTGCTTAAAAAAGGACAAGTTACAAGAAGCATGACCACGCTTGAAAAATGATGTTAACCGGAGTGGTTAACAACAAGTAATAGAATTATTTGTAGCCAATGTATTTAGATTACATGGCTTGCCAGAATCCATTGTGTCGAATAGAGATCCATAGTTTATAGGTAATTTTTGGCAACATGTTTTTAGTAAACTTGGCACACAACTCTACATCAAAGCGGTGATCACCCACAGACTGATGGTGGTCAAACTAAGAGAGTCAACCAAGTCTTGGAGGATATGTTGAGAGCTAATGTCGAGGAATGACAGAGCAATTGGGAAAATTGTTTACCTTTATTGGAGTTTGTGTATGATTCATGCAAGCATTCCAATACAAACTTTTCTCCATTTGAATTGAATTATCGGTATAATCCATTGGTGCCATGTACAATTGGATTACCTCAGAAGACACCCAGTGCATCTGAATTTATGTCTCAGATGTAGTTAAATTTAGCTACAGCTCCAGATTATATCTGTCGGGCTATGGATCAAGCAGTTAAGTATGCTAATCCCAAGCAGATAGCTCGTTCTTTTAAAGAGAGGAAGAAAGTATTTCTACTTGTTCCTCAGAGGACTGAGACACTTCGTGTACTAAGTTTTGAAATGGATGATTTTGAAATGAGTCAGAGATGTGGCTAATTAGTTAGACTTACCACAAGATTGTCGTGTCCACATAGTATTTCATGTGACTCAATTGACACGTTATCTTCATGAGATGGAGATACTTTAGTTGATGGTATGATTACTTTGCAAGAACCTAATCAAGAAGATCATGAACTAGAATAGATCCTAGAATGAAGACAAAAACAATTGCAAAATCGTATTCTATGGGAGTTCCTTGTAAAATGGAAAGGACATCCCTTTGACAGAAGATGCAACTTGGAAAACGGAGTTTCAGTTTCGTAAGCATTATCCTCAGTTTGTCATCAAGGATGATGATTCCTAAAAGGGGAAAAGAATGTTATGGCCCTTACATGTGATAGCACGTGGGATGCGTACACACTGATACACGGGATTTACATGCTAGTAATGCATGGGACGTGCGGGCATTGCATGGGAAAACCAATGGCGGCATACTATTACACATCATCACTTATAATAATAAATGTGAATAGGTAGCGTTTGTTTGTGATAGTTCTAGGCCAAAGACCCAGTGATGTGTAGCATGGGGGTACCAGAAGCGGGACACAAGGAGTACATGAGTATGGTGTGTAGGTACACACTAGACGCCTGGGGGGTCACTGGTATATATAATGGTTGGGTGGTTAAAATGGTACGTGAGTATGGTGTGTAGCCGATAAGGTACACACTAGACACCTGGGGGGTCACTGGTATATATAATGGTTGGGTGGTTAAAATGGTTGGGTGGTTAAAATGGTATGCTAAGCTAGGCTTGTTTGAGTTATTTTTGAGTTCTTCTTCTTTCTCACATTTTTTTCATGAGCCATAACGACCTGGCAGAGCCACCATTTCACTAGAAGCCCACCCGTGTGTGGGGATCTGCCAAGTGGGAGCCCTAAGCAACAAATTTTACACACACCCTAAGCCTCATTATATCCCCATCAAGTTACTATAGAAGACTAGGGCTTCTACAAAAATGAACCTGTCCATCTAGGTTCTGAAATCCTCACCCGAGATCAAAGAAACCTGTGCCCTCCCCACAAATGCACCCTCAAACGTTAAATCCAAGTGGTTGTAGAGACCAAAAGCCATACCCTTGACACCAAATCCAAATCTTAAGCAGGAATGGAGAGTAGTGGCTTCCACTATCTCTTGTGCCAATACCACCTTTAGAGAAGTCGAAAGAGTCTATTGACTCCGAGTAGCAAGAGGCAACACCTTCCCCATGTGTAGTGGCCCTACCCATCCATGTTCCTATCTAAGAAGATCCACCCATGGTGTCAAACCCCAAAGTGAACCATGAACACACTTTTGTGGCACAGTCAAGCTACCCCAAGGCTCAAAAAATCACCAACGACCCCAAGCAATAAATTTTACACACACCCTAAGTCTCATTATATCCCCATCAAGTTACTATAGAAGACTAGGGCTTCTACAAAAGTGAACCCGTCCATCTAGGTTTTGAAATCCTCACCATCTACACAACCCTAGAAGTCAAAAAGATCCAGGCGATGACCTCCATACCAAGTTTCACCTCAGAAGTTGGCGCTTCTTTCGATCATGACAAAATTGCTAGAAGCAAAGGAATCTACAAAGGGAACTCCCACATTTGGGTGCCGAGATCAAAGAAACCTATGCCCCAAACCCCCCCCCCCCACAAATGCACCCTCAAACATCAAATCCAAGTGGTTGTACAGACCACAACCCATACCCTTGATGCCAAATCCAAATCTTAAGCAGGAATGGAGAGTAGTGGCTTCCACTATCTCTTGTGCCAATACCACCTTTAGAGACACCCACACGTGCACAATCACTTACACTTGCATGTGCACGTCCACCTTCATGTGCGTGCACCCCCATTCGCACTATGCATATACACCTGCACATGCACTTAACACACACGTGCACCAGGCACACGTACATTCACATTCACACAATTACACTTGCACGTGCCCACACACTCACATTTGCACCTTTTACAGTTGCACACACATTCACCCACATATATTCACACATATTCAGTCGCATTTGCACCCGCCTATGCACACACACATGCATGTGCACCTCACTCACCTACATCCACACACTCACATTTGTACCTCTTACACATTCACACATGTTCACTCACACACGTACCTTCGCACATGCACGTGCACCCACTCTTATACATTTACAAGTGCATGCACACTTACACCAGCACATACATCCACGTTCATATCCACAAGTGCACTTGCACACACACTGTACGTGCACCACATACACACATTCACACTTGTACATGCCTTTACATCATGCATGCATTCACTGTATGTGTGCCACATACACACATTCACACTTGTACACGCCTTTACACCGTGCATACATTCACGTGCGTGCACACACACTCTTACACATTCACATGTCCACCTCGCACGTGCACATTTACATCCCACGCATATATACATGTACTCGGGCCATGCACATGTACACACTCATACACCATTGCCTATTCACTTCCATTTATATGTGCATACATACACACGTACATGCGCATACACATTTGCACATGCATACCCACCTACCCGCACGTGCACCCCCATTTGCACTGTACATGCACATCACGTGTGCACATTCACTCACAAGTGCCCATTTACACACCCATGTACCTCCAAGAACACATGCACACGTACACACTTTTGCATAGTGAGCATATACTTGCTCGTGCACACATATTCACACTTGCATGTGCGACCCTATCTTCATGAACTCCTATTCACATGTGCGCATGCATGCACATACACACATGGAATGGTGCAAGCACAAGGCCTCTTTTAATCCCCCCTCCACCATTTATTTAAAAGAACGACCCCTTGCTTTCCTTTTTTTTCTTTTCCCTTGGCTTTTTAATTTTCCAATTCAAAACTATATCTCTATATATATGTATATTTATATATAACAATACTCTTTAAAAAACCCACTTGCTTTTTTATTTTTTCAAGGGGTTTCTTGTTTTTCTTTCTTTATTCTTTAATTATTTAAACAAGAAAACAAAAACACCGCCTGTGGTTTTTCATTGTATTTTTTTAACATTATTATTATTATTATTTACAAAAAAAACTCATGCTCTCTCTCTCACTCTCTCTCTCTGTCTCTCTCTCCCCTACATGTAGATGTAGGCGGCCCCCTTAGCTGTGTGTCCGTGCCCGCCGCCCCTCTTCCCCTACGTGCTGCCACGCAGCCACCTATGCCCCTAGCTATTACCGCCACCGCTTGCACCTGCGGTTTGGCCAACCTTTGCCTCTATGCCCTCTTCTTCCTCTGTTTGCTGATCTACTTGCATAGCTCCACACAACCACATATATGTCCACCATTGCTGCTCCCAGCTAAGCTCCCGGCACCCCACCACACTTTCGTCTCTGCCCGACTTGGCCTACACACACAAACACACCCCCCCCCCTCTTCCTTCGACGACTTCAAATCCAGGCAGTCGTGTTGGTGCCATTGTCTTCAACACCAATCACTTGAAGATGGTGGTGTCGTCTGCACGTCTTCTTCCATCTAGACAGTTTGGCCCCATTGTCCATTGTCAATTCATGTTTTTGTCTCTCAGATAAAGAAGCTCAATCAAGAAAAAGACAACCCATCTTATGGAGGTTCAAGTTCATGGTGGTACAGTGGCTCAACAAGTTGACCTTGGGTACAAGCTTTTTATCTCATGGAGGTTCAAGTCAATGGTGGTACAGTGGCTCAGCAAGCTGAACTTGGGTACAAGCTTTTGAGACATTTAGACAAGGTACACATTGATGGTGTCTTTGCAACATTTGTTTTGCAGCAGTTAAGATAGCAGTTGATTAGGGTACGAGTGAGCGAGAGAGGACAGAAATCTTGCGGGCAAAAGAGAGAGAGAGAAGAAAGACCGTTCATCATCGGCATCCCAACCCCCAGCTTTGCCAATATCATAACTCTCGCTCATAGTGCAACACCCTCAAGAGTCTGACCCCTCCAAAACCTCACCAACACCAACCAACCAGCATCTTCAACACCAGCACCACATGCACACAAGGCACTCGATTGAACACCCGCATGACTGACAAAGCCAACAATCAGCATCCTCAAATCCACGAAAGATGTACCTTATCCGGTCGGCATTCTGACAAGTGACAATCAATGCTATGCTGACATTCAAGTTCTTCTCGGTAAGGAGTGGTGAGAAGATGTATCTCATGACACGCACTACCACATGCACTTAAACTGACCTCATCAACATGAACCCTCAAGATATATCTCTAGATGGGGGACCATGGCGGGCATAAGCTTGGCCAGCATAGATATGCACACAAGACACTCGATGGAGCACCCTCTCATCGGCATACTACACAAGCCAACCGATATCTTTAACACTAGCATCGACACACAATCGATCAAGCACCATCCATCATCGGCACAACTGACAAAGCCAACACGCATCCTCAAATCCATGGAAGATGTACCTTATCTCATTGGCATTCTAACAAGTGATAATCAATGCTACGCTAACATTGACATTCTTCTCAACAAGGAGGAGTGGCGAGAAGATGTATCTCGTGGCACGCACTGCCATATGCACGTGTAACTGGTCTCATCAACATCAACCCTCAAGATATATCTCTAGATGGGGGACCATGGTGGGCACATGCTTGACCCATGGTATGACCCATCGCCTAAAGAACCCTCGACCTAGTAGGTATCTCCAAAAAGCTTCAATGTATATAACCTCTGCTTTGACCCCATTTCATAATAAACATAACCTTACCCTAGTTTGACATTTTTGCCATGAAGAAGCCTCATCTCTTGGGACACTCTCATGTCGTGCCATGCCAATATGGACCATCATCTACCCTTGTAAATTATTCATGTTGGATGAGGGAGTAGATGCTCTGCACACTCACATAGACACGCATGCACACAGTCACACATGAGTGTAGAGAGCGAGAGAGACGAAGCTAAGATATCTAGAAGTACTCAATGATTATGATCGTGAATATATGAGTACAAAATACTAGATGCCCTAGCCCTAGGGCTGATGTGGCTATAACTCACAAGAGTGTACATAAACTCCCAAGAAGAAAACAGTTACGAACTGATTGACACCCT
The DNA here is from genome assembly GCF_041138505.1 of Cibotium barometz. NCBI lineage: Eukaryota > Viridiplantae > Streptophyta > Polypodiopsida > Cyatheales > Cibotiaceae > Cibotium > Cibotium barometz. The sequence continues at coordinate 29,215,115 of NC_141101.1, read as the reverse complement.
AGTGTTATAAGATGTTGCCCAATGACTATCAATGTAAGAAATTAAGAATAAATAAAACGCATTGCTGTTTCATTGCTTGCCAATGCCGAGTGCCGGGGCAATGTATAAATCTGCTCAACTATGTATACTATAATGAAGATGGGTAGTGCATAGATAATAAGGCATTGGATAGTTCACTAATAAGGGGCATCATGAGGATTCCCCCCTCACTTGGTATAAACTAGATACCCAAAAAGTAATGCAAAAGCCCAATATTTGTAATATCAAATGCATGCTGCACATCACGAGCAAATCATCAACGCTAATTTTTGCTAAATTTGCTAATTGTCAACAATGGGGAAGGCTGAACGTATGGTTGTAACTCGATTATATTCCGCCAAATCAACAAAAGGAGAAAGTGGCTCCTCATGCAATGCGGAAGCAACAAGGACTATATCATCCAAATGAGATGCATGTCCAAAGGCAGCACATGTCTGACTGTTGTCACAGTGGGGATCTCTTTGTGAGTTATGAATGGCTGCATCCTCTTCAATCAATGCATCACCCATGGCATAAGAGCAATATGGGAAAGTTGGGCTACTGAATTGATTGATTGTCAGAGTAGCACAGCAGAAGGCTCATAAGATGTAAGCACTGTGTGGACAACATCGATGCAGAAGTTGTCAAGGTCTACTTAATGCCAATACATCATCAAAGGAACCTTTTTCAATGGTCAAGCTAACAAGGTGGAATCAATAACACACAACATGTGTCCCTCCTCAAATGCAACTGCCATAGAGACAACTCAGGTGACAAAATCAGGTGACATGTGCAAAATTAGCTTCCTCTGCATTGTTAGCTATGGTGGTAGCAAGACCTTGCTACTTCTTCTGCTCACTCTATTTCCGCTTCTAGCATTCCTCAATGACATGACCTCTTTGTCGGGAGGCAAAGAGTGGTAGCAAATCCTTGATAGGATTCAGGCAAGCCATTGAGAACTATAGAGACAAGAAAACTATCAGGTATAACCTCATCAATATTAATCAACTGCTCTGACACGGGTCAAAAATGCATCCATAGATTCACCCTCAATCAGATGCCCCAAGTCAAGCTTTTTTCGTAGATAGGTAGGCAAAGAGTGGTAGCAAATCCTTGATAGGATTCAGGAAAGCCATTGATCACTATAGAGACAAGAAAACTATCAGGTATAACCTCATCAATATTAATCAACTGCTCTGATACGGGTCAAAAATGCATCCATAGATTCACCCTCAATCAGATGCCCCAAGTCAAGCTTTTTCCGTAGATAGGTAGCTTGAGCTTCATTCTGGATCTGATACATGGAGGCAAGTATATCCCATGCACCTTTAGAGGAAGTACATGAACGGATATGAGGTATGACTTGCCATTTTACAAGAGAGAGCAATCAAGGTATGTGTTTGCATATCTTTAGCATCCCATCTGAGTTGTTCAACTTGTAGAAGGAACAGGTTCAGGTGGTACACTGTTATGGGCTACCACACCTCCAAGAGGGAACTCAATTCACCTAAAGGATGAGCAATAGATCATAACTCTCATAGGGCACTTACCAATGCTTCGAACTTGAGTCCCTTGAGGCCTCCAAGCTTGCTTCGAACTTGAGTCCCTTGAGTCCCTTGAGGCCTCAAGGGACAAGCTTGCTTCGAACTTGAGTCCGTTGAGGCCTCCAAGCTTGCTTGTTAAGCTCCACCTCCATGCTGTCATCGTAGAGTCACTCGCACCGTCGCATAAGGCAATCACTCTCTATCACACTTTTCCACACAAGCAATAGAAGAGGAACAATGCTAGAATGCTATCTCTCTTTTAATCTCTCACAAGACACAAGGAAGAGCTCTCTATAGCACAAAGGGGATTGTGTCTTTTCATTATGATAAAATGCCTTATATATATTTGGCCCTTATTCACACTTGGGTGCCCAAAACTTACTTACTTGGGTGCCCTTATTCACACTTGGGTGCCCAAAACTTACTTACTAGGCCTTGGGTGGCCAATATCTCATAATGTACAACTTTTATAGTGCCGTTTCATGACACTTATTAATGTCCTCAATTAGAGAATCATGTTTGTTAATCCAAAACAAGATTAACATCCCCCCTTCCTAATGTAGGTTTTGTCCGCAGTTGTTACCGAGGTCTAAAGACTTGGTTGCCGAACTCATGTTGGTAGAAATTTCTTCTAGATTGGAGATTTCTGAGCATGTGTCGAAATGCTGAGTGGGATCTCTAGAATCATGTATCCACCATGTCTTTGAATGTTATATACATGTAGCCTGGAAGACATCGTAGTCAGTGAGTGATAGAATCATGAATGTAAGAATCCGTATTTCTAACAAATCAGCTAACTAGGGGTTTGCCAACTTTGTGTGCCTTGCCACATTCGCCCATAATGTGCCCTCTCCAGCCAATGGAATTAATTCTTCTAATTCAGGGCGGCGTGGAGCTCAAAGAGGGTATGACACATTGTGCTGTTTTGTTGGGGTGATTTCCAAGTAAGCTTCTGGCATTATTCATCTAGTTGGCTTAAATGGAATTATCTGCATATGAGGACTTTGATTTGGCTTCAAAAGAGGGTTGCCACCATGAACGAAACCCTCGTACTCTGCACACCTGTTAAAGATTCCAAAATGGTGTCATCAGTAAATGCCTCAATATTATTTTGCGGGATAGGATGTCATACCTCTTGAGAGTGCCATTGTGGAGATGGGTGAGGTGCCAGTATCTCCTCGAGGGCGAGAGGGTTAGTGGGAAAATCTACCTCTGGAGGATTGAAGGTTGAGAAAATGCAGTCAGCTTGAGATGTGTTAGTAGGTAGCGTGTCAGGATATAGGGGTTAAGTATCTTACTAGCGACACTAGAATAGACAAGGTAAGTTGATTTTGAAAACGAAGAAGAGGATTCTTCTTGACCCTAACCTGTGCTAGGGGGTGGGTGGCTACCCATGACTAATAATCCATTGGTAACTATGTGCTACTACCTCATAGTTGATGGGCATCTCAGGAATGTCATTTGGGACAAACGGGTCTAATTTTTTGACATTATTGTCCAGAATTTTAAAATTTTGGAGAATGCGACACCAACTACGAAGGTTTAGCACTATAGGATGTAAAGGGTAGAAGAAGATGTCTTGTGGATTAGATACTAAGTCTCCCCGCAAAACTCCCATTATTATGGTAGGGTCAGCATCTCTTTCAGTATTTTGTTTAATTAGGGTTAGTTCTCCTAGGCCTATATCTTCATATAGATTTATGTTATACTGAAGTAGAGAGAGTGTTAGTGTAGACAAAAACAAGGTAAGAGTTTGAGGAGGGGCCTGAGGAGTTACTGGCAGCTAACCCAACTCGGAGGTGTACTCAAGGAGGAGGTGGAGATCATCATTAGGCTCCGACCGACTAACTTCTATCTTGGACTGCTAACCAACGCTCTAACTCTTGTAGGCAAGAGTCAATGTTGCTGCTATAAGGAGGTTTGAAATTACCGTTTCCCGAACCATCCTTGCACCATCTAATTCCTCAAATTTTATAGTTGCATCTTCTTGGGCCCGCCTAGCCATTGCTTCTCTTTCCTGAGCTTCGGTGATTTGTTGGAGCCTTTGGGAAACTAGCCTTTGAGTGTCGTGTAGTTGTTGTGTAAGCTACACCATTGCCTCTTGGTGTGCTAACTCTTTTCTTTGTACTTCGGCCTGGCTTGCACTTATTGTGTCATTAAGTGTTCTAATCTTTTCTGCATGGGCCTTGTTTGTTTGTTCCCTCTCGTGCTGTAAATGAGTTGCGCTTTCCTCCGCTACTTTTAGCTGTGCTATTAGCTACTAGATTTGGCATTGCAAATCTTCTTCTTTGGCCCTAGCATTGGTTTGGAGCTCCTGTGTTTGGTGTGCATGAAGTGTAGTGAGCTCATTTGTGTGGGTGACCTCTTTCTAATGCTGCTCCTTAGCTTGTTCTAATTTTGTGTTGGGGTCCACATTTTCCTTGATTCTTTGCATAATTGTTTGGCTGAGGACCATGTTATTGCTCTCTCCAAGGCTTCATACATGTTATTGCTCTCTCCAAGGCTTCATACATGGTCTCTTGCTCCTCCGTGGCCTTCAAGCTCTTCATGATTACATCCTTATGGGTAGCTTCAACTGCTTTCAAGTTGTCTTTTAATTTTTGCACTTGTGTGGATGCATCGTTTACCTATTTCCAAAGGGCACATGTGCGTTGCGAGGAGGTGGCACCGCTAGACATTTTGTTCTTGCTCCCAGATTGCACTTGTGCTTGCTTCTTCTTCCAACCCAGTCTGTGGTTGGTTGAGCAGCTCATCTAGTCTTTTAATTTTTGCACTTGTGTGGATGCATCGTTTACCTGTTTCCAAAGGGCACATGTGCGTTGTGAGGAGGTGGCACCGCTAGACCTTTTGTTCTTGCTCCCAGATTGCACTTGTGCTTGCTTCTTCTTCCAGCCCAGTTTGTGGTTGGTTGAGCAGCTAGTCCTTCCATGGTCTCTGGCAAGAATTGTTGATAGTCTATGTTCAGCAAGGAGGCCAGCTATCTACTGGGGTATTCTTACTTCATCTTCCAACCGCCTTCTCTTGCTTGGACTGGATGGCTCTGGACTTTGTTGTTTTTTGCTTGCATCAATTTGGGCCTCTGTTTCCTGTACTAGGGCTATGGTCACCTCAATGCCTTGTCTTTCCTCAGCCTGTATTGGTGCTTCTTGTTCAGGCGCTGTCTCTATTGGCATGTCTACCAGAGTTGATTCTTTTAGAAGAGATAGACCTGTAAATATTAGTTGAGCCATTCCTGTAGGAGGAGTAACTTGTAGGAGGAGCCATTCTTGTAGGAGGAGTAACTTGTTGCAGAGCCTTTTATGTGGCTTGGCTAAGAGTGGTCTCTTGCAATGCCTCTTGGTATGTGCAGATTTCCTGGGCCACTTCTGCCTCTAATCTCTATGACTCAGCAGCTATATCTGAAAGTACTCCCCTCATCTTCTTATCTGTATTTTTCCTTCGCCCCTTCTTGATCTCCTTCATGATTGCCTGGATCTCCATCAAGATAGCATGCCCCTCTTGCATATCTTCAGCTGTTAATTTGGGTTGTTCTGGTAGCAGTGCCAACTGTATGTGCTCCTCTAGTTCGGGCTCTTTGAGAGGCCTTTTTGCTATGTGATTTAGAACTTGTGTGAGTAGGTATGGGTTACAGATTTTGGATTGGTGGGCCTTTAAGTAATTCTCCATCTCTTTATGGACATAGTAGGCCCAGTCTTCTTCTTTCTCCTCATGTGCTTTTGCAATCCTGTTCAAGGTGACCCTGTTATATCTATCCATGGGCTTCACCTGCAGCATCAAGGACATGGCCCTGCAAGCTTTTTTTGTAGCCTCATCCTGGATGTTTTCGTTCTTGGCCCCATTATTTGAGTTGTAAGAACTTTGCATCCAGAGGCATTTTGTCGATGGCGTGTGCGTGGACCTTGACTGCAGGCAGAAGTTGCAAAGCATCCCGTATGAGATCTTCTGTGATATGAGGAGTTGCTCGAAAGTGCCGTCAGCTTTGGTGATGGTTCCCCTTTTGGTGATGGTTCCCCTTTTGGTGCCCTTGTCTCGTAGGTCTTGAGGTATTCTCAGTAGTGCAGAGTTCTTTGTCGATACTTCTTAGGAGTATGTGTGCTATTTTCCCCAAACCAACCTTGTTTGCTTTGACTTCGGCCTCCTCCAAAATTTGGAGGCATTCTGGGCTGTGGTAATGTAGGGCTACCTTTCCATGGGCCGTGAGAGCTTCTTTGCTAATGATGGCCCCATGGAATGCTTAGGCATAAGGGCCCCAAAAGTTCAATTTTGGGCCCCGCGCTGGCCTCTTTCTCTGACTTGTTGGAGATCCAGTGGTGTTGGCTTGAGTCGCAGTTGGGGTCTCGAGAGATTGTAACTCTGCGGCCGACATCTATACATGAGCATCGCATCAGTCTACCGACTTGTGGGGTTGATATCACCTTTTCTTTTTCTTTTTCTTTTTTCTTTTTTTTGATGGGTGATTGGTTAGTTGAATTGAGGAGTTTGTTAGTGTAGGAGCAATCATGGGGTGTGTTAATAGACAGGTGAAGGCTATGGCATGAAGGTGCAGGGTTAGAGTGGGTTCGTGTGTAAGCCGTGAAGCCAGGTTCCATGAAACAGTTAGTTTTCATGAAAAGTTTAGGCATGAAAAGGTGATGCTCCGTGAATAAATGAGTTTCCGTGAAAAGGTTAGGCATGAAAAGGTGAGCTTCTGTGAAATTGTAGATTCCGTGAACCTTTTAGGTTCTGTGAAACTATAGGTTCTGTGAAATTGTAGGTTTCGAACCTGAGTTTTCGTGAAACCACAGGGTGTTATTATTGTGAATCGTTTGTTAAGGTTGTTTGTTTATGAGGGTTTTCATTTTTTATGTTATTGTAGAGATGTATGTGAGGATACCATGAAGAAATTGTTTGGACTAATTACAATTTATGTACACTGAGTGAGGACAAGATTTTGATCAATCCCTGAAGATCAACAAAAATACAAGAAGAAAAAGAAAACAAAAGAAAAAAGGATCAAGCTCCCACCTCAAAAGAGATAATCGAATAAGTTCGAAATCCGGAACGGCAGGTTGGGAGATGCAGACGGAAGCAACGCGCGCAATCAAAGATTAAAGGCACACGATGTAAAATGACGAAAGAGGAAAGAATTTCAATTTTATAACACAGCCATCAGACAGGGCGACTGCCTTAATGAAGAAAACCATGTGGCGCTACTTGATTGGCCCGTGCTGAGAAATTACCATTTCACAGCGTGAACGTTATTTTTTCATGGCGTGAACCTTTAATTTTTTCATGGCGTGAACCTTTGTGAACCTTTAATTTTTTCATGGCGTGAACCTTTAATTTTTTCACAGTGTGAACCTTTGTGAATTTGTTCACGACGTGAACGTTTTTGAATTTTGAATGTATAAGATCGTTACCTTCTCATTTTTTCCTTCATTCTCAAGCAATCAAACATGCACATAATGAGTCAATGATACCTTGCTTACCTCGTACCCATTGTGCAACCATTGGACACCCTTCTGTTTTATTGCCACAAGAACCATTGGACACCCTTCTGTTTTATTGCCACAAGAACCAAGGGGTCACCTAGGCACTTTTGGACATTTGTTGATGCAGTCGTTTATTTTAGCTCTATGTGGGAGTTTTTAATTGTTCCTTCCACCAAACTGAACAATGTTGTCACTGTGCCTTGTGGTGGAGGGCTTCTATTTGTGTCTCTTTGGTGAACTTTTTTGTTTCTACCTTTAGGTTCCTTGTTCAATTCTCTAATTAGAGTGGGTACTTTCATTGCGTTGGCAATTCCCAATCCATTTGGCTTGCCTTTTTCCTCCACACAAGGGTTGGCGAGGTTCTTGCTTAAGTTGGGAGTTGACGTTGTATGCTCTTACTACTCTCTTTTTTATGTTTTGAACTGCTTGTGATGTTGGCCACACTGAGTGGGGTTTGGGTATCCATATTGCCGTATTGCCTTGGTAGTATCCTTGTGCTCGCAGTAAGTCCTTTCAAACCCATTGCTTATGGAACCTTTGAGGTCTATTGGGATGCTTGGAGTCCTGCCAATCTGTTTATGTCAGCAAGGTCTGACTTTTGAATTTTTTGCAGATTCTTCTTGTGGTCCCCATATCATTAATGGTGTCCTTTTTGTTAGGTTGATTTTTAAGTTGAATCTTGGGCACCCACTTCTGTGTATCCTTAGATGTTGGGTATTGTGTGTGCAAGCTTCGTGGGACTGATGCTTGTTCTGTTTGATGAGGTGTTGCCACTGCACTCGTTTTTTGTTCATTAGTTATGATGTGTTTCCCTCTGTTTGTCAAGCTGTCATGAAACGGCACTATAAAAGTTGTATATTATGAGATATTGGCCACCCAAGGCCTAGTAAGTAAGTTTTGGGCACCCAAGTATGAATAAGGGCCAAATGTATATAAGGCATTTTCTCATAATGAAAAGACACAATCCCCTTTGTGCTATAGAGAGCTCTTCCTTGTGTCTTGAGAGAGATTGAGAGAGAGAGAGCATTCTAGCATTGTTTCTCTTCTATGCTTATGTGATTCATGCTCGTATGGAAAAGTGAGAGAGAGAGTGATTGCCTTATACGACGATGCGAGCAACTCTACGGTGACAACGTGGAGGTGGAGCTTAGAGGTTGGAGCTTAACAAGTGAGCTTGGAGGCCTCGAGGGACTCAAGTTTGAAGCATTGGTAAGTGCCCTCTACGATAGTTGTGATCTATTGCTCATCCTTTAGGTGAATGTGTTGAGTTTCCTCTTAGAGATGTGGTAGCCCATAACATTTTTGGCACTGCTACTGCCAGAGGGAAACACCTTTGTTTCTTCCATCCTCTTGGAGTTTCAGCTCCCATTGCATAAGATTCATGATTGCCCTTGCATTTTGGTAGTGCATTGTGTAGAAAATGAATGGATAAGATTTGTGTGGTAAGAAGAAATCGTGAGAATTTGGTTGTGATGTTATGTATGTGTGTGGTGGAGTGGTCTTAGGATAGAGCTTCACTATTTTTTCTTGTTAATTATGATATTTGCATCTTTGGAAGCACCAACATGAACGAACAGGTTGGTGTTCTATTTTTCTTCTTTTTTAAAAATTCACAAAAATAAAAAACATAAGGAGCCATTGACTGTGCCTAGAACTTGCATTCCATTCCTTAGGCATGGCATAATCAATTTGGGATCAGTTGGATAAGTATTTTGCACCCAAAAACATAACTTTAGACGTGGGAAGTTTCACGTAAAACTGCAGAAAAACGTTCACGCTGTGAACTTTTTCCACAACTTCACAGTTGCGAATCACCCCTAACATCAGTATAATTAACACCGCAAATCATGGGATTGCCTTGCCAAAAAAAGGTAACCTTATCCTGACACCTCTGACGCCCACACAGTTAAACAAAATTTTTGATCATGTGAAAGTTCAAAAAAATGTTCATGCTGTGAACTTTTTTCAAAAAATCTTCACGACATGAACCCCTTTAAAAATCTTCACATCGTGAACCCCTTTGAAAATCTTCACGGCGTGAACTCTTTTGTGTTCAAGATGTGAACTTTTTCTGTAAACTCACAGTTTAGTCCAATCCAACAAATAGTCAGCAGGAAGGTCTGTAAGGGAGGGATGCCTATAGCAAAGAAGAGGGGGTCACCCTAAAAGCAAAAATCTTTGAGCACGTGAAAGTGCAGAATAACATTCACGCCGTGAACCTTTCTCTGACACTTCATGTCGTGAAACATTCTCCACAATTTCACGGCTTCAGAAATAGAGCAATAGAATGTGAAAACATTGCCAACTAGTTTTCCCTACATGCGGTAGCGTTTTTTGGAGGCTTCTTGTGGTGGAGAGATTTGTAGCCATTTCTTGGCTGCGTTTTTATCATCAACTTCAGTCCTTTTCATGGTGTTTTGAGGTACATATTCATCCTCTTTTCTACACCTTTCTACCGGCTGAAAATTCCACTTTGCTACACACTTTGTGTTTGCGTTTTTGTGGACAGTCAACTCCTCCATACTCTTTCTACCTAAGGCCACATTCTCAGCCCTCTTCTAGTGGTTTCTACGGAGTCTATTGGTTCATATATCGGCTGCGTTTTGTGGCTGCATTTTCGCACTATCTTTGTGCATATTTTGGAGATACTTCCTTGGTGGACAGCCCATCTATTGGCTGCGTTTTTGGAGGTACGACACTTCTTCCCTTGTGTTTTCCCACCCTCCTCTCCCTATGGGATCTCGAAAGTCCTCTACTCCAAAAGACAAAGACAAACTTGAAGATACTATGGATCCTACATCTCCTACGACGGTTGGACCGGCAACTACTACAACGGAAGTTGCTGCAATTCCTTCTTCGGTAGGTGCTTCTACTTTCTCTTTTTCGTCATATCCATTACCTTCGGATCCTTTCTCTCTTTCTTCTTTGTCCTTTATGCCTTCCTATCCACATACTTATATGCCCTCTATGGTATATCCCCCTACATCATCTATGCCTTTTATGGCAACTTCATCTACTATGATTCCTCCTTCTACTACTTCCACTACTACTCCTCTCCCCACTCAATCATATCAACCCATTCACTCAATCTTTGAGCCTTCCAAGTCTTCCGATTCACAAAAGCTTATCCCAAACAACTACCACACTTGGTCCTTGTTTATGCAACTTCTTTTGGAAAGCACCGGGGTGTGGTCTATAATCACTTCTCCTCATATGCTCATATGGTGCCCTCTCAATATCAAACCTATATGGATGCACGGGCCAAAGCTTTACTTGTGCATGGCATGTCTACATCGGTTGTGTCTCAATTTCTTTCTACAAGGAGTACAGCTCAACAATTATGGCACACTATACAAATGCAATATGGAAGACTTTCAACGGTTAAGATTTGGATAAGCTTTCTATCTCCGAATCCGACAACATAGTGGAGAAGCTTGGAGAATTCAATCGAATCAAGCGGCAACTTGAAGAGTTTAGTACATTGGTAAGCAATCCGGTCCACAAGCTACTTGGTAAATTGCCTTCTTCTTTTGAATCATTCAAAGATAACATCTTTCTTCGAGTTCCTTTCCCTTCCTTTGAAGAGACTATGGGTCTTCTTCATGATAAGTGCCTTACTCCTTGCAAAAGCAGAACAAAAAGGACTCGACTTTTGTAAGCCAAGGAAAGGACAAAGGCAAAGACAAGGGGAATGATCAATACAAAGGCTCTAATTCCAATGCTAAAGATTCTTCAACCAAAGGCGACAAGGACAAATCAAAGGATTCTTCCAAGGAGTGCACTTTCTGTGGTCGTAGTGGCCATATGGAGGATCGTTGTTTTGCTAAGAAGGCGGTATCCAAGAAGGTAAAAGCTGAACTTGAATCCAAATCTAAGGGTTCTTCTACATCATCTTCTCATGACAAAGACAAAGACAAAAAGGAAGACGGTAACGCCAAGGTTGCATATGTTGCTATGTCTTCTACTTCTTCATGTGACACATCACTTGTGGTAATCAAAGATCTTGATACGCATACTGCGGATGAGTGGATTGCCGGCAGTGGTGCTACCTCTCACATGACGAATAGTTCTCTCATCTCTTCTTTCTCACAACATGCACTTAAGATCTGGAAAACTCATCGGAGACAATCTTACACCTGGCGATAGTGCATCGAATCACCTAGGATCTTCCTATTAAAAAAGAAGTGTGGGATCAGAACATTTCGTAAGCACACACCTAAGTGTCTTAAGAAACCTGACCACCACTCAAACTAGTAGCGAAGAGTCCATGGAAGAAGAACTAAGATATGCTAGGTTTGGGGAAAAGGAGAAACCACCCTTCCCAACCACGTCCAATGGTATCATTGATATCGCCGGGGATTTTTTGGTCTCCAAAACCAATCATGGACAAAGAAGCGCAATCTGCGGGCATGGGTCCATCAACCAGTGCTGGACTCGGACCACGATAAGTAGTGCCCATCCAAACGTTGAATTCTAGGCTGTCGAATACCGGCACCCCCTGAATGAGACGGGACATGGAAAGCGGGTCAAATGTTCTTCCCCACCTCCGAGGAAGTAGAGTTAGATCTCAGAAGGAGCGAGGTGGAATGATAACTACGAGAATTGAGCTTAAGGAAACAAGAGCTCAATACTCGAAGGGCGAGAGCTGAGCAAAAGGAAACGGGAAGTTTAAACCCACTCCAATCACGAGGTAAGGAACCAAAATTGGTTATGGGAAGAAGTGAGGGAGAAATTCCAAACTTGGAAACCATAAATAAGGAATCCAGAGTGGAGGAAGGTTTTACAACCATATAAGAGGAGGATAACCTAACAAGAGTGGCGGGCGAAGTAGAGAACCGTCTATACACCAAAAAGGATATTGAGCAAATGATCAATCACCCTACGTTCCTACAAAACATGGAACTGATTATGCAAAGACATACGGAGCCGACTAATGATGAGCCACTCCAAGGTACAACGACAAGACCATCCCATGGACCAGAAATACCTAGAAGAGCCAATACAAGAAGGGGATAAGGTCTAGGAAAGGGGGGGAGAAATTCCTCAAAGGCCAAGGATGACCATGGACCTTAATGCAGCCACAAGGACATGCTTGCTAAATATGGCAGTAGAGATGGGCCAAGGAATGGTCAAAGAACTAGGCATTGCTCTAGGAATGGTCAAAGAACTAGGAATGGTCAAAGAACTAGGCATTGCTCTAGAATCCCGACCCTCCTAGATGAAACCACATATCATTTCCAAGCTCATCCAAAAATTCTCTGGGGACGGAGATCCTATCCAACATGTAGAGATTTTTGAATCCACATGTGAAACCTACGGGCCTATTAATGATGTGACAATGATTCATGCCTTCTGACTGGCCTTGGAAGGAAAAGCTCATCAGTGGTTCCAAACTCTCAAGCCTGAGGATAAGGTTAACTTCACAAGACTCGAGAATGTTTTTGTGCCTAGTTTTTCCCGAAGTGGTGATAGATGGAGCCCTGTGGCATAGTTACATAATATCAAACAAAACGAAGTTGAGTCGATGAGAGACTATGTATCTCATCTTAAGCACTTAAATTTAAGGTGCAAACTATGGGAGAGATTAACTTATTGCCTTGCGTCCAGAGAGAGGTTAGAGAGACCACAAAATGCATGATTACTTGGTACTAGCCCGACCCGCTACCCTTGATGCATGTTGCAAACTAGCAATTTAATATGAAGATAATATGTTGGAATTGCCACAATCGAAAGATGTCAAAACATCTTCAGCAACTATAACTTTGTGTGTCTTGAGTCACCAAGAATTTGGAACTCGAAGCAAGCAAGTCGGAAACATGACAGTGGATGAGCTCAGTAATGCCATATTAGAGAAATTGAAAGTAAAGGAGGGAAGAAAAACATCTGGGCATGGGCATAATCATCTTTACCCTCGTAGGGAATTGGTGTGGTGCTCTATGTGCAGATTGAATCACACTACCACCGAGTGTCCATAATTAAGAGCAAGGCCATTACTCTATTGTGCCCACTATGTAAAATTAGGAAATCATGACACTTCAATGTGTAGATTTCCAAGATTTCAAAATGTTGCATAGCTACCAGCACTTAGAGCCCCATTGGCTTTACCTGCGCCACCTGTACTGATCACACCACTACTGCTAGACAACCTAACTCTTCCTACTTACCTAGGGGGATGTTCGAGTACAAGACGCTTCACCTCAGCCCACCACCAGTTCTACCACCACAACCACCGCAGGCTAAAATCAATCAAGTATTGATTGAAGAGCCATCAGAAGATGTTGATATGGTGCGTGAAGTAGAACTTAGCGGAGAGTACTACGAGGAAATGATGGAGGTCATGCCGAAATATTATGTCCTAAAGAATAACATGCCAGTACTTGTGTTTCAAACCATGGTACAATGGAAGGGCAAGGACATGAACTCGAACCTGAGAAGAGGACCACTACAATGTTTTGGCTGTGGAGGGCCGCATCAAGTCGTCGAGTTCCCAAACAAGAACATGGTACATACGCACCAACCCCAACAAGTGGTTGCTACACCCAATGACATGCTAGTACTCACCTGTAACTAAATGTGGGATTGATCATTTGATCAAGGATTGTCCATACTGTGCAAGTGGTTTAACTTGTACCGCCAATCAGGCCACCATCCGGACCATTAGTGTACAACCTAGAAATATCACACCACTCAACGTCCTAACAAGAGCTCAAGATCAATTAGGAGACAAGGGAAAGAACCGAGCGGATGCGACTGTTTCCAAAAGTGGCCGTCGCAGGGAGAAAAGTGAAAAAAGTGAGTAAGGGTGACACAAGGGTCACAATCCAAGATGGATCCGAAGAAGATACAATCAAAACTGGCTCCACCAAATTGATTGAAGAGGGGGATCAAAGGATCAATCACAAGGGGCCAACCAAGAAGAGCAAAGGGAGCAACCAACAACTCCTAAAGGGGTCGGTGAATACCCCAATGCGATGAGGAATGCGATGGGGAAATAAGAAAGCTCGAAGATGCTAGGGCCTTAGTTCAAGAGTGCCAACGGCTTCATGAAGCCAAAGCTAAGGGCTAACCGAGTTAGGGATACAATTTATCCACGAAATGAGCCAACCAGGGGAAAGGGAATTAGACATGCCTATCCCAATTTCGGAAGAAACATAAGAGCGGTCCCAAGCAAACACACTGTCCAGAATGTTTGAGGAAAATGTGTTGGGGGAGTCCATCCATTCCTTCCCTATGGAGGAATACGAGGCACATATATGGATAGAACCCTCTATCTCCAAAGAACCCAGACACATAGAAAGTCTCATAGTTGTGCTGTCCACGCTTGTAAAAATGCCATTAGGGTAACTGTTATGCAATTCACCAACCCTATGGACAGACATAAAAGAATGGGTAGAAGGCAGACTAAAGCCAGCCGATACTATAGATGAGGCTCTGCCACCACCTCTGGCAGAAAGAACCTTGAGACACACAAGGAAACCCCGAGTCATTAAGATACTAGTTAATTAACTGGGACGTTACTACGAAATTGATGACACAAATGCTACAATCCCGATTCATCATAATGGGTACTAGGCATTGGCTATCTTGGATGGTGGAGTGGGGGTTAGCATCATCACAAAACATTACTGTGAAAACTGGGGGAAACCTGATCTAAAAAAAGCAGATGTAATCGTTAAAATGGCTGTCGGAACATCTTCGAGGCCCATTGGACTTCTGGAGAATGTGAAATTCAAACTCTTTACGTTTTGCTACCATCATACATTTGTGCTCATGGACTTCCTACGCCAACCTGATTCATATGACATAATATTGGGGAGACCCTTCATGAGGGAATCAAATTGGTGCATGATTGGCCTTAGATCATGTGTATGTACGTAAGGATTCACAAATCTTAAAGATTGATGTGAGAACATGGAAAGCACACCCCATGGAAGGGCAATTGTTCGGTAATGATTCGGTCACAAACGGAACGGACCACCGTTGTACAAATATGCTAGCCCTTGGTGGGAGATCCCAAGGAAGAAGAGGAAATGGAAATGTATGTGTCACTTTCTCCTCCGGACTTCAGTGAGAACTAGATGCATGTGTTGGCCACCATAGATGTGATGCAACCCAGGGGGACCTAGTATGTGGAATCTGGAATTGTCCTTGACCTCTATCTGTATGGTTAATTGGTAGACCATTGATGAAGCATCAGAAGAGGAAACATCGAGTACAGAAGGGACCATAGCACAAGGTCGTACCAATTCTCAATGCCTCAAACGGTGGCGAAAATAGAAACAATATATAGCCCAACGAAGAAAACCCACGGATGCCTAGTGGCTGAGATACCTTGAGGAGGCCACTATAAGATACACGATGCATTCTCTAAGGATTGGGCTGAGGAGTTGAGTAAGATATCGCTGGAGGGAAGACACAAGAGAAAGTCACCCTTCAAGAGCTAGAAACACCCAAGCTTACAAAGCTGGCGCCAAAAATGCAAGAAAGCCTTGGCAGAAGTAGAACGTGAGGCTAGAAAGATCATGGCTAAAACCAAAAGTGAAAATGAGGACAAACCAGACTTGCTCTCAGTACCTGACCACTTCAAAACCTATACTGTTGGCGAATAGAAAGTGGTCCAAGTGACAGCAACAAGGGTTAAGGAGGAGGATGGGCTGTCTACATCATACGATGGCCCAACAGAAGTCAAGGAAGTGGATATTGTGGGACCAGGGGAGGAAGCTCGACCCGTATACATCGCTAAGGACTTGACTTTGGCTGAAGAAGATGAGCTCATTGCTCTCCTCAAGGAATTTAAGGACTGTTTCGCCTGGAATTACAAAGAGATGAAGGGGGATACCACCTGAGGTAGTATAACATACGATTCCAATCACCTGAGGTAGTATAACATACGATTCCAATCATGGAAAGGTCGAGACCAACTAGGTAGAAACCATACCAGATGAATCCTAAGTACGTGGCAATTGTAAAGGAGGAAATAGACAAGCTCATTACTGCGGATTTCATCTATGAAATCGAATATATGGATCGGTTGTCACCAATTGTGATAGTGCCAAAAAAGAATGGAAAACTTAGGGTATGTGTTGATATTAAAAAGGTCAACGTAGCCACTAGGAAAGACCATTATCCATTGCCCTATACGGAAGATGTTTTGGAAAGAGTGGCTGGGGAAGAAGCTTACAACTTCTTGGATGGATTCTCCGGTTACAATCATGTGTCCATAGCACCAGATAACTTTTAATACAAT
Organism: Cibotium barometz; assembly: GCF_041138505.1. Lineage (NCBI taxonomy): Eukaryota > Viridiplantae > Streptophyta > Polypodiopsida > Cyatheales > Cibotiaceae > Cibotium > Cibotium barometz. The sequence goes on along the minus strand of NC_141101.1, from coordinate 29,198,835 downwards.
GTGGGGGACATTTGCATACAAGGTTATGCCCTTCGCGGCCTCACCAATGCCCTAGCAACATTTCAAAGGTTGATGTGCACATCCTTCAAGGACTACTTACAAATAGCCGCTTCATAATTTTCTATAATGAAATAGCTAGACCATTGTACAAGCTCCTCATTGTCTTTAAATGGACCAAGGAATGCCAAGAAGCATATGCTCGACTGAAGCAAGCATTGGCTAGCAGCACACCAATTCTACGACCCCCCGATTGGGAGCTCATATTTCACGTGCATATTGATGTATCAAATTTTGCTATTGGTTGCATACTAGCAGCCTAGTGAGTTCAAATTGGACTATCCAGTCTGCTTTGCTAATTGTCAGCTAAATGATGCGGAGGTGAACTACACCACCACCATAGAGAGGGAAGGATCGGCCATGGTTTACGCCGTCAAGAAATATCGACATTACCTCTTGGCCAACAAATTCGTATTCTTCGTGGACCATCAAGCCTTATTATACCTAATGAATAAGCCTTGCACCACGGGGAGAATCACACGATGGTTGCTATTATTGTTGGAATTCGACTTTACACGTCACGATAAGAAAAGGAACACAGCATGTGTTAGCCAATCATATGTCAAGAATTCCAAATGGAGAACCAGTAAGTGGTGTTGATGATGATCTCCATGATGCTTGTTTGTTTAAGTTGGACATGGTACCTGAATGGAGTGAGGAAATCTTAGATTATCTAACTTATGGTTTTCCACAGGAAATATTTTTGAACAAAGATAAAATGTGGTGGCTTATCAAGCTTGCTGCCCTTATCAAACTGATTTTGGGAGAACTATATAAGCTAGGAAAAGATAATGTGCTAGGAAGATGTGTTAGAGAAGATGAGTTCGTCACCATATTGGATGAAGCTCATTCAAGGATAGCAGGCAGGCATTTTGCTGGAGAGATCACAGCTCAAAAAGTGCTTCAAGCAGAACTATGGTGGCCTATGTTATTCAGAGATGCTATAGAATTTTTCAAAAGATGTGAAGAATGTCAACGTTTCGCTATCCCATAACAAAAGAACAAGATGCCGCTCACCCCTATTATTGTAAGACAACCATTTGAGAAATGGGGAGTAGATTTTATTGGACCTATTAGTCCAGCGGCACATCCATCCCAAGCCCGATACGTGATCGTGTGGCCATGGACTATTTTACAAAATGGACAGAAGCCAAAGCCTCAAAGAGAGCTGATGCACAAACAACATCAAAATTTTTATATGAACAAATTATCTCGAGGTTCGGCTGCCCATTAAAATTAGTTAGTGATCGTAGCTCACATTTTATTAATGAGGTGATTGATCATTTACTTGCGGGATTCTTAGTGGTCCATCAAAAATCATCACCTTATTATCCATATGCCAATGGTCAAGCAGAGAGTACAAATAAAATTTTGTATACTATCTTGACAAAAACCTTGGAAGCAAGTCGAACAGACTGGGAACATAAGCTGACAGCAGCCCTATGGGTGTATTGAACATCATATAAGGTAGCGATGGGGTACACTTCCTTCTATCTAGCTTGTGGTGTTGAAGCAGTTATGCCCATGGAATACTTAGTCCCAAGCTTAAGGATTGCCATACAAGTAGATCTGATGGAGAATGCATTAGAGCTGAAAGGCTAATTGACTTAGAGAAGCTTAATGAAACCAGGTTGATAGCATCACATGGACTCACAGCCGAAAAACTACACAGGAAACATTGGTTTGACAAAAATCTAAAGCAAAAAGAAATGGAAATGGGGTACCTTGTCCTCATGTATGGTGTCGGAAGCACCAAGAAAAAGAAACTCAAATACCGAGGCCTGGGACCATTCTAAGTATTGGAGATCACACCTTAGGGGTATGTTCGAATTAAGACAATAGACGGCATACAGATGGAGGGTTACGTCAATGGAAGTAAATTAAAAATATATATTTTGGACCATTGACCCAAGAGATGCTCTTGTAAGAGCAACTCTTAAAACAACAGAAACAGCTTGCAAAGGAAAAAATCCAACAGGCTCAAGAGAAGAAGCTAAGGCTCGGGAGGCCAAAGCCAAACAATTATTGCACAATAGACTGATACATGTCAACATGGCTTCTGTGACTCTCTTGGATGAAGAGAAACTAAACATTGAGCCATCACGACTCAAGGTGGGACTTACTAAAGCTAAAGGCCATGCAACAAGCATTGCATTAATGAATACGATGGGGTCAAGTCATAACTTGATCTTGTAAACCTAGGTAGCACCCGTTGATGCCCAAGTACGTAGTGTTCACTTGATAACTATGAGAGCTGAGGGATTTTTAAATGTTAACATTTCCATCAGAAATAATTCCTTGGTCAGGAAGGTTTTTGTCATGCCTAAAAGTTCAATGGAAGAGGAAATGATTCTAGGACGATCCTGGATCTGTGCAAGTAAATGCAATATCCAATGGGAAGAAAGAATATCATTATTAAGCACGGGTGACAAGGTCATGTCCATACCCTTTTTATGATGTAAATACCTGGATATTTGGATTTTTACTACTATATTTGGATTTTCACTAATATATATTGCAAAAGCTAGTTGCTAAATGTACGTCCATTCCATATATCCTAATGATGTTGTAAAATGAATGCCGTATAAAATGGCACGGGATACATTCAATTTACCTCATGCATGGGCACATTTACACACACACAAACACACACACTTTCTGTGTATGGCTTATCTTAACCAATTTCGGAGGTAAATGCCTTATTATTGCCCTTTTGGTGATATCCATATTATGGGCAATACCTCTTTGCGTATTGCCGGGCAAAACTCGAGGGTGGAGCTCTACACCAAATTTGCTGATGGATCCGAATTGAACACATATGGTGGCATTAGTTGGCTTCCTCGACTGCACGGTGAGTATAAAACGACCACCTTTCTTGTGAGTTCACGTACTCACTTAGCCTGATGTGTTTTACAGTTTCTTTTGCCATGTCGTTTGGTGTTGGCTTTTGAAGGAAGTTCCTCTTCTCAGGTAACTTATAGCTTTGGTTTTGTGTCCTACTTTCTTTTTTGTCTATGGCAGTCCATGCACTCTTTGGGATTATGATCTTTGTAAATCCCTTTTGTTGGATTCTATTTTGATGGCCACTCTGTTATGGCATCTGCATGCTATTGGTACTTGATCCATTCTAAGTCAAAGATGCGCAGGTTTTCTCATAAACTGTATATCTATTCTAAAAACCTGCATGCATAATCGTTGTTTATTACTTTAACTTCTGCAATTATATGGCATTGAAAATCGCACATGCATGTTTTGGACTGATGGTATTTAATTTCTTCCTTTACAAATTCTTATAAGTAGTTGATGACATACTATTCTGTGTGTATTTCTTATTACTGGGCTATTCTCATGATATGGTATTTAATTTCTTCCTTTACAAATTCTTATAAGTAGTTGATGACATACTATTCTGTGTGTATTTCTTATTACTGGGCTATTCTCACGATATGGCTTAGGAACCGAATAATCCATAATTTTGTAGTTTTTTTATAGGGGTATATAACACTGCTGCACCTCAATTAACCTTTAAGATCTTTTCACCTTTTCTGATATACTAACTGTTAGTCTTTATTAGATAATGGATGGGGTTTTAGAAAACTTGTACTGTCTGAATCTCAAACCTGACATGCTATTTTGAATAACTCTTAATCTGGTTATTACCAGTATATTTTATACTGCTAAACTTTGTATTTAGTGGTTTCATGGATTAGACTCTTGCGAGCTGTAGAGTTAATTGTATTCTTGATTTTTGGAATACATTCTTGGGATTTCATCTCGCTTTCTGTAATTGGCTGATGCTCTGGGTATACTGATGGTTGGGTCTACTTGTTGGTATTTTTTTCTATTACTTAAACTTAGATATTGAATAGGTATTTTATGGCATTTGGCTCGAGATAGATTTTTTTGGGACTTTGCATTCTAAGGCCAATTATTGTTACTTGCTTTTGTGGCATAAGGTAGCTAGCTTGATATGATGACTTATGATGCCTTACTAGAGAACTGATGACTGGTCTGAGTAGTATGGGCATGGATACTAAAGCACATTTGTCTATCCACTATGTGGATTACTTTGCATTCTAAGGCCAATTATTGTTACTTGCTTTTGTGGCATAAGGTAGCTAGCTTGATATGATGACTTATGATGCCTTACTAGAGAACTGATGGACTCGTTTGAGTAGTATGGGCATGGATACTAAGGCACATTTGTCTATCCACTATGTGGATTACTTTGCATTTCTTATGTAAGATTACATTATAGGTTTATGGGTTATTTATCCAAATTTTGGGAAATTGGAAAAAATTGGGACTTATTGACCCAACTAGCTTAAACTTTGGGGTCCTTGAGTGACATCTATAATACATGGTAGGCCCTAAGACACATGTAATACACACACATGCTAACTATTTGTTTGTCTGTGTTGGATGGATGGAGGTAACAGGTTCTACCTTCTCAAATGTCTTGTAGTTTAAGCTCTAAGATACATGGTGTACTACTCGAGATAGTGTCTCTCAATATTGATAACATGATTATTGTAGACAATACTTTTGTTTTGTAATCATGTTAAACACTTCATCTATTAAGACTGTTTGGGTTCTCAAAATTTTGGGTTTGGCTTTGGATATAATATTAGTATAATTCAAACACACACACACACACACACACACACACACACACACACACATGCACATGCACACTTACCAAGTTTGTAAGTAATGAAGTTCAAAGGTAAACATCTATGGAAAAGAGTGAGCATGTCAAATAATGAGCCATTTACGCCAACTATCTTTGAATGATATGCCATTGCAATAGTACAAAGCTTAGGTTCAAGCTGCCCTGCATAAAAAACAAGAAACAAACGAGATATAAAGAAAGACATTCACAAAATGACTTAAAGCAGCTAGGCATGGAGACATTCACAAAATGACTTAAAGCAGCTAGGCATGGAGACAAAGATGGACCTTTAGAATGACTTGATGCAAACTAGGCATATGTACATTTATAGCAAGACATCAAGAGATAAGGAGTCATTTGCTACATTATATCACAACATGTCGAGTCTAGCCCATCCATGTTTGGGAGGTAGTGGTGGACATGTCGAGTCTAGCCCATCCATGTTTAGGAGGTAGTGGACATTGCTGTACTTTTATGCCAAAAAATTCAACTGTGGATTTGTAGTTATGCACTTAAAAGAAGCAAGCAATTGGAGATTCTAGACAATTGCCAACTAGTTCGGTTATCATTTTTTATTACTAAGGACTTATATTGTTTTTTTAACATCAATCCAATCCACTGTTTAGCTAATAGTGGATTGAAGATTACACAGAAGAGCATCTACCTGTAGTGGATTTTTTTTATAAACATCATGGATTCATCACTACATAGAAGAGCATCTACATGTACAGAGCTTTATAGACTAGAGGACTTACCTAGAAACAACTAAAATCTCTTGCATTTGTTGAAAAGCCCGGTCTCCTAAATTTGAGATAGAAATGTGTAGAGATCTGGGTTTGTATTGTGATGATTGTAGAGAAGAGAAGGTGCATGTATGCTCTCGTGCACATAATATCGAATGATTGGATGACCCCCTCTCTCTCTCTCTCTCTCTCTCTCTCTCTCTCTCTCTCTCTCTCTCTCTCTCTCTCTCTCTCTCTCTCTCTCTCTCTCTCTCTCTCTCTCTCTCTCTCTCTCTCTCTCTCTCTCACACACACACACACACACACACCACACACGCACACACACACACATAATACCCATGTAACAAAAGTGTGTTTTACTTTCCTTGAGCTATGAATAAGGTTGTGTAGCAGAAAGTAAGGTCCTTTTATAATTTAAAAAACATGAAGCTGGGCAAGAAAAATAAAGGCAAGGTCCTACCAAAAAAGCTTAGTGGTATAAAGAATATTTTTTTTGAGATAGATGAAGACATGATGACATGTGGATGAATGAGGGATTTTCTAGCATAAAAATGGTGTAGTAAACATGTGTTTGATTCTTAGCCACAGGTATCTTATTGCTAGTTAAGTCACTTCACCCATATCATCCTCATTACTACACACCAAAAATCTTCAACTTGTAGGAGAGAGGTATCTACGATGTAGAAAAGAGGAGCTTGGAAGAGGATTGCAAAATAAGACCGCTCGAAAGGAGATTAGAAGAGTAGAGAAAGAGACCAAACAAAAAAGTGAACAAAAAAGAGAGAAACCAAGAAGATATAAACAAAGGAAGAAGAGATATAAATAGAGAGAAAGTTAAAAATAGAGAAGAAAATATTTTAAAATAAAATTTTAGGATTTAACAAATTTTAGGGTTAGAAAGAGAGAAGTAACAAAAAGAAAGAGAGGTGTGAGAGAGAGAGAGAGAGAGAGAGAGAGAGAGAGAGAGAGAGAGAGAGAGAGAGAGAGAGAGGGTGGCCTTAAGTGGTGGCCTTAAGTGAGGGGAGGGTCTCTCTCTCAAGACTATCTTTCTTTCTCTCTTTTTTCTCTCTCTCAAAAAAGGAGACGTCATTTTTTAAAATTTTATATATTAAATAGAATAAATATTCAAAATTATGATTTTAATCACAACAATATGACCATTACGTATAAATTACATGTATTCATGAAAACTCAAGGTAGTTAAAAAAGTAATTATCAATGGGAGTTAGTTATGTAAGCATTTATTATTAAATATAATTCTTGAAAACAAATTTTAGATTTTGTACAATGATGACACTATTTATAATGATTGAAGAATGTTTTTATGTTTGTTAGAAATATTTTTTTAAATGAATATATATTTTTAAAATTTATTAGTCTTTAAAATTGGGATTCGTTTCCATTAGTTTGTTGTGTGTTTGTTGTGAGTTGATTTTGTGAGATAAAGTGCTTGGCAAATAGAGATCTTTTTCTCTCCTATCTTCTTTTAATCTTTTTTTTCTTCATTGACATGGAGAAGAACACAACTTTTCACATTTTTATAGAAGATTTGGAGAATAATCCTATTGTTAGAATTGTCCATGGATGTTTTTATATTACTAAACCTAATGATTTTGATGGAATGTTATATTCTCATTCTAGATTAAAAGTTTTTGCAATCAAACAACAAGATGATGGTATTATCCAGTCAGCTAGACCCACTAGAGAGGAACCATGTTATATATTTGATAAAGATATAACAACAGAATACTTGGTTGGTCCAATAATAGGAGAGTCAAGCAACACTACAACAAGCATACCAAAGCAAGTCTTTATTGATCTTATAATAGAAGATTCTCCCATAGGTACACCACTTCAGAAGAGTGTGGTTAAATACTTATTATATGAGGAATCTCATGTAGGTGTTCTTTCTAGAATGTTATTATAGCAAGCACGCATATTGAGAAGGTAGAAGAGATTCCTCAAATCTATAATGGCAATGTGGCTTTTGAGTTACCGAATGTATGTGATCCTTCAACCTCTCCACTGCAAGGAATGGAGCAAGCACATGATGGCTATTGTTGGGTGAAACCTGCGGGTGAGAGTCATGTGAAGTTTCTTGGAGTAATACGAAAGAGTTCCTATGGAGGCTTATTTGAGTGCACTTATGTCTTGTATGGAAGCAGAACTATGAACATCACACCGAATACAATATCATGGATTGGTAAGTTTAATATCTTGGCTCAATTTCAATAAACCTTGATTAATAAGAGTATTTATTGGGACTTTGTAATTTTCTAAATAATAGGCAAGCTCACACATAAGCTTCCCTCGCTGGGGTTAGCAACTAATTGATATGGCTCTCTAGCTTATTTCTACTGCAAAAACAAACCTGTACGTAGAAGAATGTGTGGTGCTACGGTGTACTATTGTATGCCTGCTGCTGCTGCTGCTGCTGCTGACCCACATATGACCAAATTGATGATACATCAAGGGGAACATTTGCATGTGGTGCAAAGGGCCACATCAAGGCAGGCATTGCAAAAGATAAGAGAACTTGTATTGGATGCAGTTGTCAGGAGGCATACAAAGGATGGATCAAATATTAGCAACATGGAGTTGTCACTATTATTAGAACACATGCATCCCCTAATTCAATGTCAAAGGTAATGCGTATTCCATATTGATTTTAATTTTTTGATTATTCTTGTCAACTTAAGTTTACATACTTTGTTAAGTTCTCCAATTCTCTTGTAGATTCAGGAGGATGGTATGTGCTTCTAGGATCAACAGTTCAGTGCAAGGAGCAGAGTCCAGTAGACTAGAATTGAAGAGACAATGTGCTTTTGAGTTCTTTCATGGTAGTCATTTTCCTGGGCAAGCTTTGGATGAGTCAAAGCGGTGTTACATGTTTAAAATGTCAACTCATAGGGCCCACATCGTGTTTGGGTCTAGTGAACCATATGTGCCAAACAAGAGACGATGATTTGAGGAGGGCTTGGGTTTGTTTTGATCACGTCAAGCATATTCAGGGATGGACAACAATGGCTGCACATGTATATAATCCAAGGTACAGTTTGGTCTTGTCAAATTCTTCAAAATTTTGAACTTATTTTCAGAAACTTTCCAACTATTATATGATGGCATGCAGCCTGCAACAAGCAAGAGCTCATGACCAATTGCTATTGAGATATCGAGCTCATCTAGTGAGGCGGTGACACTAACTATTATATGATGGCATGCAGCCTACAACAAGCAAGAGCTCATGACCAACAAGCAAGAGCTCATGACCAATTACTGTTGAGATATCGAGCTCATCTAGTGAGGCGGTGACACTAATGACCCGCCTGGGGGGGGATAGGCCCCACACTTACACCACTGGCATGGTTGTGAGATCATGGGTGATATGCGGCTAGTGGGATGACAGGCTGTGTGACAACCATTCTAGAGACTGGCATAGTTATAGCGTCAGCTCATTTAGTTGGGTTCACACTATAGAGAACCCTAGTATGTATTTGGTTGAGTACCTTTCATATTGTGTGTACTCTTATCTTTGTATATGGTGTGTTGAGTGTTGAGTGAGGAAGAAGAAGATTTTCAGCCTCTCACTTTGTGTGTTCTCTTTTAGGGTTTTGTGAGTGTGTGTGTGCTTGCAAGAGCTCAAGCTCTCTTCTCCCCTGTATCTTTTCATGGTATCAGAGCCTGGTTCATGCTAAGGACTAAGCTACAAGTAAGAGAAGCACAGGAAGTGGTACGAGGGTAAGAGCTTCAACTACTCTTCCCTATTTCTGTTGGCGACTACACCCTTGTCGCGGGAGCTCTATGAGAGGCACCAACAAACGATCTCTGATTAAGGAGCTTTCTTCACGAGAGTAAAGCTAAAGGGCAACTATACTATCCTATCGTCCTATTGGACAGAATTTTTCTGGTCGAAAACGCGTTTCGGACGCGTTACGACCTCCATTTTTTAGAAAGCAGGCGATTTCGAGCACTGCAGGTAAGTCATCGATTCTCTGCGGAACTCTGTTTTAAGAACTGCAGGAAGACAAATTGGTTGTGCAGACACTGTTTGTGCTGCAAGGAGGTCAACAGTTGCCATTGGGTGTATGTATGCACATTGAGGTCACTGGTTGTGACATTTGAGTGTAGTACAGTATCGCTGCAAAAAATACAGCAGTTTGTGCAGGACAAACCAGAGTGCTTTTTCTTGCAAGATGTCAAATGATGGCATAAACCAACATGTTGCTGAGAAACTTGATAAGAACAACTTTCATGCTTGGAGATTCAGGTTAACGAATTTCCTGATGGGAAAGGGTTATTGGGACTACATAGAAGGTGAGCATGAAGAGGCACCGGAGATACCGGAGATCAATCCAACTGCTGCAGATGTGAAAGAGTTCAAGGATTGGAACCAAGGAGCCAGAAAAGTTATGTATTGGTTCTCTATCAGTATACAAGACACCATGATTGGGCACATTCAGGATGCCAAGTCCCCCAAGGAGGCATGGGACACCTTGGTAAAACTCTATGAAACAAATACCAAGGCACGAAAGATACACTTGAAGAATGAACTTCATACTATGGAGAAAAAGAGTATGTCTGTGAATGACTATGCATTGAAGATAAAGGGTATTGTGGAATCCCTTGCATCTATCGGTGTTTCAGTAGATGATGATGACAAGGTGGAAGTCTATCTACGTGGTCTCGGGCCACAATACAAGGCGTTCAAGACGTCTATTCAGACTCGGGAAAACATTTCCAATTTCACAGACTTGGTGTCTATAGAAGAGAAAAGCCCAAGTCTTCACAAAACAAAAACAATTCAAAGCAATAGGCCTTCTACACAAGTTCAGGAAGAGGACAAGGTAGAGGAGGCCGTGGACGTGGTCAAGGAGGTGGCCGAACAGGTAATCAGAATTATGGCCAACAGCAGCAACAACAACAGTCTCAGAATTTACAATAACAACAATAACACGCAGGTGGAAGAGGCCAATTCAGAGGCAAGGGGAGTCAAAGAGGTCGTGGAAATTGGCAAAGGCAGCATAATGATACACGTAGATGCTTTTACTGTGGTAAGCCTGGACATGTGCAAGCAGATTGTTATAAGAAGTAAGCTGACATGCAAAATGGGAAATTGCAGCAGCAAAACAACTATGCATCCTCGAGCAAAAACAATGAGGATAATGAAAGGTTGTTTGTTATGCAGCATGTGGTTAATGCCATGTCTGAAAATGTTGAAGCAGCACATAAAGATGATGTATGGTACATTGATTCAGGTGCTTCGAACCACACGACAAGTCATGGGGAGTGGTTCAAGGAAATGAAAAACCTTGAAAGACAAGGTTTTGTGGAAACAGGGAGGAATGACACTGCTCATCCAATTGCCCATGTTAGAGATGTGCCATTGTCTATGCAGGATAGCAAAGTGAAGTACCTTGCAGATGTACTTCATGTTCCGAACATAACAAAGAATCGGGTTTCAGTTGGCCAGATGATTGAGCACGGTTTGTAGGTTCGGTTTAACCCTGATGGTTGTTATGTTGAAGACTTTAAAGACAAGTGCAGGTTGGTTGCAAAAGGCAACAGAGTGGGCAGAATGTTTACATTGAATGTAAACATGCTTGAAGTGAGTGCTGCGATGTTTGCAAATAGTTCAGGAATTGTTGCAGACACAGACATTCGGTGTAAAAGAATTGGACATGTGAATGTGCAGAGAATGACGTCTATGGAGACTAAAGGAATTGTGTGTGGCAGGGCTGCCAAAGTTTAAAGTTGAAGGTATGCAGAGAATATGTAAAGCATGCCAATTTGGAAAGCAAACAAAGCATGTATTTCCACGTAACAGAAATGTGAGCAGAAATGCACTAGATGTTGTGCATTCAGATGTATGGGGTCCTACGAAGACCATGTCTATGGGAGGCTGCAGGTATTATGTGACATTTATTGATGACCACACAAGGAAAGTGTGGGTATACTTCATGAAGGAGAAGAGTGAGCTATTCACTCATTTTCAAAATTTCAAAGTTATGGTTGAAAAGTAATCAGGGAAATATGTAAAGCGCCGGCTGCAGGTATTATGTGACATTTATTGATGACCACACAAGGAAAGTGTGGGTATACTTCATGAAGGAGAAGAGTGAGCTGTTCACTCATTTTCAAAATTTCAGAGTTATGGTTAAAAAGCAATCAGGGAAATATGTAGAGTGCCTAAGGTCAAATGGAGGGCGAGAGTACTTCTCCAATGAGTTCTCTGAATTTTTAAAGAAGAATGGTATTCGGAGACAGTTTACATGCAGGTACACTCCGTAGCAAAATGGAGTTGCTGAGCGAAAAAATAGGCACATTACTGAGATTGTGCGAGCATTGATGGAAGAGAAGAATATGCCGCATAGCTATTGGGCTCAGGCTATTTCTACAATAGTTTACATCATGAACAAGACTCCAATTGCAGCCATACATGATGTAACTCCAGAGGAGAGTTTTATTGGCAAAAAACATGATTTGTCTCATCTGAAAGTCTTTGGATGCATTGCATATGTGCATGTGCCAGATGAGCTGAGAACTAAGCTGGATCCAAAAGCAGAAAAATGTGTGTTTATTGGATAATCCCTTGAACAAAAGGGATATAGGTGTTATAACCCTACTACACGTGAGTTGAGGGTAAGCAGGGATGTTGTCTTTGATGAGATGAGCAGCTGGTATGTTGCTGAAAAAGAAGCTATTGGGGCTGATGTGAGTGGAAGTGTGGTTGCACAGAATACAAGTCAGCAATCACAGTCTTTGAGTGGACCAGGAGAGTCCTCATCTAGTGGTTCAGTTGTGATAGACCATGGAGTGGCAGGCTACGTCATAATACCACTCCTGCAAATGTGATTAGTACATCATGTAAAGGAAAAGAGAAAGTGGTTGAGCCCCTTAGTATACCTGACATTTCTGCGTTTATGTCAGCACATAGGATCAGGTAGCTGACATCTTCACCAAAGCATTGGGTACAGAGAAGCTCCCCTAATTCAAGGCTTTGCTTGGTGTACATGAGATGGAGTTGAGCTCGAGGGGGATTGTTGAGATATCAAGCTCATCTAGTGAGGGAATGGACACTGATGACCTGCCTGGGGGATAGGCCCCACACTTACACCACTGGCATGGTTGGTGAGATCATGGGTGATATGCGACCAGTCGGATGACAGGCTGTGTGATAGCCATTCTAGAGATTGGCATAGTTATAGCGCCAGCTCATTTAGTTGGGTTCACACTATAGAGAACCCTAGTATGTATTTGGTTGAGTACCTTTCATATTGTGTATACTCTTATCTTTGTATATGGTGTGTTGAGTGAGGAAGAAGAAGATTGTCAGCCTCTCACCTTGTGTGTTCTCTTTGTATATGGTGTGTTGAGTGTTAAGTGAGGAAGAAGAAGATTTTCAGCCTCTCACCTAGTGTGTTCTCTTTTAGGGTTTTGTGAGTGTGTGTGTGCTTGCAAGAGCTCAAGCTCTCTTCTCTCCTGCATCTTTTCAATTGCCACTTGCATAATGAAAGAGGACACAATGGCACAAGTTATTTTCTAAAAAATGATTAACAATGTTGTGGTGCAAAAAGGCTTTTCCAAACCAGATTTTTTCGACTTCATGGGGCTGATGAGGCTGGAGAGCAATTAAGATAGTCTATAATAATAGACCAGAGAATATAATAGAAGGTCATGAGCATTCCTATCTTTTTCATTGTAAACAAAGCTTGAACATCCATACAATATAATATGTAGTCAGGAATTTTCAAAAAGAGCACAAGCGACTATGCCGTCAGTGGTGTTTTGCATTGAAGAAGAGGCACTCTTGAAATACAAACACATTAGATTGTAGTGGATGAACTGTAAAGTCCCTAATGCAAACTTACCAACCATGTATTGTTGGCTTAGTTGGTGGCATACTAGATATCCCTAGTGGAGGAAGCACCTGGTAGGGGTAAGTATTACTTTCTTGGATTTGAAAACAAATAGCTTGCATTTGGAATCTGAATTGTTAATCTGATATTTTGTTGTGGAATGTGGTTGGAGCTTACAACTTTGGTTCTTATCAATTAATCTTTTGTTATAGGAGGTGGACGACACTACTTTATCACACATGCCGACCACCAATCTAGTAGAAACAAAACATGCAAGTTAGTTAGCAGGAGAGGGGTTTCAAGGGAACCATCTCTTTATATGATGTTGCTGTTTTAGATCTCGCTGATTCCCTCTTGTAATCCATGAAGAAGCATGCATTCATGCAAGGTAAATATCACGGAGCAGGCCCTACAAGAACAAAGTTGATGGAGAAGGCTATAACATCAAAAGCTCCAAGTCTGTCAAAGCACCAGCAGATTAGTGGGGAAAGCAGTGAGTGGCACTCCAATGCATGTACAACCAAACTATATTAGTGATAACATTATAATTAGCCTGCGTCGAAAACCCACAGTTATAAATCTTGAGGAAGATAACTCATCACATCATCCATAGTATATATCACAAAAAACCAACCACGCAAGACGCAAGTTAGGAGATTAAACTTTCCACCCACTATTCTTTCAGCTGAAGGTGGTCACAATGCTGAGGGATTAGCAAATTGAATCAGAGGTGCAGGAAATTTTAGAAATTGATACACACGACTCAATGTGGGCTATACGTCAAACACCTCTACACAACAAGGTTTCTTGGCAAGGATGGTTAGGTGGCCAAGATGGCAAGTGTAAGAAGAGCATCAAGAACTATGGGCAAGTTGTTTTAGCTCCATCTTTCTATGGTATGAGAGAGTGGTCAAGAGGGCAAAGACATCAATTCTTGTGGTTTTGCAACAACAATGTGGATCATACTTGGAGAGTATGTAATACCATATGTCAATAGACACCCAGTTAGACAAGGTACAAACCTTAGTATGGATGAGGTTCAAGCATTAGAGGCTGGTGGATTTGTGTTATAAAAGGGACTACACCAAGAAGCAAATGATGTAGCCAATCGGTCAACAAAGTACAAAAGTGGCATATTGGATATGGAAACCAAGAGAATAGATTCGGCAATTTCAAACACAGCTACAGTCTTTGAGCATTTGGTCATTAAGGCCAAACATATGGAAGCATTTGTAATTGAGACCAAGCAATCCCTACTACGTAGGAAAAAATACCAGGTGACTATGGGAAACAATCCATCATACACATGTCCTGATTTTCAAATCAGGGTAGGGACTGGTAGACCATATTGTGCATGCAAGCACAATATTGTGCATGCAAGCACAAAAATACCGGGTGACTATGGGAAACAATCCATCATACACATGTCCTGATTTTCAAATCAGGGGTAGGGAGTGGTAGACCATACTGTGCATGCAACCACCTTTATTTTGTATATTTGCGTATCTTTGGGTTAGATGCGAACCATAATACGTTTATACATCAATCCACTCTAAAAAAAGATGACCTAATGAGAATGTTCAGCAGTGCCTCGCAGGAGAACAATCTGAAAAGGACCTTGTACTATTGATGATATAGTACTGTAGTTTTGAAAAGGTCCTTCATTTTGCAATAATAAAATGCCCTTTGTATCATGGTTCGATCAACTCTCTAGCAAGGTCTATTTACTTTTCGTTTTTTGAATGTTTTAGCAGGATAATCAATATGGTTGTATGTTAATGGCTGGAAAATATCAACTCTCTTTCAAGGTCTTCTCAATGTTGATGTCTATGTAGATTTTCTTGAATATATTGTGTGAAAATATACCCAAAGTGATATTTTATCCAGCTCAAAGGGCGTGATTTTTGGCATGTATGTCTTTTTCTGCTAGCCGACAACTATCCCTGGCCGACCAGCACCCCTTCAACATATGTATACAAAAAGCCTCATTATTCATAAAATTACAAGAAGATCCTCGTTTTTCCTCCCTACTGTTGTTGTTTCTACTGTTGCCGGAACATCAACATCGACACACTATTTATCGTTATTCTTTGTATGCTACTATTGTTTCTACTACTGCCAGTGCATCAACATCAACAGGTTGCTCATCGTTATACTTTTGCTACTGTTGTTGGCTTCTACAAATGCAGCACTCTCTACCTACTACAACCATCTTCAGTCCACATCTCTGGATATGCAACACTTGTGCTTCTCATACTTTGAAGTAGTACTACACCTCTGTAGCGGAATCCTACGTTTACAATACTTCAGCATTTTACACAGTAGGCAAAATTTGGAATCAAATAGGGGCCCTCTAAGAACTGCCATGTCAGTTTTTCTTTTTAAAAAAATGGGCTGATGGTTAAATTTTTACAAATCAAACCAAAATTTGTCAGAGATTGTAGATTGAGAATCTACTCAAGAATCACCAATTTGGGAACTTTTTGAATATGTAAAATTGTCCATCATGCTATATATCATTAGAAAGTCATCACCAATTTGGGAACTTCTTGAATATGCAAAATTGCCCATCATGCTATATATCATTGGAAAGATCTCGAAGAGTAGGTTCTCAATCTACAATCTTCTACAAATTTTAGTTTGATTTGCAAAAATTGAACCATCAGCCCATTTTTTTAAGAAAAAGCTGACATGGTAGTTCTTAGAGGACCCCTTTTTTTAGTCCAAATTTTGCCTAATGTCTACATCTCTGATTTGGGACAACAGCCCTCTCTCCTACACATCATAGGGACATCAGTCCTCTCTGCTAGACATATTTTGGATAGCAGCCCTCTCTGCTACACATCGTAGGGTCATCATCCCTCTCTGCTCATTCAACATTGATCGTGCTTTACCTCACATCAGAGGGACTCTGTACTGGATTTCATTCATTAGGATACATACACTCACTCATCTCTTCCATGCTATATTGATTTGCTCTGATCTCTCATACATCCAATATTTTCGTCCTTTGCCCTCACATGGTATCAGAGCTATCATGAGCAAAAGGAGTCAAGGTCTTGAGAGATTTTCAGCATGGATCGTCTACCCTCAATTCCAGAGGATCAGCCTGTTGATTCTCCGTATTCCGATTTAGACTACACGAGGATGGGATTTCCTTGGAGAGCCCCATTTGTGATCTTTCATTGGGAGATAACCATCCTATTTATAGCTACTCACCCTCTACACCATTGGCATCTCGTCCTTCTTCTCCAAGCTTACCAGATTTTCCTTCCAGAAGGGGGATACATGCCTACTGCCAATGTGCCAATACTGGACCCCGGCATTCAGCCTCATATGAAGAATCCTGCTACTCAGTCTAGCCGACAGCTTAGATTTTGATATGGGATTTTCTCTTAGGAAGGATAGGTACCACCATGGTCGTCCGAAGTTCCATTATCATTAACTCTATCGGAGGCCGCGTCAAGTTCGTATATACCTTTGAGTGTGTATGTTCCTTTTTCGACTGGGTTTCTTCTTCTACAGCACAGGTTCAGCACAGGGTACCATCAACTACCCTTGATCCCTGGAATTATGTGAACCCGAATAGAGGAGGGTCTAGGAGCACAATTTACTAGTGTTCAAGGAGGTAACATTGTTTTCTCTTCTAGTTCACCCTCTATTCTTTCTCCTAATGTGTTTTGGAATACTACTCATTCACAAGCGCAAAACTCTCCCACCTAACCCATGTTTTTTTCCTACTGGTGTTGGTATGCAGCCATTACCGGTGGCACCCCCACAAGGACCTCCGTATGGGTTTTACTCGCCACCCATAGGGACCTCTCGGCACTTTGCCTTCTGGCACTGTGTTTCCACCCAGCATACCGGGGTATCAAATAGTCTACCAGCCCATCTCAGGCACTACCTCTATTCTTGCATATGTGCCTCCTCAAGGTTTTGTGCCTCAGCCAGGTACTCCACCTGTGCAGAGTCCCCAACCAGGTACTCCACCTGTGCAGAGTCCCCAACCTCATATTTCATCTTATGGAGTACCCTCCCCTGGTCCTACACCTGGGCTGGGTATTAGTGGATTGTCCGGAGTTCCTCCTAACCCTCTACACTCCGGATATGGGTACCAACCATCATGGACCCCCACCTCCTTCCTTTCATGTCTCTATGTCCAGAAATGCTTTCACATAAAATACTCATTTTAAATAGGTCTAATTACACTACCTGTTCTAATCTTATGGAACAGGTTTTTACCTCCTAAGGTTCCTGGAACCTTAGGAGGTTTAATTACACTACCTAGGCTAATCTTATGGAACATATTTTTACCTCCTAAGGTTCCTGGAACTTGGTAAAGGGATTTGAATCAAAACCCCACCCCTCCCTAGCATCTCTTGAAGTCATCTGCTACTATTGGGAAGCTAGAAATGCCACTACCTTAGTGGATCTCATGCAAGGCCTTCTGCCGGAGTTTCATTCACAACTCCAATAGTTTCCCTAAGTCTCTGACAGATGGGCACACCTTTCAGAGAGATATGTTGCACATGATTGCACGCGTCACATTGATCTTGAGCATCAAATCTAAATTTTCTCTATCAAAGAGGGGGATGACCTGACCGTCAAGGTTGCTGAATACCAGCCCCTTAACGTGGAATACGCCACCACTGGTGGTAGGAAGACCAGGTTATCACTTTACTGAACAAGTTGCTACCTAGTTTCTTTACTTTCATCACACAGACCATTAGCTTAGAACCTATGCCTAACCTGTATGCGAGTGCCAACTCTTGTGCTTTGCTCGGTTGCATGACCAGTTTCATTCCAAGAAGTCCCCTTCTTCCTCCTCTTCTCAAGAGGGGGCTCTTGTCTCCAATACCACCTCTACTCAAAAAGGGTAGCAAGGGAAGGGGAACAACAACTCAGGTAATCAAGGCAAACCTCAAGGCAACAATACGGATCCCAAAATCCTTCCTCAATACCCACTCCCCACTAGCAAAATATTCTTAAAAAGAATAGATTCTGCACTCATTGCCAAATACCTGGACATGTTGATGATGAGTGTGCCATTAAAGCCAAGGAAAATAGAGGTAACAACCCCAACACCACTAACTCGAATCGCCAAAACAACCAAGGTGGCAGCAATGCCCCAAATTGGCAGTCAAGAGGTGGTAATAATCCAGCACCTACTCTGTAGGGTTCCCCACCAAGGAACAACACACTGATGCCCATCAAATATGTTGGCACCGTATTATTGACACTAACACAAGCCCCAACCAAGCAACTCTAGATGATGTTTATCTTGTCCCTAACTTGGGCCTCACCTTACTTTCTGTATCTCAGCTGACCCAACTCGATCGTGGAGTTTACTTCAACAAGCGAGTTGTTGAGGTAATTGATGACACTACCAGTCTTGTTGTTGCCAGAGGTCAAGCTCATAAGGATGCCTTATACCAAATCTCTACTTTTTTATTTGAGCCATCCTCCGAGGGTTTTGAGTTTCATCGAGTTCATGCCTATGTGACTCAAGTTCCTTTGCTCGCTGAATGACTATGGCACTATTGCTATGGTCATCTTCCCTATGACACACTCTATGAGTTGTTTAGAGACCAGTTGGTTGAAGGCATACCATGCCTCAAACTGACAAAGGATGTCTGCCAGCCATCTCAAATGGGTAAGCAACACTATACACCATTCCCACATCATGCTACTCATTGTGCTCAAAGTATACTCAAATTTATTCATTTCAACTTGAGTGGGCATTCCCAAACTCCCTCCTTGAATGGGTCTCTCTACCACATGTTAATTGTAGATGACTATTCGAGGTACATGTGGGTGTATTTTTTGAAGCAGAAATTAAATGCTTTCTAATACTTTTCCACATGGGTTTGGTTAGTCACTAACCAAATGGACATCTCAATTGGGATTGCTCGGTAGTGAGACAATGGTGGTGAGTTTATCTCTCATCAATTTACCGAGTTCTTTGCAAGAGCAGGGCATTCAACGCCAACTCCCCCTCCAAAATGGAGTGGTCAAGCACGAGAACCGCACCGTTATGGACATGGCACGCTCCATGCTCTTTTGGATCAGAGTTGCTTGAATGCCTTTAGTCAGAATCGAACAACACTTCTGTGTACCTTCTGAACCGTTGCCCAAGGCATTTTATGGCAAAAAATTGATTGTTTCCCATCTCCATGTATTAGGGTGTCGTGTGTACACACACTCTGAATGACACAAGGGGCAAGCTTGAGCCAAGGAGTGAGTTGCTCATTTTTGTGGGCTACTTTTATGAATCAAAGGCTTACAATGTCTTTGATCCTAGATCAAACAAAGTCTTCATTCGTCGAGACATTGTCTTTGATGAATGGGATTTACTTTGTCTTTTGCTGCCCATACCACCCCAATAAGAATCTCTGATTGTGCCACATGAACCCAATCAGTCAACCATTACTCTGCCTCTTGAGGAGCCTTCCTCCTCCCGATAGCCACCCAGGGACCCTTTACCCTAACTCGAAATGGACCACAATATCTAGGAGATAAATTCGAGCATTTTCCTATTGACAAAGTCTAAGAATCTTTAGGAACATTAAAATAAACCAATGCTTTTAGTTCAAAAGACCAAGTTGAGCATCCTCTATCAGCATAGAACTGTGCTCTATCCTGAGCACTCCTGATAGAATCCCGAGCTTCGGTCAGCATTTCCTGCAAGAAATCCCTCGATGCATTAAGTTCGATGTCCTTAAGACCAACATCAATAGGTGCCCTAGGTTGATACCCATACATAAGCATGAACGGACTAAAACCAATAGCCGTATGTTTAAAACTATTATAGGCAAATTCCATCATTGGAAGATATTTTTTCCAATTTGATGCTTTTCCTTTAATATATGCACGAAGCATATCCTCTACAATCTGATTCATACGCTCTTTTTGCCCATCAAACTGCGGATGATCAAAGGAATTGATACCCAAAGTAGTTTCCTCATTGTAAACCATTCGGAATAAAGTAGGAAAACATGGCATTATAACAATAGGAACCAAGTATCCATTGGCAGCCCAATGTACCCCACATTTGCTCATGGAATTATTGGCGTCCCGAGTTACCCATATCAACATAGAGAGTCATCAATGTCCAAATGCCAACAAAGGAAAAATCCAAATTTCCTTAATCTGAACACAACAAGATAAACTCGTTGAACTCTAAAGAAAGAGATTTAAACAAGTGAAAATGCCGACGAGATTACACTCATTAATACATGCAAGCTATAGATAAAAGAAGTTTATCTAGAGAATGCCCACACAATAACTTTAAATGAATTCAAAAAATGAGATTGTCTTTGAATGTTGAGGTCAACATGCTAAGTGATGTAAGCAAAGCAACAATCTTGAGCCCAAATTATCCCATAAGATAATATATGTATGGGATCGCTAGTGTCCCATACCACCATGATACCACCCATATATACCTTACCAATTTGAAACTCCCTAGTATGCCGTCTAGGAAATATAAATAAAATCCTATATAAAAGGAATAAGATGGCCTTATCCTAGACTTTCACATACTAAAACCTATCTCTATATTCCTGAGACCATATCAAGGAATAACTCTTTCGGAGTACATCATTAGAAAAGAAATTTGAATTATTGGTGCCTTTCTAATGATAAATACCCAAAACACAATAAAGTTAGGGTAGAAAAATAACTCACCTAGATATATAAGCAACTAGGTATCCGAGTTGGAATATGTACAAGAGAACAAGAAGTATACTCCAAAATTATGTGCAAAAAATAAAGGCAAATGCTACCTTCAAAGCACATGAAATTATCCAAAAGATCCTTATAAAACCATGGATAAAAGCATAGAAGCTCCTCGAATCCATGAAAACCATAGTTGATCATAAAAATCAATGCATGCCATCTAATGGTCATTAATCATACCAAAGGAAGCATTAAAATTGGTGGCCAACTCATCAATCCGGAGTATATGAACGTGGTGTTGTTCAAGCAAAACTCCAAAGTAAGCAAGTGAAACACGTGTGTAACACTGATTAAAAAACCCTAGACACAAGTGATCTAGGCAGAACCTGATGAGTCCATATAAAACTTAGAAAAAATCCAATAAAATCCACCAAAACAAACAAATCAACTAACCCATGATAGAATTTATCTTAGGCTTAAGAAATTAAGCATAGACCACACTTAAACAAGTGCAAAATGAATTATCATGAATAAGTGTCAAAGGTGAGACACGCTTTGAACACAGATTATAGCCATCATTGAAAAAACTAAGGAACATGTCCAAAAAGAATGGCTAAACAATGGTAAAAAATCATGAAAACATTGTTTAAAATTAATCCAAATAAAATTATCTACTAATACGAGGTATAATCGTATTAATAATATGCGAATAACCCGCATCTATCTAATGTCAGCAGCACGAGAAAATGTACTTCAACATTAAATAACTGTCGAAAATATTAAATTCTCGAGAAAAAGAATTATCATGATTTTTTTCAAATTTTTCTTAATTTTATAGGGCCTCATAATTTTGAATTCCACCAAACCTATCTTATGGCATTCTAAACCTATATTTTTCTTTAAAAAATTAGCAATTTAGATTTGCCAAAATACCATTGATATTTTAAAAATATCAATTTTTAAGATTTTTAAAAATAATTTCTAGAAAATTTCTAATTTTTCTTGAGAATCCCACCGTTCACAAAATTTTTGATTAAACCAGACAATTCTCAAATCCAATGAAAATTTTTAAATTTAATGGATTTCCTAATTTTTTGGATCAAAAAATATAATTTTAAAGGAATTTGAATGGTCATGGGCGCTCGAATGGACACACCACATGCCAAACACCAACCTCACATTTTTCAAAAATTTAAAATAGCCTTTGTCTAATTTTCTACTAGTTTTTAGGAATTTTTTGAAATTTTTAATTTACCCCAAATGCATTAGAATACGAATGGTCAAAAAAATTCGGAATTCCAATGGTTTTCTTGGAATACGGAAAGCCAACAGTTTCGGGAAAATAAAAAGACAAAAAAAATCGGAATGTGAAAGGTCAAAAGTTTTCAGAATCCGAAAGGTCAAAAGATTTTTCGGAATTCGGAAAGCCAAAAGGTTTCTCGGGAATGTGGAAAGCCAAGAGTTTTCAAGAAAATAAATTAAGAAATTTTCAGAGAATTTTTATCTCAAATTTCATATTTTCTTTTTTTTTCTAACTTTTTTCCAAGCTTTTTTGAAAAGCTTTCAAAAGCTTTTGAATTAAAAAAACCCTTTTTTCGAAGAAAAAAAATCAAAATATTTAATTAAAGCTTTTTAAAAAAAATAGGAGGGGGGGGCGATTTTCGCCCTCAAGCTGCGCTGCAGCCTCCTCCCCCTCGTGTGCGCCTTTTGAAACCCAAGCGAGAGGGAGTCCTCTCTCCTCTCCCCTCTCTCCTCTCCTCCATTCAATTCTCTTCTCCACCCCCTCCTTCTCTGTTAACAGAGAGGAGGATTAAAGATTAATTAATCTTTTGATTAAAGATTTTAATTAAACCAAGCTTAATCATACTTAAAAATTAATTAAAATTAATGTTTAATTTAAAAAGATTAAGTTCACAACATGCTGCCCCTGCTGTATTTCAGCAGAAAATCGGTAGAAAATGGATAGAATATCCATGGAAAACTCATAAAAATGCATAAGAAATACATTTTAAACCATAAAAATACTCTAAAAATTAGAAAAATTCTCCTTAAAATTTATAGAAATTCAAGGAATCCATTCTACCAAAAATATCCACAGTAAAATATGTGGTATTTTCATAAAAATTTCCATTAATGCTTATTTTAAACCGTAAAAAATAGAAAAAATAGCATTAAACTCACGAAATTCCCTCGCAACATCGATTTGTCCATAGAATAGTAGTAACACGTGTTCCAACCACCATATCCACGATCCACATCCAAGTTATCAACACAAATCAACAAAATAATATTTTTTATTTAGTTAATATAAAAATTTACTTCAAAAAATGCCAAAAAATACAATAAGAAAGAAAAAAACAACAACAACATAATATGCATATAACAGACACCCTCTCTATCCAGATTATTTATCATTTTTGTAACGCATGCATGAGTCAATGAAAACCCCATGAGGGCACAACCCATGTGAAAACCCACTGCATTGCATTTGCATACCCTTTACATAGCATTTTGTTTTTGTGCTTGGGGTGCATGTGTAAATGAAAACCCAAAAAATGGGCATTCATGCATGTGAAACCTCTTGCATTGTGGCATTGATCCAGTATTGCCCAAACTCAAAAGCCTCTACACAAGTCAAAGAGCACATGTTCTACTTTATCGACAACCCACCTTACCCAAATCCAAATTCCCCACATCTTCTTACCTGGTTCCCTGTTTGGGCTGAGAGGGGGTGTGTGAAAATATACCCAAAGTGATATTTTATCCAACCCAAAAGGGTGTGATTTTTGGCACTTATTTATCTTTTTCTACTGGCTAATAGCTATCCCTAGCCGACCAGCACTCCTTCAACATATATATACAAAAAGTCTAACTATTCATAAAATCATCAGAGGATCATCGTTTTTCCTTGCTACTGCTACTGCTGTTTCTATTGTTGTCGACACATCAACATCAACACACTATTCATCGTTATTCTCTGTATGCTGCTCTACTGCCAGTGCATCAACATCAACAAGTTGCTCATCATTATACTTCTACTACTACTTTCGACTTCTGCAAACACAGCACTCTCTACCTGCAGGCATCGTCGGCCCACATCGTGCTTCTCATACTCTGTTAACCCATTCCTAGGGTTAACAAGAACTACTACCATTATCTTGCATCAAGGAGTCAAGGTAGATACACCAAAGGTTTATACAATAAAAATATGAAGCAATGGTGTCCAAAGCTACTACTTGGACGGGCGCCTGTAATGGTGTGACGGAATATTTATGGTAATTTCTGCTTCAAGAGCATGTGGTAGCATGTAGGATGAAGTCCCAAGTGATGTACTTCATGGATATGTTATGAGAGTAGTCATTGTAATAGCATTAGGCCTCTTATGAGCCTAAAGTGCCTAGTCGTCCATAGTTTAAGTGAGTGTGAACACTTATGGCCATGTATATAAGTAAACTTGTCTCATAATACAACATACTCTCCCATTATGCAATTGAGTCTTGCTTTTGCTAATCCTCTTGCTAATCTCTCTTCCTAATGCATGCTAGTGAGTGTATGCGAGTGAAGTGAGGTGAGAGGAGGGACAAGTACCCATAGTGCGCGACGGTGTGACAATGCTCGAGAGGCGTGGTGGAATTGCTTCTCAAGGAGTTGTAGAGCTTGGAGACCTCAAGGGTTACGAGCCCAACCATTGGAAACGTCCTCATGGTAGTTGCGGTTCACCAGGTAATCCCTTATTGGATGTGTTTCATGGGGGGTTAGGGTGAACCATTCCTAGGGTTAACACAAACTACTACCATTATCTTACATCAAGGAGTCAAGGTAGATACACCAAAGGGTAATACAATCAAAATATGAAGCAATGGTATCCAAAGCTATAACTTGGACAGGCGCCCGTAATGGTGTGACGGAGTATTTATGGCAATTCCCACTTCAATAGCATGTGGTAGCATGTAGGATGAAGTCCCAAGTGATGTACTTCATGGACATATTATGAGAGTAGTCATTGTAATAGTATTAAGTCTCTTATGAGCCTAAAGTGCCCGGTCGACCACAGTTTAATTGAGTGTAAACACCTATGGCCATGTATATAAGCGAACTTGTCTCATAATACAACATACTCTCCCATTGTGCAATTGAGTCTTGCTCTTACTAATCTCTCTCCCTAATGCATGCTAGTGAGTGTGTGTGAGTGAAGTGAGGTGAGAGGAGGGACAAGTACCCATAGTGTGACGCAGCGGTGTGATAACACTCGCGGGAGGCGTGGTGGAATTGCTTCTCAAGGAGTTGTAGAGCTTGGAGACCTCAAGGGTTACGAGATTAGCCATTGGAAAGATCCTCACGCGATAGTTGTGGTTCACCAAGTAATCTCTTGTTGGATGTGTTTCAAGGGGGGTTAGGATGAGCTATAACATACTCTGGAGTAGTATTATACCTCTTGTTGGGGTAAAGGCATAATGCCCACCCTTATAGTGTGTACAAGCCCATAAGTTATAGTACATAGTACACTTAGTACTTTTAATGTACTAAGTGCACTATGTGTACTAGTGCAATATACATGTGTGATAGGGGAGTCACACACTCATGCTATTGATGAGTTGACTTATCCCCACAACTCTCTCTCTCTCTCTCCCTTGTTCTTCTCTGTGTATGTCTCCCACATGACCTAACCCTAATTTCTGTTTCTCACACACAACTGGTATCAGAGCTAAGAGGTAAGCTCCTGAGTCCTGCCAAACTGCCTCTCTATTCCTGTGTTGGACAAGCAATTGAAGGCCAACCCATCACCAGAAACCGTGCGAGCTCTTCTCAGACAGCACTGTAGTAACCTGCATAGGCCACCACACACACAACCGGTGGCGATGGTGGGCGTGGAGCTGGTGAAGCGGGAGACTAGGCAGTCGTAGGCCTTTGTCCATACTCAGGCGTAGCCAGGCGCCTACTCGCCTACAGCAACCAAGGCTAACACAGCTTGAGCGAGTAAGATACGCAGGCGCTAGGCGAGCGAAGCGCACAGCAGCCAGGCGAAGCGTGAGCAAAGGCAGGCGCTAGGCGAATACGTCAGGCGGGCGTGAAGCGAAGGCTATCACGTCATCTGAAGTTCAGCACCACTAGGCGAAGGCAGGCGTTGGCACTCAGCAGCGAGCGAACCAGGTGAAGCGGGTGGCCCTTCAGCATGAGCAGCGAGCGAATACACAGGCGACACACAACTTGGACGTGAGACTGCTGGCAGCATCAGCGGATACCTGTCGCCTCCCCCACCGATAAGAACCCCTCGTTCACCACTAGCGCCACGGTTGTCTGAACGACTCCGCCATCACCTTCTGAACAGTTGCTGCAAACAGGAGCCCTCCATTGGCTCAGTCTTCTGCAGTTTGCTTGAGGAGTCCTTCACCTGTACAGCAGCAGCAGCTAATTATCCACACGAATCAGCAGTCAAATCAGAAACTTGTACGAGGTATTTTGCTTCAATTTTTTGGGATTTTGCATGTCCAATCAACAATTAAGCAGATACAGGCGTCGAATTGCTCAATTTTGAGCAAAATTGGCAAAATTGGGTGACATTGGTCACAATCAGGATCAATTTGCAGGAAATTGGATGTCGAAATTTGGGGTTTTTGATGTAATTGTGCAATTAAGCACTCATACATGCTGTATGATGTGAAAAATCGCACATTTGGGCAAAATTACAGCAAATTGCAGTGCAAATCAAGGGGCTTTTGTGCCGATTTGGTTGATTTGCATGCAGGCAATCGCATTTGATGCTGTGGATAATGTGCTGATGCCTTACAAGCACTCAATGTGCCTGTAAATCAAGGGGGCTTTATGTATTTGATGTATATGTGGCCAGGGGGAAGCATCGTGAACACTCTAGATGCCTTCATGTGCGTCAATGTACCATGTATGATCAGAAATTGATCTCAAATCAAGGGGCTTTTCAAGTTCGTATGCTTGTTGAGCTTGGCAAAGCAGCAGGCAAGACTTTTATGCCTTGAATCCTCAGAAATCAGCTTGCAGTCAAGGGGCTTTTGCCCAATTTCTGTTCAGAACTGTTGTATGCAGTGTACAGGACTGTAAAAGTCTGATTTTTACTCATTTGGACAGCCAGGAGAGCATTTATTGCTACTGTACCTGTTGGTACAGATTTGGCACAACTTTGTGCAAGTTTTGGCATGGCTGTACACTGTTTTGAGTGACCAAAAGGTTCAATTTTAGCTGCTGTACTTGCCGGTACAGGTTTGGTACATCATTAGTGAGCACTTGGTACTGCTGTACAGTACTTTGGAAGGGCAACAGAGCACATTTAAGGTGCTGTCCAAAATCTACAGCAACCAAATTTTGGTGATTTCATCACATAAAGTGGGAGAAAAGTTGCATTCTTGCTTCCGCAGTGGGAGATAAAGCTTGGGAGAAAAACTGTGAGCACTTTGTGTGCTTTTGTTGGTGCAGTGTTTGCACATTTTGCAGGGAGTCCGGCATTGACAGGTTGCATATTGCTATGGCAACCACAGGTGAGAGCTCTTCATTGCTTCACATCAAGAAGCTTGAAGGCTCACATAACTATGATATTTGGCAAACCCAATGCTACAATGTGTTGCTCCAGAAAAAGCAGCACAAGCCTATCAAAGAAAGGGGTGTAATGCCCGCTTCTCTTACTGCTGAAGAGTGGGAAGATATGGATGAGCTGGCAAGATCTACTATCATGTTGTCTGTGTCAGACTCATTACTTTTCAGCATTCGTGAAGAGAAGACAGCTTGGGGAATGTGGCAGAGATTGCAGGACTTGTATGCCCAACAAAGTGCCCCAAGCAAAGTGTATTGGTTGAAGAAACTCATAGGTCTTCAGATGAAGGAAGGGGCGTCTATGACAGCCCATCTAAATGAGTTTAGTGGTATTGTCAGCCAGGCCATTAATCAAAAGTTGGCAATGGACGATGAGTTCAAAGCCACTTTTTTGTTATGCACTTTGCCAGAGAGTTGGGACACATTCAGGACAGCCACTAGCAATTCGAATGCTATGCTGTCATATGCAGATGTTGAGGGTGCTCTTCTTCAAGAAGAGATGAACAGGAAAAACAACTCTGTTGGAAAGTCCAATGCAATGAATGCACGTGGGAAATCCCAGCAAAGGGGAAAAAGCCAAGAAAGGGGAAGGAGCAAGTCTCGCTCCAAAAAGGATTTGGAATGCCATTATTGTGGCAAGAAGGGACACATTAAAAAGCAATGCTACAAATGGAAAAATGATCAAAAGGAAAAGGGAAAAGGCAAAGACAAAGAGAAAGATGAAGCCAAAGATGTAAAGCCAAAGGGCAAAAGTGGAGTCAAGATTGAAGAAATCAATGTGTCACATGCAGGTGGCAGTGAGGATGAGGTCCTCTTTACGTCTTCACTTGATGCCCATTCACTTCTTACAGGTGGTCATGGTATGCACTCATGGATCATTGATTCAGGTGCCTCCTTTCATGTCACAGGTTGCAGAGACTTGTTTGTCAGGTATACTGCTGGCAATGAAGGAGTGGTTTATTTGGGTGATAACCATGCATGCAAAATTCTTGGCAGAGGTGATGTGAGGCTTGTATTTTCAGATGGCTCACAGCTTATGCTCCATGATGTCAGGCATGTGCCTGAAATCAAGAAGAATTTGCTTTCTACTGGACAGCTTGATGATGCTGATTATGTTACCACATTTGGTAGTGGAAAGTGGAAAATTAGTAAGGGCTCACTGGTTGTTGCCAGAGGCTCTAAGGTGGACACTCTTTATTTCATGCATGCAGGTGTTTGTCACCATGCTAATGTAAATGCAACCGAGCTGCTGGAAATTTCTATGTGGCATAGCCGGTTGGGACACATGAGTGTCAAAGGAATGGAGCAATTGTCTCGTTTGGGTTACTTGCCTTCTCTAAAGTTTTCAAGTTTTCAGTTTTGTGAGCATTGTATATATGGCAGGCAACTGCAGTGCCCCCACAAGAAAGCTCTTGGATAGAAAGATGCTCAGTTAGAGCTTATGCATACAGATGTATGTGAGATGCCTCAGCTTTCTTTGGGAGGGGCAAAATATTTTGTGTCTTTTATTGATGATGCCACACGCAAGGTGTGGGTTTATCCTCTTCGTTTGAAGAGTGATACATTCTCAGTGTTTCAGAAGTTTGTTGCTCTTGTTGAGAATCAAACTGGCAAAACACTGAAGGCTTTGCGTTCCGACAATGGTGGAGAGTATATGTCCAAACAGTTTCAGGACTTTTGTGATGCTAAAGGCATCAAGAGGGAGCTCTCTACTCCTTATGATCCTCCACAAAACGGGACAGCAGAGAGGATGAACAGGACCATTCAGGAGAAGGTCCGTTCTATGTTGTCACATGCTGCATTACCTCATGGTTTTTGGGCTGAAGCTGTTATGACAGCCGTTCACCTTATAAACAGGTCACCTAACACGAGGCTTGGTGGGAAAGTGCCAGAAGAAGTATGGACAGGGAAGCCTCCGTC
The DNA here is from genome assembly GCF_041138505.1 of Cibotium barometz. NCBI lineage: Eukaryota > Viridiplantae > Streptophyta > Polypodiopsida > Cyatheales > Cibotiaceae > Cibotium > Cibotium barometz. The sequence continues at coordinate 29,169,349 of NC_141101.1, read as the reverse complement.
ATACAAGCACTTGAGAGTGTTTGGTTGCGTTACGTACGTGCACATACGCAGGGAAATGCGCACCAAACTTGATCCTAAGTCTCACAAATGCATATTCCTAGGATATGGTGACAGAGGTGAAATGGGGTATAGACTTTGGGATCCCATGAATAGAAAGATCATACGCAGCAATGATGTCATTTTTGATGAAACATGCATGTATAAGGAGCCTGCAAGGCAACAGGAGCCTGGCAGAGTCATCTTTGATGATGATGGACATCATGGACAACAACAAAGGGCTGTAAATCAGCCATTACAGCAGGAAAACCAGCCCTTAAATGGTGCTGAAAATGGTCCAAATGGACAGCCAGACATGGCAGAAGATATCCCTATGGATATACCACAGTTAGAGGAGATACCGGGCATGATTTTTCAGCCTTATGGCATGGAACAGGAGCCACCAATGGGTGATATGCAGGCTGGACATCAACCTGCAAATGATGGTCATTGGGTACGGAGGTCCACTAGACCCTCCAGAGCCCCTGACAGGTTTGTTCCAGGGGTTGACTACTTGATGCTTACTGACTGTGGGGAGCCCTCATGTTACAAGGAGGCTTTACAGAGGGCAGACAAAGCTCTATGGGAGCGTGCCATGAAGTCAGAGATGGATTCTCTGCATAAAAATGGAACTTGGAAGTTGGTGCATTTGCCTGCAGCAAGCAAGAAGGTTTTGCCTTGCAAGTGGGTTTACAGGCTCAAAGTTGCACCAGATGCAAAGCCAAGATACAAAGCCAGGTTAGTGGCTAAGGGCTTCAAGCAGGAATATGGTGTGGACTTTGATGAGATCTTCTCTCTAGTGGTCAAAATGACCACACTTAGAGCTGTGTTGGCTTTGGTTGCGCATGATGATCTGGACTTGATTCAGATGGATGTGAAGACTGCTTTTCTTCACGGTGATCTCCATGAGGAGATATATATGCAACAGCCAGAGGGTTATGCAGTGAGTGGAAAGGAGAAGCTTGTATGCAAGCTAAAAAAGAGTCTTTATGGGCTCAAACAGGCACCAAGAGAATGGTATCATAAATTTGATACATTCATGAAATCTCAAAAATTCAGGAGAAGTGACATAGATCACTGCTTGTACACCAAGAAAGCTTTGGATGGCAGTCTATTGATCCTCGTCTTGTATGTTGATGATATGTTGATTGCCGGGAAATCTCGTAAGGAGATGGATACCTTGAAGCAGAGGCTGCATCAAACCTTTGATATGAAGGATTTGGGTGATGCAAATCACATTTTGGGTATGCGGATACTTCGGGACAGAAATCAGCATGTGTTGTATTTGTCTCAGAAGGAATACATTGGCAAAGTCTTGCAGAGGTTCAATATGGACGGGGGGAAGAAGACTAGTACTCCTTTGCCTCCATATGTGAAACTCAGTGCTATGGACAGCCCACAGTCAGATAGAGACAGGTTTGATATGGCCAAGGTTCCGTATGCTTTAGCTTGTGGCAGTCTCATGTATGCCATGGTTGCTACTAGGCCGGACATTGCATTTGCAGTGGGAGTGGTTTCTAGATACATGGCCAACCCTGGCAAGAAGCATTAGGAAGCAGTGAAAGGTGTCATGAGATACCTGAAGGGCACACAGGATATGTGCATATGTTTTGGCAAACAGGATGCATTAGTGCATGGTTACACGGATTCGGATTATGCCGGTCATCCAGATAACCGGAAGTCTACTACCGGTTATGTGTTTACATTCACAGGAGGTGCTGTGTCATGGATATCCAGGATGCAGAAGTGCACAGCCTTATCTACTACAGAGGCCGAGTATATTGCAGCCACAGAGGCTTGCAAGGAGGCATTATGGCTATCTCGGTTAGTGGTTGATTTGGGATATATAGGGGATATTCCATTGTTGCATTGTGACAGTCAGAGTGCCATCCAGTTGGCAAAGAACCCTGTCTTTCATGCAAAGACGAAGCATGTGGATGTGAAGTATCACTTCATCAGAGAGGTGATAGAGAACAAGCAAATTCAGCTTGTTAAGATTCACACGGATGACAACCCGGATGATCTGTTGACAAAGAGTTTGCCTCCGGAGCGGTTTGCTCATTGCAGACACTTGATGGGCATTGGTGGATGAGGCCAGTTTCAGCCTTGATATGGCCTTGTATATTATCATGTACATGCTGATTTTTCTTTTCCTTCATTTAAGGGCACTTTGCCTTTAAGTGGGAGGTTGTTGGGGTAAAGGCATAATGCCCACCCTTATAGTGTGTACAAGCCCATAAGTTATAGTACATAGTACACTTAGTACTTTTAATGTACTAAGTGCACTATGTGTACTAGTGCAATATACATGTGTGATAGGGGAGTCACACACTCATGCTATTGATGAGTTGACTTATCCCCACAACTCTCTCTCTCTCTCCCTTGTTCTTCTCTGTGTATGTCTCCCACATGACCTAACCCTAATTTCTGTTTCTCACACACACCTCTGCACCTCTTGTTGGATGTGTTTCAAGGGGGGTTAGGCCCGTTACCCTACATGGAGCATGTGCTGAAGCGTGTCATAGGGAAGGAGGCTTATAGCTTCCTTGACGGGTACTCATGCTACAACCAGGTACTGATTACTAGCCCTGTCCCTTTTACCATAGAGATGGTATGTTTGACTACTTCAGGAGGTACACCTTTCATGTCTTTGTATTTCCAAGTGAGGCAGTCTTGGAATTCAATTAGGTTGATAAGATCTCTCTCTTCTTCTGTGGAGACGTCTTTCCCTATATAGGTAGGTTTCGTATCTTTACCTGGACCTGCCGGGTTGATCTCCTTAACCTCGGCTAAACCATCATAATATGTTCCAGGCTTTCCATAAAGGAATCTTTGAGGCTTCTCATACTGTACAAAGTGGTCACCCACCTTGTAGGCTTTGAAGTGTCTAGGAACTTGTTTGGTCTCCTCCGCTTTAGTGCTTTCGTCATCCATTCTTTTTTTTTTTGGGCTTCTCGCTTGGCTTGCGCCAACTTTTTGTTTCGTGTTCTATAAGCGAAGCGAGAGAGTTTATGGGGTTCTGAGATTGTGAGTGAGGTGACTCTTCCCTTTTAGTGGTTATCTTGTTAACCGAAATGGGAAACTCATCAAGCTCCTTTTGCTAGACTTGGCAAGTCTGAATGTACCTTGACAAACTCTACATACCTCAGCTAGTGTTCTTTTTATTCTATCGGGAAGATGTAAGCCTCTTCTCCCTTAACAAATCTAGCTCTAGGGGTCTTACGGGCAGCCTTACCTCTTCTATGCTCACGGGGTTGGTTTTTGTGGTGTCAAGTATGCATGCGGCACTCAGCATGTAAGATGTGATTTCTTGCCCATCTGCCATGGCAAATCTTGTACCAATTTGTTTTGGAAGTATATTCATAGTGGCAAGAATGTGCATCCAATTCTCAGAGTCTTCTGACTCTAGAAGAGGTGAAAATTCCGTACTATCCCTTTCATCTTCCAACGTTTTGCTACATGTTTGGCATAGGTGTATTGATGTAGACCTAGCAGTAGTTAGTCAATCTTCTGCGCCAAGGGCCCCCCACTCATTGGATGTATCTTCCAAGTGATGTAACTGTGATCTGTGTCCCAATCATGAATCATCTTGGTCTCTCTCGTGAAGGGCCATCCTAGGATACAATCGTAGAGAGAAAGCCTCTGGCCAAAGTTCATCACACCACAAAGGTGTGTCAAAAACTGGTTTCAAGAATTTGAAATTTCAAATCTCGCAGAAGACCATGGGCTTCACGGTGGCTCCGTCAGTTAGTTTCACAATCAATGTAGGGTGTCATCCATAGGGGGTTTACCCCATTTCTCCCAGCGTTGCTTGGTGACAATGCTCACGCCTACGCCACCATCTAGGATGGTGGTGACTTGAAGCTCATCTCGAAAGCTAGGGGCAGTGCTACATTAAGTTCACCTCCTTCAAAATATTGCCTTGACTTATTTACTCGTATTGTAGATATGCCTGCGGCTCCGTCCCTAATTGAGAATCTCTCCAAATCTAATCCATAAATATGTGTAACATGCATTAAAAGAGCATAATTGTAATACAGCTAACTCTATCAAGAGAATATTTAGTGGCGGGTTGTTAGAAATACACCGTTTCGATGTTATACAACTCTCAATCTGTGGAGTGAACATCCATACCTTCACAAACAAACATCCATACCTTCATAGATGAACATCCATTCCTCACCGAGTGACCTATGTAGAGACCCAGCTAACCTAACCCCCCTGAAACTTCCTACCAAGGAGAGAGACTCCACCCAGAGCACCCCAACTAACACACAGTATCCATACATAGTAACTACACACCTTGAGGGGTATACCTTGGATACTATATGGATCCCTATGGAGCACACACTGGCCCACCGCTGAGACATGATCCACAGACGGGATATTACCCTCCATGCTTTGCTTTCCCACCTACCGCACCTCCACCTGCACAAGCTATAGTTGTTGCAAGGTTGAATGTTGAGATTAGCAATGGGAATAGGGAGGGGGTTAGCTTCAGGGATTGTACCACCAATACTCATGCAGTCGATGCCATTGCCGAGACCAGAAAGGAACAAACCGGCCCATATCTTATGGGATTCCATTCCTCGTCAGGAGATGTTTAACCACATCTATGAAGCATTTGGCTATGTAGAATATCATATTAAGGTGAGTGCCTTTGGGCTCACACTTGATGGAAGAGCAAGTTTTTAGTGGTTTCGATCACAAAAAATAGAAGATAACCTTTAATGCTTTAAAAGAGGCCTTCAAAGGAGGGTATTCGAGACAAGAAATTCAATGGGGTCCTGTGGCGTGAACAGTTGCATAACGTGAGATAGAAGGAAGGAGAATCCATCTAGGACTATTTCAACAGAGTGAGATATCTTCACTCTCGTTTTGTAATGATAGGGACAAGTTCTCCAATTGATTAGTCAATTCCTAGTGAGACTTAAAGATGTGGCCTTGCATAATTCTCTATATGCTTTTGGACACACCTCCTTTGAGCAATGCTATAGAAGCGCCATGGATTTGAAGATAATTTCAAGGGAACTCATTCCTAAGAATTGTATGAAGGCACTTGTGAAGCTTCCTTTAAAACCACAAGCACAAAATCTGACGAAAAAGGGAAGGAACCATCTTCAAGGCAACATGTAGTGCATTGATGTAACAAATGACCCAAAAATGAAGAATAGGTCAAGGCCGTAGGCCGGTCAACATCATCTATACCCCAAGAGAGAACTAGTGTGGTGCCCAATTTGTCAAGCAAACCATGAGGAAATCACGAAACATCAAACTGCTACCACCAAAGAGCTGCTCAAGCCAAGCCCTTACCACAAGCCTTACCGCTAAATCCTATGCAACTGCTAGCTTTACTAGAAGGTGAGGAGGAGAGGCAAGTAACAACATCGTTTTCGAGCCACCTGAACCAAGTAGCCCACCCCCACAAATCCTAAGTCATTATGTGATGGAGGGTGAGCACATGTACCCTGTGTACCTAGCAGTTGCAACACTATGAGGGCGAGACTTAAACAGTATGTCTAAATGACTACCTATGCAATGCTATCACTGCGCTAAATGTCACCAAACAGGTGAGTGTCCAGTGAAGAAAGGAATGGCAAGTACTTCTGTGTACCCCCACCTTGACTCCCTTTATGCACAGGTTGTGGGATAGACCACACGTATAAGGATTGCCCATTGAGAATGGGTATACTTGGAAAAGGGAATGAAGTTAAACCAAGAACTAGCATTAACTTGTTGAGTGTGCGGGAGGGCCTCATCCACATGGTGCCTTTCAATGCAATCACATGGATGCAAAGTAGGAGAGCTGTTGTGCTCATGCTGTCGCCTCTGAAAATTTGACAATAATGACCCTATACCATACACTCTAAGAAGCCTAAGCATATATAGGGATCGTCGGATTCACGAGCCCACCCCCATTCCAAGTCTTTCTTCCTTTGTGTAAATGAATGGGCGTGGCTAAGAAGGGTATGGCCATACCTCTATGAAGGAACGGACGTTCACTTCTCAGGAAAGCAACCCGAGAGTGAGTTGCGCCTAGTTTTTTTCCTGATTTTTCTCCCTTACTGATAATTTTTTGAGCTTTTCTTTTTATGCATAGATTAAGATAGTCGTAAAGATACCTAATGGTGCAAGGAATGCGTAGTTTAACCTAATATCCTACAGTTAATGGTACAATTAAGCTAACATACAATTAATGGTACAATTAAGCTAACATACAATTTCCTATCTACTTGAAGAAAAAACCAAAAATCAATGGAACCAAGGGTAAAATTAGAGCACTTGCTTGTTGCTCCCATATTCGATGTAGCCTCTAAAGCTCCATTGATCAAGAAAAATAATAACAAAATCAAATTAAACAAGCAAATCATACCAAGCTCATACAATCGGTGTATTTACATTACATCTGGGCAAGATAAGTCTCTAGATTAGGAAGAGATTGTGAAGGACCCTAAGCCAAGTGCTATTCTCAGCAGCGGTGCCAAAGATGTTCACCAAAATGAAGTGGAGCTTTCATGTGCTAGGTAGAGAGCAAGGAGGGAAGGAGGTACGGAAAGCTCAACCTCTACCTCAATGCCTTCATGTGTGCAAGGAGGGAGAGATAGAGAAGAAGGGAATGGAAAGAAGATAGAGAGGATCACCTACTACTACAAGCGCGTGCACGCATGCGTGCGCACACACACAAGCAAGCAAGCATGTGAAAACATGCAAGCCCACAAACTCACCACACAAAAGAGCAAGAGAGAAAAGGAAGACTCAAAATGTGATAATGGGATTGTATCCTTTTCATATTTCTTCAAGTGACTTATATACAAGCGCTCACTTTTTACAATGGTCGACTGCCCATTTGACAATTGGGGGTCCAAAACTAGTTATCTAGCTCTATGTACATCTAGGCTTTCTAGCTCATGGTCGGCCTTACACATGTCGTAAGCTCGGTCATCCCATATCTTTTTACATGAAGCATTTAGCGTGGTTTTTACATAAAAACAAGTCACATGAAGTGCAACCGTGCTTTGATAAAAAATAGTAGGAGTAATGTCAACCATTGTGGTTAACACACTTTGGTTGGTATGTATGCCAAGTGTGGTACCCTTGCAAAAGCACAAGATGTGTTTAATAGCCTCTAGCAGATTGCAATAACCACAAGACATGTTGGTGAGGAAGCACTCATGTGTTTTGAACACGTGCAACTGGAGGGTGTCAACTTGAATGCTCTTAGAGTCTTATGTTTGTTTGCTACTTCAAAGCTCATGCCACCATAGGAGCCATAAATAAGGGCTTAGAAATACATTTGAGCAAGAACACATCCTCACTACTCGTGTATTCTAGTTCTATAAATACATGCGAACAAAGACACATCCTTGACCTGTGCATTCTCGTATTAAATTATAATTCCATTGATCAATCAAAGTTTTACATTTATATTATAAATCCATTGGTAAATAAAGGGTCTACATTTATATTATTTATATGTATGACATTCTTATTATATATCATCTAATATAATAACATAGAATGCATTACCTTATCTACTACAAAATGTAATGTATGTATGTATATATTTATATGTATGAACCCTACATGGCACTTGTCTAAAGATAAGTTTCTCAACATTAATTTTCTATTTTGGAACTAAAAGGCCTTGATGTTTGTAAGAATTACAAATACAAAATTTCTCACAAAAGAGAGCAAGTAAAAATATCATTTTTGCAATAAATAAAAAATAAATTTGTATTTGGAAAAGCATTAAATGTTAAACTTGTAGGCAAAGAAAATAAAAATTGCAGGTAGAAACATATTTTGCATTAATTAAACAGATATGAATAAATTTATTAGAAAAACATCGAACTTTCTTTTTTGTTCGCACATTAGGTTTTTTGTGCTCTCTCTCTCTCTCTCTCTCTCTCTCTCTCTCTCTATACGTGAGAGAATCTGCAGGAGAGGAAGCAGCAGCAGCTATGGCGCAGTACGATCTAACCGCCAAGATAGCTCCCTTCCTCGACCGGCATCTAGTCTTCCCCCTGCTGGAGTTTCTGCAGGACAAGGGTCTCTACAGTGATGACCAGATCCTTAAGGCCAAAATCGAGCTTCTCGCTAAGACCAACATGGTCGACTACGCCATGGACATCCACAAGAGCCTCTATCACACAGAAGACGTTCCTGAAGGTATGCTTTCTTCAAAGATTTTCTACAGACAACAAATTGGCATGCTTTCCTTTGCGATGGAGAAATGTTACAGGTTCTGTTGCAGATTGCAAAACACTTTTCCAAACCATGACGATGGTGAATGGCCTGTTTTTTTTGTGGCAGTTTGCAAAACCCTGGGAATGCCTGTTTTTCTATTGCAGGTAGCGCTTGTTAGGGTTTCTTCTCTTCCCTTGCGATGGAATGAACGATCCGTCTGCCAAGTTAGCATTTAGCAAAACTTGGCGATAAAGTGTCACGTAGTTATGGTGGGGCGTTGTGTTGTGAACCGTGTCAGAGATTTGTCTTGTAAAGTTTTGTTATTAGGTTTTAAGTCTGTGAACTTGTGAGGCAAACCTGAGTGATGGAACACACTCGTTAGCTCATTTTATTGTGAACTGCATGTAGTGTATTCTGGCAATACCAGTCTTTGTTTTAGGGTTGAGCATGCTCGCCATTGTGTGGACCAAGCGGAACAACACTGGCTAGGGTTGTGTCCCACTAACATTGTGAGCAAGAAGATGTTAGGGTCTTTGTCTTGCAGAGTCAGCTTGCACTTGATCCATAAGATGGAAGTGGAAACCATATCTCAATGTTTTGTTGTGGTAATCGACGAGCAAGAAGACTTTCTGCTTGAGATGAGGATGGATGTTGTCTGCTTGAGATGAAGATAGAAGCTTTCTGATGCATAGTTGGTGTTATAAGCCATATGACATGTGATTTGTTTCTATGGATTTTCTTTTTCATGTTCTTTCTCTGCAATGCAGACATGGTGGAAAGGCGCTCTGAAGTTGTGGGCAGGATGAAAATGCTGGAGGACTCAGCTGCTTCTCTTATCAGCTTTCTGCAGAACCCTTCTCTTGTGCAGGAGCTTCGATCTGACAAGCAGTTCAATCTTCAGATGTTGAATGAGCGCTATCAGGTTATAAGTATTCTCAACCTTTTTGATTTATGTCTATGTTTCTTGCTGGAAAGGCAGTTTGAGATGGCATGCTCTGTTGAACCCTTACAGATTGGGCCAAATCAAATAGAAGCTCTTTACCAGTTTGCTAAGTTCCAGTTTGAATGCGGCAATTATTCTGGAGCTGCAGACTATCTGTATCAGTACCGAACATTGTGCACAAACAGTGATCGAAGCTTGAGTGCGCTCTGGGGAAAGCTTGGTGCAGAAATCCTGATGCAGAACTGGGATGTTGCCACAGAGGAGCTGAACCGCCTAAAAGAAGTTATCGATTCCAAAGTAAGGAGTGTGACAAATCACGAGACTAAGTTGTATTATGGAGGACACCTCAGTCTGGGAAGGGGTCGTCTGGTCAATGATTGACTAGAATATTTTATATTTACAGTATCATAGATATAGATTTTTTTTTTTTGAATGCTTTTAGTAGTTGCAGTTTTTGGGTGTTTTTATTCTTTTAGGTAATCTATAGTTATTAAGCTTGGATTAGCTAGCTTTACACTTATATATACGCCTTGTTTGACTTGCAGAACTTTTCATCCCCTTTAAGTCAGTTGCAGAATAGAACTTGGTTAATGCACTGGAGCCTCTTTGTGTACTTCAACCACGAAAATGGCAGGAATGCAATAATTGAGCTGTTTTTCCAGGAAAGGTGAGGTGTCTTCCCTAATGCACTGTGGTTTAGCAGCAAGAAGCTAGCTCAACGCTTAAATTTGTAAGGGAACTTGCTTTTGCAAGTGTAAACAATGTAATCTATGCGTGGTTGCCCGTAAGATTATGAGCAGTGGATCAAGCATCTTAGAGATGATATGTGCTTCTCTCATGCATTTGAATGTTTCCAAGCAGGTACCTGAATGCAATCCAAACCAATGCTCATCATCTCCTGCGTTATCTTGCAATTGCTGTCATCATTAATAAAAGGCGGAGGAATTCATTGAAGGACCTGGTGAAAGTTATTCAACAGGAACAGTACACTTACAGAGATCCCATTACAGAGTTTCTGGAATGTTTGTTTGTCAATTATGACTTTGAGAGGGCTCAGCAGAAGTTGTTTGAGTGTGAGGAGGTGAGATTCTTCTTGTCCTTTCTGTGCATGGGAGAGGGCCAAAAGTGCCCATGTACCTAGTGTGGTGTCAAGAAGTGATTTTTGAAATTTCGGATTGGTTGTTTGAGTACATGCCTTCTTGCTAGCTGGGCTTGACTTAAATCTTTGTGCCAAGCTAATTTGTCATCAAAGGCACCAAATACATCTTTGAAGCTTTTGCCATGCTGCTTTGTCATTAAAGGCACCTAAGAAATAATATTTCTTGGTGACCAATAATATTTATCTTGGAAGATATGGTGCCCCCCCCCCCAGGCTGGGGTATGAATTACTACAAGTAGTGGCAGCTTTGAAAGTCAATCCGTCTTTTATGGTGGTGTGGGACCTTGTTTGGGGGGTTTGGAATCAATAGATTTGAATGACATCGTGAAGGTGAACACAACTATGTTGCAGCCCACTCCCTTTTGTGAACCCCGCACATTGAGCCAATAAGGAAGTTTGGAAAATTTCTTGTGGTACTTGTTCTGGCCCTCTCTTGTGCACCCTTATATCACACCTCAGGGGTTGGCGGTTGAGTTGTGTGGACACTGAGCTTATTAAGAGGGTGTTAGGTTTGTTATGTATGCCATGAAAGGGTCTTATGGCTTAGACAAGTTGAGCCTCCTGCAAACTGAAGAACGTATGGCTGGTGCTAAGCCAGCCATCTTATTCTGCTCAATCCCTGTAACATCAAGAACATCTAGTGCTGCAAGAAAACCTCAAATTTTAATGTGAGCAGGAACTTGTGCTGGATTACAAGCTCCAACAATTTGTAGATGGTTTATTTTGTGACAACCAATTTTGTATTCATAACAGATTTTCTAAGGTGAGTTGGAACTCGTGACGATTTGCAGGTTATTTCAAACGATTTTTTCTTGGGGAAGCAAGCCCAAGAAAGTGGATTTGTAACTCTTCCCCTCAGGGATGAGTTCTTGGAAAATGCAAGGCTATTCATTTTCGAGACATATTGTCGGATCCATCAATGTATTGACATTCGGTAAGCCTTATTAGCCGCTTGTGTATGTCTATGGGACAAAAATTAGATCCATAATTTGAAGCAAATCATCTTTAAATGCATCACCTCTACTATGATTGATATAATCACTATTTTGATATGATTACTATGGTTGGTAAAATTACTATGATTGATATGAATATGACCATTGATATAATGTAATTACATCCGTGCATGGAATATTTCAGGCATGTAATTCAATTCATTCAATGTAATTACTATGTACATTATTACATCCTTGCATGCAATATTTCAGGCTCGTGATTCAAATCAAAGTAGCATTTGATGCACCATCTTACTATGATTGCACGCAATACTTTACGCATGCAATTTACGGATGTTTTAGTAAAAAGCCGAAATGTTTTGGCAGTGATACATGATTTTGTGTCAATTTGGACTGATTGGAGGGCCTATTGGTTGTTCCAACTTGTTCGTTCTTTACGGGAGTTTTAAGACATGCTGAGAACCACCCCCCCTCAGCTCCCGTCCTTTCCTCTCCCCTTCTTTCCTCTTCCCTTCTCACATCTAATGTCTCTTTTTTGCCGCTTCATTTGCAATTATGATACCATGCCTATAGCTAGTAAGTTGCTGTTGTGGTTAGGACTCGTAAATAATAATCCTAGATAGATCCAAGAAGGGAAATTGCTTCTTTGCATGATTACATCTGCTGCAAACCTCCAGGGGCTTTCCATCAGTGCTTTGACGGAGGCTTAGGGGCCCAATTTTGGCTTTGTGGCCTGTTTGATTTGGGGATGCTCACCCTTAACTTGGTTTTCTGCCTTGGTAGGATGGCACATCAGGCTATGCTTGGTGTTAAGGGCTTGAAGGATGCAGTGTACGGCTTACCCTGTTTGTGCTGATACTCAACAAATGATCTGTCTAGTCTTACATCATATTTTGAATACTTTTGAGTGTGTGCTAGTGCCAATGTCAAGTTGGATATGATATTTTGTATTTTCCATCTCTGCTGTGTAATTCGTGTTTTTGGTGCAAAATTCAGCATGCTTGCACAGAAGCTGAACATGGACTACGATGATGCGGAGCGGTGGATTGTCAACCTTATAAGGAATGCTCGCCTTGATGCCATGATAGATTCCAAGATGGGAACCGTAGTAATGGGTACTCAACACACTAATGTGTAAGTGCAGTCTATATATTAGTCAAGTTCATACCTAGCTTCATGGTGGTTAGTTTTGTTGTATTTACTTCACTAAAGAATGTTGTTAGGTTTTTGATTTTTCAAATGGGTCTTTGTTGGTTCTCTCTAATGGGACCTTATTTAAGTAGAGTGGTTGGAATATTTGCTTAGAGTGTGTCGGGTAGCTTGGCGGAAGGGGTTTACTTACTTAGTAAAACAATGCAGATTGTAATGAAATTCAAACATTCATATGCACAAGAGACATTGCACTTGGTCCCAATGGTTGGGATGACACACCCCCCTTCCCCGGGTTAGGCTATTTGCTTTACTTTAAATGAAAATGGAAAGTACAATGGCTGAACTGTGTGATACCCCAATTTGCTCTCACTTATTACCAGAGTGGGAACTTGTTGAAGAGATTGTCTGTGTCGGTCAAGTTCTGTTGGGCCATTTCTGTCTGTGTAATTTTTGCCCAATTATGAGAAGTGGACACAAGCATATGATGTTGGGGAGAATGTCATTGTCTTTTTGTAGAGAAAATTTTCCCCCTTTTTGTTGGTCGACCTTATGTAGGTTCAATTGTGGACAGAGAAATAGCACAATAATGCTTTTGCCTCTGAATTAGAGGGGCTTCACCCCTCAGCTTTGCCCTGGGCTTTTAGGGGGATGTGTCGGGGTGCCCTGAGGCTTGCAAATTCACTTCTGAATTGCATGCTGATTAGGTTTTTTTCATGTTGCCTCACTTTCAAGCCTTCACACGACATGATTTGCTGGTCTTCTGGTCTTCTTTAGATTTTCTAGTTTTTGGTGTTATAACTTATTAGTCTGCCTTTCCTTCTGTTCCCCTCTTGCAAGTTACTGCAGACTTTTTGTTCATCAATTACGCCTAGGACCAGTATTAACCTGGGTTAGAATAATCCAAGTTTAAGGGATGAGCTAACCAGCAATAACCCTCTTCGAGAGACCAGGCAGATCCCTAGCGTGAACGTAAGTTTAAGCATGCGAAGACTTTGCAGACTTCGATAGAGACCCAAAGTCAATTACAGACTATGGGAGACCCCAATTTGAAGAAATCGAAGAAAGCGGAGCAAACACTTCACTGTATTAAGGAGGTTAGTGCTTCACTTGTGGTTAGCAAGGGCACATGAAGAGGAACTGCCCAAAGTCGAAGGGCAATCAAAGTTGAAGGGAGCCGATGCGAATCATCCGATTGAGGCAAAAGATAAAATTACTTCCTTACACACTATTGCCTTAGATCATAGTTCGTGCAAGAGTTGTAGCTTTAAAATAAGTTTTTTTAGTCCTATGGACCTAATACAAATATATTGGCGAATCATGGGAAAAATTGTACACATTCTGTTTTGTTGAAGGTGGCAATTCTCGTAGCTACTCTTAGGTTATCGCATGACTAGAAGTTGTGGTATGTAAGAGCATGGGAAGTCGAAGAGCCATATATAGGGTGTGGTGGCACCTTGTCATAGATATCTCCTTCGGCCGGATTTTTTTGGGGGGGGGGGGGGGGGAGCAACGGCTAGGAGATGGGAGCCCAGCCACTGACGTTGCTCAGTGCCCTAGGGTGGTGTGCGTGCTGCTGCTGCGTGACTTTGACATGGTATTAGAGCTTGGCCTATGTGGTCCTAATCTCTGTTTGATCGAGGTGCTCGAATTGAGGAGGGTGTTGGAGGTGGCAATTCTCGTAGCTACTCTTGGCTTATCGCATGACTAGAAGTTGTGGTGGATTATCCCATATGCAAGAGCATGGGAAGTCGAAGAGCCATATATAGGGTGTGGTGGCACCTTGTCAAAGATATCTCCTTCGACCGGGTTTTGGGGGAGGGAGCAACGGTTAGGAGATGGGAGCCGAGCCACCAATGTTGCTCAGTGCCCTAGGGTGGTGTTGCTGTTGCTGCGTGACTTTTGACATGTTTGACCTTAGTACTCACAACTAAATAGATTGGAAGGGTCATAAGTTGTCTTTTGTCATGGATGGTGTTCAGTTTTGTCTCCACGGTGATCTTGATGTCTCCACTATTCTTGCAAACTTAGTTGAACTTTGTAATACAATAAAGGATTCTAATTATAATGTGTTTAAATGTGTTCTAAATACCATGCCATTTGATGCTAATTGTGAATTTAATTCATATAGTCTTGATGTATGGGAGACACATGCTTTACAGAACATCAAGGCAAAGTTTGTTGATATTTTTTCAACTGAGTTACCTCATGGCCTTCCACCTAGTTGATCATTGTATTGATTTAGTTGTAGGGTCTCAGCCTGTGAGCATTGTGCCTTACAAGATGTGATAGTTGGAAAAGGATGAGATTGCGCGACAGTCGTCAAAATATCTCTGGATTATAGACTTGTAAGAGTACATCTCCTTGGAGGGCATCGATACTTTTGAAGCACAAGGACGGAAGTAGGAGGATGTGTCAATTATAAAAAGTCGAATAAAGTTACGATCAAGAATAGATATCCCTTCTGGGAGCGGATGATTTGATTGATAGGTTGCAAGGAGTTGCCTATTTAATGAAGCTTGTTCTTCATAATGGTTATCATCAGATTCGGATATCTGAGGAAGACATCTTGAAGACGGGATTGTGCACGCGATATAGCCATTACAAGTTCCTCGTATTACTTTTGGGCTCACGAATGCTCTTGCTACTTTCTTGCATATGGTGAATGATCTCTTTAGAGAATATTTAGGAAAATTCATGGTAGTGTTTCTAGATGATATCTTGATATACATTCATACTCTAAAGGAGCACGTGGAACATCTCTAGATCGTCTTGTTGAGGCGAGAGAAGTATGCCAAGTATGCGAAGTGAGAGTTCTTCAAACAAGAACTCATATATCTAGGACATTGGATTTATCGACACGAGATGAGCATAGATCTCGAGCAGATACGATAGGTTTTAGATTGGTTGGTTCCTTAGACTGTACAACAACTGTGGGCGTTTTTGGGATTCACCATCTATCTGAAGAAGTTAGTGAGGGATTATTCATAGTTAATCATACCTTTCACAAACCTCCTTCAAGGTAGAGGACATATGTCCAACAACTCAATTTCTTGGAACGAGAAGCTTTATGAGGCATTTAGAGCTCTCAAGCTTAAGGTGAAGAAAGCACTTGTATTGCCCTTGTTGGATCCCAACAAACCATTTGTGGTTGATACTGATGCTAGTGATTTCGCGATAGGCACGACATTGTTCTAGGAATGCCGACTTGTGGCATTTGAAAGCAAGAAGCTTGACGATACGCAGGTCAGATGACACACTCAGGTAATACATGCTTTGAAAACTTATGACATTATGTATATTGAACCAAGTTTGTAGTACTAATTGACCACAAGTCAATTAAGTACATTTGTAAGAGACTTGAGTTGAGGGAGAGGAAGGTACTGTGGGTTGAGTTGATGCAAGATTTTAATATAGAAATAAAGTATCGCAAGGGTTATCCTGATGGAGTGGCATATGCCTTGAGTAGAATTGGGGAAGTGAACTCTTTGAGCTTACCTAAGGCCTTTATGACTCTTTGGGAGGGCTATGCGAGACTGTCATTTATTTTGGTTGGTATTGGTAACAGGTCCACGTAGGGAGCTCTAGAGGTTTAGACCAAGACTTAGGAGTCACGACATCTGTGAGTGTGGCGAGTATTTGGAATTAATTGTCCTGGAATGCGAAGGTTTGCATATTGGATACGTTGAGATGAGGAAAAGGATCTTGTATGAATGTCACCGGCCTTTGTGTTTTGACATCCAAGGAACCAAAAATGAAGAAGAATGCTCAAGGTTTATATTCCACTGCAAGGAATTGAGTGTCACCAATTGGCCAACCATTTGGTCCATCTCCAGATTTTTGTCTCGTTCACTTGAGGCTAGGCCGTTGTCTCATGTGAAGGGGCCAGTATTTTTGCATAACATGGACGGGAGCCAGACTGGTGCCACCCGTGTGTTAGCAGGATGGTGTCGTATGGACGGGAGCCAGATTGGTGTCACCCGTGTATGACCTGGATTGTGTTCTATCCATGGGATTGTCACGCTAGGAAGAGCCAGTATTTGTGCCGAGTCTTGCCTATGGGACTGTCACTCCATAGGGAAGCTCGTGCCTGGATTTGTGTCTTACCTATGGGACTGTCACTCCATAGGAAGACCGAGATTTATGTTTTCTGTCGTGCCATCATTGTGCTCGACAGAAATGTTTAGTACTTGTTCCATGAACGGGAGATATGTCCATGATATTGTTTGCAAATGCATTCATGTTTTGCATGTTTGGAACTGTTTTCGCATGACTTGTATTTTTGTGTTTGCCGGTTTGACGTGCCACTTTATTACTGAGCGGGGACGCCTGCCAGTGAGTCGTGAAGTTTTTGCTGTCTTCTGACGAGTTTTGTTGTGTGTGAACAGGTGGTAAGTGTATTGCAATTGTTTATTTTATAGCTTTCTTTCTAACCTTTATTTTTTATAAGGTTGCAAGTTCACATTCATTAAAGAGTGGGCACTGTCACAAATCCCTATATTCTAGGGACATGCGGATGCGTGTCAGGCCTGGAAACATGCGGATGCATGTATGTATTATACCTGGGCATGTGTATGGATCATATGAGTGGATGCATATGAGTCCAAGGACATGGCAGGACATTTGTGGACTTTCGAGCGGTGCCCGTGTGGATTCCGGCCATGCACACATGGTGTGTTATGATGGCAGGCGGAATATTTTCAAGTACAAGAATGATGATAGGTGGTTCTCCAAGTTTACATGTGCACAATGCATAAATGATGCATGCCATAACTTTATTTTACTTTGTGTGACATTGTCTTGCTGCCTGTACAATGCTTGTTATTTTGGCTTGTGAAGTCCGAGGGACCGAGGACGCCCGGGCACCTTATGGACACGTGTGTGCACTCCTGTTTGGGCCTAAAACTGTGGGCTTATGGGTTTTGCAGGTGGTAAGTGCGTCCACACTCAATTTACAGCTTATTTCATTTACTACTAAAGTTTATTGGTTTGCAGGTCCACACTCATTAATAAGTGGCCTGACAACTTATAATGCGTTCGCATTTGGTTGGACCAAAATTAATGAAGTCCGGACAGCTTATGGCCATTTCCCATTTGGTTGGACCTAAACTTATACAAACATGACAAATGGAGCACTATGGGCTGGACACCTACCTGGACACCTTATGGGGACACATGTCAGCCAGTATGTGTACCCACCAAGCCCCTTAGGTGGCACTGGAAAAAAGGCGTCTCCCTCAAGAGGCCTTTTGGGCTGTTTTATTCATTATTTAACACATTGGAGAGCTGGTTGGAGCTTTGAGAGTTGCTACAGGGCTGGTTGCTTGCTTCCCGGACTCACACAAGCTTGGATATCGATCCCCACACTCTTCTAAAGGGCTGGTTGGTAAATTTCAGACCTGCAATTTCTGATTATTGGAGAGCTGGTTGGAGCTTTGAGAGTTGCTACAGGGCTGGTTGCTTGCTTCCCGGACTCACACAAGCTTGGATATCGATCCCCACACTCTTCTAAAGGGCTGGTTGGTAAATTTCAGACCTGCAATTTCTGATTATTGCGAGTTTTGGGCTGGTTACAGGTGTCCAAAGTCAACTTGGACAGTACAGGACAGCTCTAGGGACCTCCATAGGGCTGTAGGACCCCTTACAGGTGGATTTCTCTCGATAGAAAGTTGCTGTTTTGGACTGGTTATTGCACAAAACAGGCCGGACAGCAATGGAATATGTGAGCATGGATGTGTCTCAAGGATTCCTGGTATAACAGGTGCTTAGGGCAAGCATTGGGGACACTTGCTCGCGGAGAACACAGGTTTCTGGATCAGTTTCTCGCGTGGAAACAGGGCCTAAAGATCCATTTACATCCTGTGCAGGGCGGAGTACCTGTGAGGATTGTGATACTCTTGTGCAGGGCGGATGTACCTGTGTGTAGGGCGGATGTACCTATAGATTCTCTTGTTTGAAATGTATTCATTCATGATGTATTTGGAAGAATCAGGTGCAGGCTGGTGGTGAATCCCCAGGCACCCGTAATCTTGTACTTTGCAGACTCTTTTGGTAATATAACCTAAGGGGGGGGGGGGGGGGGTCAGCCTATCATCGGTCCCTTTATGTGGTGTACTGTCATTTTCAGCTTTGTGGTTGTAATGCTCAAGTGTTAAGTGCTCAGAATCTTGTTCACATTTATACGATTCCAATACACGCGTCCGCCTCCCATTACATTGGTATTAGAGCTCAGTTTTTCCCCCTCATTGGAAAACGGTCTGAGGCTTGGAATCATAAGTGGTGACCTGATTTGAGTGTCATGGATAGCCACATTTCTGACAGTGTGGAGAACACACAGGACGGTGAATTTCATGGTACAAGGGATGCAAGAGATGCTGCAGGCAATGATATCTATGGAGATGCAGGTACTCATGACACTATGCATTCTGATTTGGAATCTTTGAGGCGTCAAGTGCGACGCTATAGGGCTGAGACCGAAGAGCTTAGGTCATTGAAAAATGACCCTGATGTACAAAGGGTGTTGGCTGCGAAGGCAAAGGCTTCGGTCCATGAAGTCACTTTAGAAGCAATTGCAAAGGAAATGGATGTTGAGAAACCCCGAAAGCTTGCACTTGCATACCTAATGGTTAAGGGTGATGTATACACTGAAGCAGATGGTAGTTTGGCTCTCAAGAAGCCACCCCTCATGGCTGCCCGTGGTGATGCACATGATGCACAACAAGCAGAAAGAGCACAGTAAGTGCCAAATGCTGAAAGGACAAGAATCCCTGGTGCTAGGCCTGATGCAGGTCAAGAGAAGAGTAAGGATGAGGGATCCTCTACTCATTCCTGCTTTGCTCCAAGAAGACATATCCGTTCTCGTGTTGAGCTTTCCACTCATTTGGAGAGTGTGGCTCAAGAGAGAACGAAGAGGGATCGTGAATCTTCATCGCGGCATCATCATCATGCAGATGAACAGGATGTACATAGGGATGCATATAGAAGGAAGAAGCCTCGAGAGTTCAAGTCCGGTGACAAGGATGTGAAATTTGAAAACTTTCAGGGACGGATGGACTCTACCAAAGCACTTGCTTTCATTAGACAGTTTGAGATAGCTTTTTGCAATGAAGACTTTTCGGAAAAGTCTATGCTCAGGCATGTGGGAATGCATCTCAAGGATACGGCAAGTGATTGGTGGCTTGCAAAAATACTTGATGGAAGTGCTGCCCCAACTTGGTCTTCTTTCAAAATTCAGTTTTATGATCAATTCTTACCACCAAACTTTGCAAAGGATGTACGCAAGGAGTGGGATTGGCTGTCCCAAGATGAGGGAGAGTCCGTTGCTTCATACATAGCAAAGTTTTGGAAAGTCCTTCTCAAGGTTACTCCCTTCATGAATATTGGAGAGGACGAGAAGAAGAGAAAGTTTGAATCGGGGCTCCATCACCTCATTCAACAAAGCTTGGGAGTGTACCCAAATAAGACCATACAAGAGCTTACACTCAGCCATGATTGCGGAGAACTTGCACATAAAAGCACCCACAAATAAGCCATTTGCAGGTCAAAACAAGAGCAAATTCAGGGCTTGTTATGACCAGAAAAAGGGTGGACAGCCACCTAAGAATGCTCCCAAAGATGGCCGAGATGCAAAGGATGACTCTGAAAAGAAGCCGGGGGGGTAAACGCCACAATTTTGGGCTCTCAAAACAGCAATTGGAAGAGTACAAGAAGGCTGGAAAATGCTTTAAGTGTGGCAGTAAAGATCATATATATCCTAAATGCCCACAGAATCCTAAGAATGCTGAGTCTAATGTGGAAAAGCCTCTTGTGAATGTTGTGCCCGATATGCAGGGTAATACAGGGCATGAGCCCAAGAGTAGAGTCATATGCAAGGCTTGGGGCAAATTGAAGGATCAGCCCGCTTTGTTTCTTTTTGATGATGCTTCCACAGATAACTTTATATCCGTACAGATGGCTGCCGCTATAGGTCTCAATGTGGAAGACATGGGAATGCAAATGAATGCAGATGCCGCCTTTGAGGGCAAACAGGTTGATGTAACTCCGGTCATTGGTAAGCTCCGTGTACAAATACAGGACTACCTCGACTATGAGAGCTTTCTAGTGGCTCCTCTTACAGGTTGTGATGTTTTGTTGGGGATGCCCTGGCATCACCGTTTAGAGCCTATTAAGGCTTTCAAAGAGAAATCAGCTTTGTACATAGAGGTCGTGAGCACTCTATAGATGCTGGTACTACTGGAAGTACCATACCTCTTGTAAGCCATGTATAAATTAATAAGGCAATACAGAAATCAGCTTGTTCTTACTTGGTTTTTGTACGTGATACCATTGAACATTCTAGTGTTGATGCTAGTACATTAGATCAAGACAAGCTTAACTTTTTGAATGAGTTCAAAGATTGTTTTGCGAATGCTTTGCCAGCAAGGTTGCCACCAGAGAGGCTGGAAGATCATTGCATAGATCTAATTCCCGGTAGCTCTCCACCTAATAGGCCACCATACAGGGTGAGTGCTAGTCAACAAGAAGAGATTATGGCACAGGTGAATGAACTTTAAGAAAAGGGTTTGATTCGGCCTAGTTCCTCGCCATATTGTTCGCCGGTACTTCTTGTTCAAAAGAAGGATGGTACTTACAGGATGTGTGTTGATTACTGTGCCCTCAATAAGATAACCATCAAGAATCGGTTTCCCATTCCGCGCATTGATGACATCTTGGACAAGCTTGAAGGTTCGGCATGTTTCAGCCGAATAGACCTCAAGAGTGGGTATCATCAAGTGAGAGTGGCACCTCAAGATGTACACAAGACTGCATTTAGGACAGCCTTTGGTCTTTATGAGTTTTTAGTGGTGCCTTTTGGCCTTACAAATGCACCCGCTACCTTCAACAGGATGATGGACAGGGTATTCAGAAAGCATAGAAAGTTCACGGGTATATTCTTTGATGACATTATTATATTCTCAAAGAATGAAGCCCAACATCGTGAGCACCTGGCTATTGTGTTTAAAGAGCTTAAGGAAAATCAGCTCTATATAAATGCAAAAAAGAGTGAATTCTTCCTCCCAGAGATTCACTATCTTGGTCACATTGTATCAAAGGATGGTGTGTGCATGGATCCCGCAAAGATACAAGCCATGCAAGAATGGCCAGAGCTGAAATCAGTCCATGAAGTGAGGAGCTTCCTTGGTTTGTGTGCTTACTACAGGAGGTTCGTCAAGCATTTTGCTTCCATTGCCGCTCCGTTACATGAGTTAACGAAGAAGAAAGCAATCTTTAAATGGACACAAAAAGAGAGAGATGCCTTTCAAAAGTTGAAGAGTGCAATCATCTCGGGACCGGTACTCATTATTCCAGATTTGCACAAACCTTTTGTGGTGGAATGTGATGCATGTGGGGACTGCATAGGGGTTGTTTTGAACCAAGAAGGACATGCCATTGCCATGAGAGCAGACGCTTGCAACATGCAGAGCTTCACTTACAGGTTTATGAGAAGGAGTTGTTGGCTGTAATTCATGCCCTTACTATTTGGAAACACTATCTTTTAGGGGCTGATTTTATGGTCCAAACTGATCATCAAAGTTTGAGATACTTTTTGACTCAAAGTAAGCTCTCAGAGAAGCATATGAGATGGGCAAATTTCCTCTCAATGTTTCATTTTCAGATTTTACATACTCCAAGGAAAAAGAATGTGGTGGCAGATGCCTTATCTAGACGACCACAGGTTCATGCTATTACAGTTGCATACCATGAGGACTTATCGGATATGCGTAATACTTATCATCTGGATGAGGATTTTGCACATGTATGGGCTGATTTGCAAGAGGGTATTGCTGTCCCATCTTATGTCATAAGAGATGGATATCTCATGATGCAAAATCGTATGTGTGTGGTAAAGAACCTTCGCCATAAGGTTATGGATGAGTGCCATGCTCCTCCATATGCAGGTCATAAAGGCATTTTGGCCACAGCACAAGCTTTGGAGAGGTATTTCTTTTGGCCAGATATTCGCAAGGATATTGAAGCATATGTATGTGAATGTATGGTATGTCAAAAGGTCAAGTTTGATCGACATAAAACACCTGGATTGCTTCAGCCTTTGCCTATACCAAATGAACCATGGGAGAGCATTGCTATGGATTTCATTATGGATTTGCCAAGGACGCCACAGGGAAATGATGCTATTTGGACCTTTTCAGATCTTGGAGAAGATCAATGATGTTGCATTTCGGCTTGTACTCCCACATCATTGGAACATGCATAATGCTTTTCATGTGAGCCTATTGAGGCCTTATGTGGGACCGACACCGTTTGAGCCGGTTTTGGAAGACCCACCCGAGGTGGATGAGCTGGAAGAGATTCTTCAACCTGAACAGATTGTTTTTCACAAGGAACGAAAGCTTGCGGGAGGCAAACTTGTTCGTAGGTATCTTGTGAAGTTCAAGAATTATTCAGCTTTGGATGCGAAATGGATGGATGAGGCCTACTTCGAGGATTACCCAGATCTTTTGAAGGCCTATCTGGAGGCTTTTCAGTTGCGGTTAACTGATTAGAAGCCGGGGGGATGTCACAAATCCCTATATTCTAGGGACATGCGGATGCGTGTCAGGCCTGGAAACATGCGGATGCATGTATGTATTATACCTGGGCATGTGTATGGATCATATGAGTGGATGCATATGAGTCCAAGGACATGGCAGGACATTTGTGGACTTTCGGGCGGTGCCCGTGTGGATTCCGGCCATGCACACATGGTGTGTTATGATGGCAGGCGGAATATTTTCAAGTACAAGAATGATGATAGGTGGTTCTCCAAGTTTACATGTGCACAATGCATAAATGATGCATGCCATAACTTTATTTTACTTTGTGTGACATTGTCTTGCTGCCTGTACAATGCTTGTTATTTTGGCTTGTGAAGTCCGAGGGACCGGGGACGCCCGGGCACCTTATGGACACGTGTGTGCACTCCTGTTTGGGCCTAAAACTGTGGGCTTATGGGTTTTGCAGGTGGTAAGTGCGTCCACACTCAATTTACAGCTTATTTCATTTACTACTAAAGTTTATTGGTTTGCAGGTCCACACTCATTAATAAGTGGCCTGACAACTTATAATGCGTTCGCATTTGGTTGGACCAAAATTAATGAAGTCCGGACAGCTTATGGTCATTTCCCATTTGGTTGGACCTAAACTTATACAAACATGACAAATGGAGCACTATGGGCTGGACACCTACCTGGACACCTTATGGGGATACATGTCAGCCAGTATGTGTACCCACCAAGCCCCTTAGGTGGCACTGGAAAAAAGGCGTCTCCCTCAAGAGGCCTTTTGGGCTGTTTTATTCATTATTCAACACATTGGAGAGCTGGTTGGAGCTTTGAGAGTTGCTACAGGGCTGGTTGCTTGCTTCCCGGACTCACACAAGCTTGGATATCGATTCCCACACTCTTCTAAAGGGCTGGTTGGTAAATTTCAGACCTGCAATTTCTGATTATTGGAGAGCTGGTTGGAGCTTTGAGAGTTGCTACAGGGCTGGTTGCTTGCTTCCCGGACTCACACAAGCTTGGATATCGATCCCCACACTCTTCTAAAGGGCTGGTTGGTAAATTTCAGACCTGCAATTTCTGATTATTGCGAGTTTTGGGCTGGTTACAGGTGTCCAAAGTCAACTTGGACAGTACAGGACAGCTCTAGGGACCTCCATAGGGCTGTAGGACCCCTTACAGGTGGATTTCTCTCGATAGAAAGTTGCTGTTTTGGACTGGTTATTGCACAAAACAGGCCGGACAGCAATGGAATATGTGAGCATGGATGTGTCTCAAGGATTCCTGGTATAACAGGTGCTTAGGGCAAGCATTGGGGACACTTGCTCGCGGAGAACACAGGTTTCTGGATCAGTTTCTCGCGTGGAAACAGGGCCTAAAGATCCATTTACATCCTGTGCAGAGCGGAGTACCTGTGAGGATTGTGATACTCTTGTGCAGGGCAGATGTACCTGTGAAAAGGCTTGTGCAGGGCGGATGTACCTGTGTGTAGGGCGGATGTACCTCCAGATTCTCTTGTTTGAAATGTATTCATTCATGATGTATTTGGAAGAATCAGGTGCAGGCTGGTGGTGAATCCCCAGGCACCCGTAATCTTGTACTTTGCAGACTCTTTTGGTAATATAACCTAAAGGGGGGGGGGTCAGCCTATCATCGGCCCCTTTATGTGGTGTACTGTCATTTTCAGCTTTGTGGTTGTAATGCTCAAGTGTTAAGTGCTCAGAATCTTGTTCACATTTATACGATTCCAATACACGCGTCCGCCTCCCGTTTTACAGGCACCTCCCCAAATATTTCATGATGTCCTTGGCCGCCTCCATGCAACTGTGGTGGGCCGGCTAGCTGTTTCATGCCCCCCCCTTCCATCGCTTAGGAGTGAACCTCCTCTTGCTTATAATCAGCTGCGCACAGGCCTCTTATAATCAGCTGCACACAGGCCTCTTGTTTATAATCAGCTGCGCACAGGTCTCTTATCATCTTGCTAGATACAGCTGCACGCTGGTGGACTGCACATAGGCCTCTTCTCCGCTTGCCCTTAGGTTGCTGCACGCTGGTCGGCTGTGCCCAGGCCAGGCCTCTTGCTTATAATCAGCTGCGCACAGGCCTCTTATCATCTTGCTAGATACAGCTGCACGTTGGTGGACTGCACACAGTCCTCTTCTCTGCTTGCCCTTAGGTTGCTGCACGCTGGTGGGCTGTGCCCAGGCGGCTGCGTCCACTCTGCAGGCGGCTGCGTCAGACAGCTGGCGACTGCGTCCACTCTGCAGGCAGCTACACCTAGACACAGGCGGCTGCACCCATAAACCTCTCCACTTTGCAGACAGTTGCGCCCAGACACAGGCGGCTGCGGCGGATACCTCTCCACTTGGTGACGGCTGCGCTCAGATCTCCAGGCGGCTGCACACTCTTCTCTCTTGCCAGCAGGCTACTGCGCTCTGGTGTTCTTCTCTAGCAGTTGCACTTAGGCGTCTTTGGTATTTGTCTTCCACTAGCGAGCTACAGGTAAGTGGATTGAGATTTAAGCAAAGGACTTTGATGTAAATTTGATAAGGGATACTCTTTGCTGCTAACACCCATTCGGTGCCGGGTAGTCCAAGCTTTTGGAGAACCACAGTCCATGGGTGCTGAGATCGAGAGAGCCAGGCGTTAGAACTGGAGCGCCTGTTTGTGCGTGGTCCTGGAACACTAGTGGGGCGCTCTCTGCGGATTCCAGTGAAGGCACAGGAGCGTAGAGACTAGACTTCTTCAAGTGGATCGCTCTCCTTCGAACGTCTTCTTCAAGACTCTTGTTTGGTAACTGTATTCATCTCAGTCGTACATGGACATCATCTGGTTCATTGAACCCATGGAGCATTGTATCTTTTAAATACTCCCAATAATATATCATATATAGAGGGGGGTTGGCCCGTTCCGGCCCCAGTGCTGGTGTCCATTGATCAACATTTCATTTCATTTCAGATTTTAGTTGTTATTAAGTTGTCCATTCAAATTGTGATATTTAAGTTGTGCTATTACGCGTGTGGGTATCCAACGGACTCTATTTCCACTTGACGGGATCGGTTTGATTGGTATCAGAGCACGGTTATTTCCCTCTTCTTAGTGGGGAAACGAACCTGTGTATTGGACACCCTGCTTCTAGCACACTTAACACAATGGATAGCCAAGGCAATCCTTTGGAAGTGCCTAATTCGAGGGGTCCATCTAGTGCCTCGCGTGGTTTTGATGCTTTACAGGGAAGGCACAAGCCCCTTGAGAGTGTAAATGATAGTGATTCAAGGGGACAACTGTCTCGAGGAAAGACAGTCATGCAAGAAGAAGAGCCTGATGCAATGAGGGCTGAATTGGAGCATATGAGAAAGCTTTTGTAGGCACAAGAGCAAGAGCTAAAATTTCTGCATGAAGATTCCCATGTGCAAAGTGCCATTGAAGCCAAGAAAGCCGATGCAATGGTAGACATGACTTTTGAGTCCATGGCACGAGAAGTGGGCAAGAAGCCAAGGGAGTTGACACTTTCCTACCTCCTTCGCAAAGGTGACATCAAAGAGGGGGAAGATGGAGAGCTGAAATTCAGAAATCCACCCCTGGCTTGAAGCATGGAGATCCCGCATCTCAAAGGTTGAGGTCATTTATGCAAAGGAAAGAGGTGACAGTCACCTCTCGTCATGCATCTTCTCCACAAGGCACAAAGGCTGACAGGTATATATATGCTAGTGCTCATGGAGGGCATGATGGTCACATGCATTCAAGACATGTATCCCATGGAGGGGGTGACAGGTCTGCCACTAGAAGAGCTTTGCCTATTGAGTTGTCTCATGGAGAGACATTGCCTTATGCAGGAAAGTCACATGCATCTGATTCTCAAGTTCGTGGAGCATGCCACCGTGCTTCATGAAACTTCCATGATGGTCCATGGAGCCCATGCAGATAAGGCTATCTCATTGAATAAGGGGAAAAGAAAAAGAGAGGACCATGAGCCTCATGCAAGAAAGCTCAAGGAATTTAAAGCAGGTGACAAGTCTGTTAAGTTTGATGTTTTTCATGGAGAGCATGATGCTTCCAAAGTGTTAGCATTTGTGGCACAGTTTGACAAAGTACGCCATGCTAGCATGTTCTTGAAGGGGACTGCTGCACATTGGTGGATCACTGAAAAGATCACCAAAGATCCCATTTGCACCTGGAAAGAGTTTAAGGACAGATTTTATGCTCAGTTCTTGCCACCTAATCGGAGCAAACTCTCACCCAAAAGTGGGATAGACTTGAGCAAAGAGATAATGAAAGTGTGCAACAGTATGTCAATAAGTTTTGGAAAGTGTTGCTTGAGGGAACTCCTTTTATGCAAATCACTGAGGATGAAAGAAAGAGGAAGTTTCGCTCCAGATTGCAACCAGCTTATCGTTCGGGCATTGAATTGCACCCGAAACATACTTTGCAACAGCCTATAGCCTCTGCTCTTGCTACGGAGCAATGGGTGCTCAAAATTAAGTAACATCAGGGCGGTTCAAAGGGCAAAGATAAGGCTGTTCCAAATCTGCAAAAAGGTGGACAGCCAGCTAAAAAGAACTTCCGGGAGACCCAGAAGGGAGGTAAAGCTGAAAATACCTCATCTAAAGATCATGGGCCAAAGAAGAACAAATTTGGCTTGACCCCCGAGCAAAGGGAGCAATATGCCAAGGAGGGGAAATGTTTTTCTTGTGGGAGCAAAGAGCACATGTTTCGACAATGCCCTGACCGCAAACCAAAGCATGAGGACAAGCAAACCAAGGCTAATGTGCATGCAGTTCCCGATGTGCAGGGAAACACAAAACATGATGCAAAAGAACGGATGGTATGCAAAGCATGGGGTCAAATCAAGGATCAGCCTGCCTTATTCATGTTTGATGATTGTGCAACCGATAACTTTATCTCTATTCAGATGGCAGCTGCCTTGGGTATTGAGGTTGAGAACATGGGACCCCAGATTGAAGCAGAAGCTGTCTTTGTTGGTAAAGAGGTGCAGGTTACCCCACTAATAGAGAAGTTGCGCATACATATCCAGGGTTACCTTGATAATGAGCATTTCTTAGTTGCACCACTTAATGGACGTGATGTATTGCTAGGCAAGCCATGGCATCATAGGCTTGAGTCTCGCAAAGAGTACAAGACAAACATGATTTCTTTTATGCATAGAGGCCGCATGCATTTCATTGATGCCGGCAAGAAAGGGAATTCCATCCCACTTGTATCTCACATCCAGATTAATAAAGCAATGAAAAAGAGTCTTTCTGTGTACTTGGTTTTTGTTCGTGATAGCATTGTACCAAGTCATCAAAACGTGGATGCTATGACTTACGATAGGCTGAATTTTCTTCATGCATTCAACGATTGTTTTGCTGATGCATTGCCAGGTGAATTACCTCTCCAAAGGCTCAAGGATCATCACATAGATCTTGTGCCAGGCAGTTCTCCACCCAACAAACCCGCATATCGTGTGAGTGCCGCACAACAAGAAGAGATCATGAAGCAAGTAAATGAGCTTTTAGAGAAAGGTTTGGTTCAGCCAAGTTCCTCACCTTATTGCTCTCCCGTGCTTCTTGTTCAAAAGAAAGACGGGTCATTCCGCATGTGTGTGGACTATAGAGCTTTAAATAAGCTTACCATCAAGAATAGATTTCCAATCCCACATATTGATGACATTTTGGATAAGCTTGATGGCTCGGCTTGTTTCAGTCGTCTTGATTTGAAGAGTGGTTATCACCAAATACGAGTGGTGCCACAAGATGTCCATAAAACTGCATTCAGGACAGCTTTTGGATTATATGAATTTTTGGTGATGCCTTTTGGTCTCACCAATGCTCCTGCCACATTTAATCGTATGATGGATAAGATATTCCGATCCCATTGCAAATTCACAGGTGTATTCTTTGATGATATCTTGGTTTTCTCCAAGAATGAGCAAGAACATAGAACTCATTTGGTCAGTGTTCGAAGAGTTGCGAAAGCATAAACTTTTCATTAATGCCAAGAAAAGTGAGTTCTTTCTTTCATAGATACATTATTTGGGTCACATTGTATCCAAGGATGGAGTAACAATGGATCCTGCGAAGATAGAAACCATTCGGAATTGGCCAGAATTGCAAAACGTATATCATGTATGTAGTTTTCTGGGATTATGTTCATATTATAGGCGTTTCATAAGGCATTTTGCTATGTGATAGCCACCCCTCTACATGATCTCACAAAGAAGAAAACCACTTTCAAATGGACTCCAAAAGAACAGGATGCCTTCTTGGAGCTCAAGCATGCTATCATATGTGGACCCGTATTGATTGTTCTTGACTTACAAATGTCATTCGTAGTGGAATGTGATGCTTGTGGCGATTGTATAGGGGCTATCCTAAATCAAGAAGGGCATGCTGTTGCATATGAGAGCCGTCGTTTGCATGATGCTGAGCTTCATATGGATATCTATGAGAAAGAGCTCTTGGTTGTAATTCATGCCTTAAAAATATGGAAACATTATCTTCTTGGGGCTGAATTTGTAGTCAAGATAGATCATCAAAGCTTGAGATACTTTCTATCTCAAACAAAGCTTTCGGAGAAGCAGATGAGAATGGCAAACTTTCTTTCCATGTTTCATTTTCAGATTGTGCATACTCCGGGAAAGAAATATGTGGTGGCAGATGCATTATCCAGGAGGCCTTATGTGGCTGCAGTTTCAGTGGCCTCTCATGGGGACTTATTTGCTTTGCGAGATTTGTATCATTTGGATGCTGATTTTTGTCATATATGGACTGATTTGATGGCTGGTCACTCACATGCCTCTTATGTTATCAACGAGGGTTATCTTATGGAGGATAACTGCCTATGTGTGGTGAAGGATTTGCGTCCAAAGATTATGGAGGAATGTCACGCTCCACCTTATGCTGGTCATAGAGGTATCATGCCCACGACACGCATGATTGAGAGATATTTCTTTTGGCCAAGCATGCGTAAAGACATTGAGGCATATGTACGTGCATGTATTACTTGCCAAAAGGTGAAATTTGACAGGCAAAAACCTCCAGGATTACTTCAACTTCAGCCATTGCCTATTCCCTCGCAACCTTGGGAAAGTATTACTATGGATTTTATTATGGACTTGCCTAGATCCCAGCATGGGAATGATGCTATTTGGACCATTGTGGACAAGTTTAGCAAGCAAGCTCATTTCTTGCCTGTCAAGAAAACCATTAAAGTTGATCATATGGTAAAGCTTTTTCTTGCTAATATTTTCAAACATCATGGTATGCCTAAATCCATTGTTGGGGATAGAGATCCCAGGACTACGAGCCTCTTCTGGAGGGCTTTATTTGATAACATGGGCACTAAACTTGAGTTTTCATCAGCCTATCATCTCCAAACGGATGGCCAAAGTGAAGCTGCAAATTCAGCCGTGTTGGATTTGTTGAAGTGTTATGTGGCAGATCAAAAGACTGCATGGGAGAAGTATCTTCCACTTGTTGAATTTGCCTACAACAATACGATCCATGCCTCCACGGGGAAGGTCCCGTTTGAGATTATTTATGGCAGAGTCGTCTTGCCATCCATCCTTCGTACAAAGGATGAGATTTTTGCAGCTGATGAGTATGTTCGTGACTTGGATGTAGCCTTTGCTCAATTACGGACAGCCATTGCAAGGTCACAAGATAAGCATAAAATGGCTGCTGACAAGCATAGAAGGGACATGCAAATCAAAGAAGGTGATTGGGTTTTGCGGAAATTTGAGAAAGCTAGGCTTCGGAAGAGGCCAGGATGAGAAGGATCATATCCTAAGCTTTCTCCTCGCTATTATGGACCCTTCAAGGTGATTCAAAAGATCAATGAAGTGTCATTCATGCTTGCTTTACCTAGTCATTGGAAGATTCACAATGCATTCCATGTGAGTCTTTTCCGGCAATATGTCGGGCCAGATCCTGACGAGCCTGTTATAAAAGATCCGCCAGAGATTGATGAGCTTGAGGAGATCCTCCAGCCAGAATAGATTGTCTTCACAAGGAGCGGCAGCTACCTGTAGGAAAGCTTTCCAGAAGAAGATACCTTGTAAAGTTCAAGAATTATTTGCCCATTGATGCAAAGTGGGTAAATGAGGATTATTTTGTTGATTATCCTTAGCTGTTGTAGGCATATCTTGAGGCTTTTCAGTTGAGGACAACTCTTTAGAAGCCCGGGGGGATGTCACCAATTGGCCGACCATTTGGTCCATCTCCAGATTTGTGTCTCGTTCACTTGAGGCCAGGCCGGTGTCTCATGTGAAGGGGCCAGTATTTTTGCATAACATGGACGGGAGCCAAACTGGTGCCACCTGTGTATGACCTGGACTGTGTTCTATCCATGGGATTGTCATGCCATGGAAGAGCTAGTATTTGTGTCGTGGCTTGCCTATGGGACTGTCACTCCATAGGGAGGCTCGTGCCTAGATTTGTGTCTTACCTATGAGACTGTCACTCCATAGGAAGACCGGGATTTATGTTTTCTGTCGTGCCATGATTGTGCCTTGTTTGTATTTTTGTGTTTGCCTGTTTGACGTGTCACTTACTGAGCGGGGACGCCTGCTAGTGAGTCGTGAAGTTTGCTCTGTCTTCTGACGAGTTTTGTTGCGTGTGAACAGGTGGTAAGTGTATTGCAATTGTTTATTTTATAGCTTTCTTTCTAACCTTTATTTTTTATAAGGTTGCAAGTTCACATTCACTAAAGAGTGGGCACCCTCCCAAATATTTCATGATGTCCTTGGTACGGTGGGCACCCATGTATGGGTCAAGGTGGGGAGGGAAACCCCTCACTTGATCTTATGTGTGTGGGGGGTGGGTGCATGGCCACCTAGCCCACCCCTCACCTTGAGACTTTGGAACTAGCCGCCTCCATGCAACTGTGGTGGGCCGGCCAGCTGTTCATCATGCCCCCCCCCCCCCCTCCCTTTCCATCACTTAGGAGTGAACCTCCTCTTGCTTATAATCAGCTGTGCACAGGCCTCTTATCATCTTGCTAGATACAGCTGCACGCTGGTGGACTGCACACAGGCCTCTTCTTCGCTTGTTCTCAGGTTGCTGCGTGCTGGTGGGCTGCGCCCAGGCCTCCTCTCCACACTGCTGCAGGCGGCTGCTCCCACTCTGTAGGCAGCTGTGCCAGACAGTAGGCGGCTGCGCCCACTCTGCAGGCGGCTGCGTCACAGCAGGCGACTGCGCCCACTCTGCAGGCAGTTGCACCCAGACACAGGCGGCTGCGTCCATGAACCTCTCCACTCTGCAGACGGCTGTGCCCAGACACAGGTGGCTGCGCCGGATACCTCTCCACTTGCTGACGGCTGCGCTCAGATCTCCAGGCGGCTGCGCACTCTTCTCTCTTGCCAGCAGGCTGCTGTGCCCTAGTGTTCTTCTCTAGCAGCTGCACTTAGGCGTCTCTGGTATTTGTCTTCCACTAGCGAGCTACAAGTAAGTGGATACGCAAAGGACATTGATGTAAATTTGATAAGAGATACTCTTTGTTGCTAACACCTGTTCGGTGCCGGGTAGTCCAAGCTTCCGGAGAACCACGGTCCATGGGTGCTGAGATCGGGAGAGCCAGGCGTTAGTACAGGAGCGCCTGATTGTCGTGGTCCTGGAACACCAGTGGGACGCTCTCTGCGGATTCCAGTGAAGGCATAGGACCGTCAAGACTAGACTTCTTCAAGTTGATCGCTCTCCTTTGAACGTCTTCTTCAAGACTCTTGTTTGGTAACTGTATTCATCTCAATTGTACATGGACATCATCTGGTTCATTGAACCCATGGAGCATTTACACTAAATCTTTTGTACAAGAGTCATGGGACTAGCAATCTCATGGAGGCACTGTTTATCAGTGAAGGAAATCAGAATTGAGTACGTGGTTATGCATAGTTAGACACTGATATGGATAGTTGGACTAGAGTAGGAAATGGTGTAAAAACCAAGAATTTGGTGTCAAAACTAAGGAATTGTTTGTACATTCATTTGTTTATTTAATTTATGCTTGTGAGCATATTTGTGTGTATGTGCCAAGGGTTGGGGATGCTCGGTTTAACCCAAGGACAGGTATGTGTGTACGTGTTTGTGTCTTCTGACATAAAATGGGTGCGTGACAATGCGTGTTGATCTTGATAGGAGGAAAACTCTTGCTTGAGGGCGACTCTAGAGGTGCCAAGGATGGGAGTATTCGTGAAAGAGGTCAAAGCCAAGGTCACTTTATGTGAAGGGGGAAAACCGTGAGGGCAAGATGCTCCCCAAAGCCAAGCGCAAGAGAAGAGAAGGACATTCCCCACGAGGAACAATGTCTTAAGAGCCAGAGAGAAAAGAGCTAAGCCCACAAAAAAAAACAGAGAAAAGTAGAGAAAAACAAGACCCAACATTTGACAAAACTGTTTAATAAGTTGGGAGGATGTTAAAAAAAGTGGCATGGCATTGATGATGTGGCAATGGTGATATGGCATTGACACGTGGAAGGATAGTAACACAAGGTCACCTTACAGGCTTGGAATGATGGGACTAGCTTTTGGAAAGCAAAAGATTAAAAGCTTTTTAAAAACTAAAAATAGATGAGCTTTTATTATTAAAAAGATACTTTTTGGACTATAAGTGTGTTTTAAAGCACTTTTCTCAAGTGCTTTTGGGCAACAACTTTAAATTCAGCTATTCTCTCATTGTTGAACATTGAAAAAGACGAGAGAGCTCTCTAGCTCGAAGAACTTGTACTCAAGACTCCTCCAAGGAGTTTTATATAAGATAACTCGGAAGGAGGGGGGGGGGGGGGGATGGCCTAGGGGCTATTTCGACGCTTAGCTCTAAGAACTTGTACTCAAGACTTCTCCAAGGAGTTTTATCTAATATATAACTTGGAGGGGAGGGGGGTCAGCCCAAGGCTATTTCGACCCCTAGCGTGGTGTTTATTCTCTCTACTCTCTCATTTATTTTCAGATTTTCTCAAGGTTTTACGCGTGAAATTGTTGTTTTCTTGAAGATAAGCTAAGTTCTTGTGCCATAGCCCTTACGAAGGCCTATTTTAATGAATGTCATGACTCTCCTGCAACTGGTCATCTAGGGGTACAACGATTCTATGATTTGGTGAAACGGATGTCTTACTCGACGTGTATTTATGACTGTGGTAAAGCGTCGTCAATGTCAAGTGAATAAGGTTGAATGCCTTAGGAGTGGAGGTATCTTACATCCTACCGAGATGCCAAGACGCAAATGGGAGAGTATTTCCATGATCGTAGGTTTGCGATGGACCAACATAATGCGATTTGGGTGGTGATAGATAGATTGAGGAAGATGGCACTACTTTTACCTATAAGTGAAGGCAATTGAATTGGTGCAACAACTGTTGAGCAGCTTATCAGGTTGTACGGATAGTCAATGATAGAGATTGTGGAAGTTTTCCGAATACATCTGGCAGCTAGTTTTCCAGAGATTGGAGACTACATTGAGTATGAGTTCGTTTGATCATGCTCAGTCTGATGGGCAAATAGAGAGGGTGAATAATGTTTTGGAGGATATGCTTTGCGCAATTTCTCCAAGAGACCATCAGATTGGAAGAAGTACATGCCAATGGTTGAGTTTACCTATAATAGTGCTAAGCATGCAGCTATTGGATACAATCCGTTTATGCTGACGTACGGATTCCAACTTGGATCTCTAGTAAAAGTTGGACTTATGGGTATTCAGGTTGATGTGGATAGAGATTTCTTCGCAGACATGCAAGAAATGCTAGTGAGTGCATGAGAGGCTATCGGGAGTCTGCAAGATTGTGCACGATTTTATGCTAATAAGCAATGTTCACTGAGGTAGTTTAACGAGGGGATGCTCGTTTATTTGAGAGTGCCCAAGAGTTTTGCGACGTTTTGTATGGGGAAGGTTGGGAAGCGATTCCCTAGGTTCTGTGAACCTTAGAGGATCTTGAAAATGATTGGCGAGGTTGCTTATAGACTACAATTGCGTCCAAATGTGAAAGTTCGACCAGTCTTTCACGTCAGTCGACTGAAAGTGATGCTAGGAGTTGAGGAGGACCTTGTTACCCGTCAAGAACTTGTGGAGGTTGAGGACTTGTCTTATGTTCCACATGAACTTGATAGAGCGATAGATTTCAAGGAAAGGCAACTTAGGAACAAGTTCATCCATGGATATAAAGATTAAATGGAGGACTCAACTTGGGAGACAGTAGTTACTTTGAGTAAGCGCTTTCTTAATTTCATTTAAGAGTAAATGCTTGATTAAAAGATAGGGTGGAGGAGGACTCAACTTGGGAGTCCAGGGCTAGTTTGAGTAAGTGCTTTCCTAACTTCATTTAAAAGTGAATGCTTGAAGAGTGGACGTATGTTATGTACTTGGACACTAATCTATGAAGTGGAAACCTAATCTAGCGGGGTTAGGGGGCTGTGGGATAGGGATTAGCAGATAGATATTCGGTCCACAGTGCTTGTGCAGGCTCCATACCATTTCACAGGGTGCCCGTGGCCTCTTGTATTGGATAATCCCCACTCAGTGCTTATGGGCAACAACCATCTATATATATTCCAATAAGCATAATATCCCATATGAGAAAATGTGGTTCAAAGGTCAGATTCAACCAGTGTAGAATCTCTCTCTCTCTCTCTCTCTCTCTCTCTCTCTCTCTCTCTCTATATATATATATATATATATATATAAAATGTGTGTGTGT
The DNA here is from genome assembly GCF_041138505.1 of Cibotium barometz. Taxonomy (NCBI): domain Eukaryota; kingdom Viridiplantae; phylum Streptophyta; class Polypodiopsida; order Cyatheales; family Cibotiaceae; genus Cibotium; species Cibotium barometz. The sequence continues at coordinate 29,133,697 of NC_141101.1, read as the reverse complement.
GTGTCTAAAACAGCCAAGGCAAAGGTCTAATCATGCAACAGCAAAAGCAAGAGGAAACATTGGATCTTTTCCACACATATGGAGACTGGCTCAAACCCTATCACTTCAAGGAAGCTTTGTAAAGCCCTAACTCAGCGGGAGCACCTTGTATACTTTCTTAGCTGTCTTGGCACATGCATAATGGCTGATGTTGAGTACATGATTTCTGTGTTTTTTTTGGTAGTGTTATGTACTGTTAATAATTGTAATTATGCATCAATTGAGAAGCAATGCCATGACTTTTGTAGTTTTTAATATTGGCCCGAAGAAATAAAGTTTATGTATTGTGTTTGCAGGTATGAACAGATAATTGAAACGACAAAACAATTATCTGTCCGTAGCTATATGTTGGCAAACGGTGTTGTTGCAGCATCTGCAGCTACTCAAAACTACAGTCGATAGGACTCAGGACATAGTTTTCGAGGCCAGGAGGAAGAAATTTTGCAGTTTGGACATCAAATATTTGAGGATAAGTAATCATTTGTTTTCTTTAAATATACTCATGTTCCTACAGGTTGCCCGTGTTGGGAAGGGCAAGGGGGGTTGTGTGTTTTTGTTATTTGCTAAAAAGGGAAAAGCGGGGGGTGGTCTGTTTTCTAAATTTGATGAGGTTTTTCAATGCACGTACTTTTTGCACTTAAGACTGTTCCATGAAGATGTGAAGCAGGCTTTTGTGCTCGTGTTAAATGTGCACTCTTTCGGAATGCTACAAAAGGAGTGCATAGTGTTGTCCTCGGCAAGTTGTCTGCATAATTGAGTAATGTTTTTGTCCAGGTACATGTGTTTGACTGGGATTTGCATTAGTGTTGTGGTATCTTTATTCAGCCAAACTGCCAGAAATTTTAATATACCACTACCATGTGTAAATTGCCTTCTGTTGATTTAAGTACTTGTAAGGTGTCATAATTTTGTGTTCATGATATCTGGTGAATGAGCTCAACTACAAACATCCAAAATGATGGCCATCTTCTAGGAGTGAAGCTTAAGCTTCAAATTGTCTGAGAGCACATAGCATATACGAACTAGATTGTTTATATGTCTGTGAAGCTCAAAGTTATGCTAATTTAAGTCAGTGGTCAAGTTACATTGTTACTGTGAGTGGATCTTATCCCACTAATTTAAGGAAATGCTATGTCGCAACCTTTTTTGATGTACTTAGAAAGCCATTGTAGTGTGTCATTCTGTAGTGGCAACTTGCAGAAAAGATGAGGCAGCAAAGTTATTGCAGTAGGTGACATGTTTACGTATCTCATTTTCTCAACCACCAAACTACCGGCTCTGGTCTTAATGTGAGGATTCTCCTTTTGCATTTCCATGAAGTCTGGAACAATGATTTCATTAATATACTCGAAAAAATAATCAAATGTTTCGTAGTATAGGGATATATCAAGAAGTTGTGTACACCACGAGCCATGCTTGATTAAAAAATGCAATCCAGAAGAAAAATAAAGGATTAATTTCTATATTTTCAATGATTATCTTTGTTAAAATATTCTACTCCGACATCATGAATGTAGGATCTTTTTTCATACCACAAAGTTATCTTAATTCTTTTAAGGTCCACCATAAAGGCAAACTGAAGAGATTCATGTCTCAATTCATACACATCGAACACACTTTTATTAAAGAAAGACAAAATTATTATATTTACAGAAGGTCAAGGCAATACTTTCAATGACATTGAACTTGTTTAAAACCTCTGGATATATTGAAGTATTTCTTGAAATTAGCTACTGAGTGTCCCATTCCAGCACAAAGAGGAGCCATTAAGAAATAGATTTGTGCAGTCAAGTAAGTATTCTAGTTTTCTAATTTCTTTTCAATCCAATGTTTATTTGTATATTTTAATCTACATTATATCTTTTATTTTCTATTCTTATTCAAGACCATTGCATCATCATTTTCAAAAGAGGAAGAGCCTACATGCAAGAAAGCTCTTTAAAAATTTATGATTGACTTAAACTTGCTTTGTGGGCTGAGAGATTCAAGAAGAAAAGGTACAAAATATAGGTATATTATAGTAAAAGCGATGGCTCTTCATCAACATGACTTTGTATACGCATGTGATAAATCTCAGATTTTGTAGGAAGTTCTACAAAGCCACGTGCTCCATTGTGAAAGATACACTGCATTCTTAAGGACATTTTAAGTATTTTATTCATATGCCAAAAGAGGTACATTACATTCTCTTGTCTCTAATCTTTATGTTCTCTCTTCTCCTAAATCTATTTTTTTATATCAACGAAATAATATTAGAGTAACGATCCTATTGAATGTAGTCTCGTATAGATTCAAAGAGAAACATCTACACAAATGTTATTCAGAATGATCTTGGAGAAAGTTTCCATATTATAGCTTAAAGAGTTTTTCCTAATAGTCAAGGAGGTGAGATTCTATGTTATCCATTCATCCGTTCACAAGGTAGGTTTATATAGACTTATTCTTCCTACTTATTATTGTGACTTATAGGTGTCTAAGTAATTATGTCTAAGTCCAGTTCATAAGAAGCTGGTCTTCAACATTAAAATGGATGAATCTGAACTTAAGAAAGGATAAAAGCTTGAAGGAGTGAGCCTTGTACTTATTAATGAATGATGGCCTCATGGAGGTATTGAGCAAGATGCAAAAATAGGAAACCATGTCGCCCTACAATCTTGAGTAAGAGGAAGACACATGGTGGGTTGTGACCTTTCAAGTTTACGAGCATATCATTTTGCAAAATGGATAGTATAAAATTTCCCTTATTGCTTGCTCACAGTCTTAAAGGCACTTGATGGTAGAAAATGCCCCTACTCCTTGCTCACAGTGAAAATGGACAGAAGAAAAGTACCCTTACTCCTTGCTCATAGTCATAAAGGCACTTCCTCACAGTCATAAATGCATGTGCTAGATCATTCAATGTCAAACTCACCTATGCCATCTACAAGTAGTTTTTGCCTTTGAATGACATGTGGAATATCGCTTAATGAAAACACGCAAGGTAGCACTACGATTCGACTAGTAAACAACAGGATAAAGTGCCTTTCAGATATCCTATATCCTGACTATGAATAGAGATGAAAGATCACTATTGGATGACATAGAATGTAATATAAGAAATATACACTTTTGTATCCTACATGCGGATATGAGAACTCTGGATAAGCTATGTAAATACAATGCCAAATAGAAATAAAGCATTCAGGGATATTGAGGCAATACTGAATGAAATTGGTGTGAGGTAATACAAGACTAGGTATAGATAACAAGGTATCTGTCAATGACATTGAACTTGTTTAAAACCTTTGGATATATTGAAGTATTTCTTGAAATTAGCTACTAAGTGTCCCATTCCAATACGAGCCATTAAGAAATAGATTTGTGCAGACAAGTAAGTATTCTAGTTTTCTAATTTCTTTTCAATCCAATGTTTATTTGTATATTTTAATCTACATCATATATCTTTTATTTTCTATTCTTATTCAAGACCATTGCATCATCATTTTGAAAAGAGGAAGAGCCTACATGCAAGAAAGCTCTTTAAAAATTTATGATTGACTTAAACTTGCTTTGTGGGCTAAGAGATTCAAGAAGAAAAGGTACAAAATATAGGTATATTATAGTAAAAGCGATAGCTCTTCATTGACAAGACTTTGTATACGCATATGATAAATCTCAGATTTTGTAGGAAGTTCTACAAAGCCACGTGCTCCATTGTGAAAGATACACTGCATTCTTAAGGACATTTTAAATATTTTATTCATATGCCAAAAGAGGTACATTACATTCTCTTGTCTCTAATCTTTATGTTCTCTCTTCTCCTAAATCTACATTTTTATATCAACGAAATAATATTATAATAATGATCCTATTGAATGAAATCTCGTATAGATTCAAAGAGAAAAACATCTACACAAATGTTATTCAGAATGATCTTGGAGAAAATTTTCATATTATAGCTTAAAGAGTTTTTCCTAATAGTCAAGGAGGTGAGATTCTATGGCATCCATTCATCCGTTCACAAGGTAGGTTTATATAGACTTATTCTTCCTACTTATTGTTGTGACTTATTGGTGTCTAAGTAATTATGTCTAAGTCCAATTCATAAGAAGCTGGTCTTCAACATTAAAATGGATGAATCTGAACTAAAGAAAGGATAAAATCTTGAAGGAGTGAGCCTTGTACTTATTAATGAATGATGGCCTCATGGAGGTATTGTGAGCATCATTTTGCAAAATGGATAGTATAAAATTTCCCTTACTGCTTGCTCACAGTCTTAAAGGCACTTGATCGTAGAAAATACCCCTACTTCTTGCTCACAGTGAAAATGGACACAAGAAAAGTACCCTTACTCCTTGCTCATAGTCATAAAGGCACTTCCTTTAAGTCATAAATGCACGTGATAGATCATTCAATGTCAAACTCACCTATGCCATCTACAAGTAGTATTTGCCTTTGAATGACATGTGGAATATCGCTTAATGAAAACACGCAAGATAGCACTACGATTCGACTAGTAAACAACAGGATAAAGTGGCTTTCAGATGTCCTATATCTTGACTATGATTAGAGATGAAAGATCACTATTGGATGACATAGAATGTAATATAAGAAATATACACTTTTGTATCCTACATGCGTGTCAGGACTATGGTCCTACGGAAGTCGAACCCTAGCATAAGTTAATAGCTTTCGGAGTCTCGAGAGTATTATTAGTGCTAGCGGGGTTCAGGGGTTAATGGGCGTTAGGGTTTGGTCGATGTGTGTACACATCTAAGTTAGCACGGCTCTTAAGTAAGATGGGCGGCTAGGCTAGGAGGTGTGGACATAGGCCAGGGTTTTGGTATAAAACCCAACGAGAAACCCTAACTCGTCATTAAATGGTTGGGAGGTGAAACGACTTCCACCCTCTCTGCTTCTCCACGCCTAGGCTATGGTGACCTGAGGAAGACACAGCCGTAACCGGGGCTTTGCACTGGTATCAGAGCCAGCGGGCGTGAACAGCCCATACGCCTGCTGTAGAAGACCTGCACGGGGAACAGCACCCACGCTGCGGAGTGCAACAAAAGAAGACGGCGATGTGTGTACACATCTAAGTTAGCACGGCTCTTAAGTAAGATGGGCGGCCGGGCTAGGAGGTGTGGACACAGGCCAGGGTTTTGGTATAAAACCCAACGAGACACCCTAACTCGTCATTAAATGGTTGGGAGGTGAACCGACTTCCACCCTCTCTGCTTCTCCACGCCTAGGCTATGGCGGCCTGAGGAAGACGCAGCCGTAACCGGGGCGTTGCACTGGTATCAGAGCCAGCGAGCGTGAACAGCCCATACGCCTGCTGCTGTAGAAGACCTGCACGGGGAACAGCGCCCACGCTGCGGAGTGTAGAAGACGGCGACCAAGACTTGCACGTGAGCGCAGCCGCCTACCTGCCCCACGACCACCACAGCGACGCAGCCGTAACCGGGGCATTGCATTGGTATCAGAGCCAGCGGGCGTGAACAGCCCATACGCCTATTGTAGAAGACCTGCACGGGGAATAGCGCCCACGCTGCGGAGTGCAACAAAAGAAGACGGCGATGTGTGTACACATCTAAGTTAGCACGGCTCTTAAGTAAGATGGGCGGCCGGGCTAGGAGGTGTGGACACAGGCCAAGGTTTTGGTATAAAACCCAACGAGAAACCCTAACTCGTCATTAAATGGTTGGGAGGTGAACCGACTTCCACCCTCTCTGCTTCTCCACGCCTAGGCTATGGCGGCCTGAGGAAGACGTAGCTGTAACCGGGGCGTTGCACTGGTATCAGAGCCAGCGGGCGTGAACAGCCCGTACGCCTGTTGTAGAAGACCTGCACGGAGAATAGCGCCCACGCTGCGGAGTGCAGCAAAAGAAGACGGCGACCAAGACCTGCACGCGAGTGCAGCCGCCTACCCGCCCCATGACCACCACAGCGGACGCCCAAGGCAGTTCTTAGAAGGCGATCGGTGAGTGATTGTTGGCGCGCCGTTGGCGAGCGCGCGAGAATTCTCCCTTACCTGAGTGGCACAAGGGGGAGGCTTCCATCCAAGGAGTGAAGGGATTTGAACCCACCACCTCAAGTTCCAAGGCAAGTGTGCTAGCCACTTCACCTTTTCACTTGTGTTGTTCTTCTCTTCAAAAGAACTCTACTTATTCTTTCAAGGGAGGACACAAACTACAAGGAAAGTGACCTTTTCACCCTTCAACTTTCCTTCTTTCAATTTGTGAGAGGAGTTTTCTATGCAACAAAGTTTTGAAGTTTTTGGTGGAGGATCTTCAACGACATGCTACATGCAACACACTTTTTTGCATGCATGTGTTGATTGACGAATTGAGTGGTGATTTCTTCTCGATTTCCGTGCATGCAAGAGGAATTCTTCTACGACGCTTCCATTGGAGTTTGCTTTTTAAGGTAATCCGTTCTCTATTTGTAAGCACGTGCATACCATGGCCTCAACGGAACCGTCTCATGTTCACTTCGATTTTGAGAATGATATGCCTGCTGTTAGTGAGGCACACCCTTTGGGTGGTGGTGTGGGTGATTCGCGACAGGCCGCTGCGCCTGATCGGGATGCCAACATGACCGATGCCGAAGGGGGTGCGAGTCCACTAGACGATTATGGTTTGGTAGACACGTTAGAGTTTGGGCGTCTCACTTCAAGGGTAGTTGCACTTGAGCGCACTATAACAAATGTCAATACCAATCTCACAAACATGAGCACGCTTTTTAATGAATTTATGGCACGTTTTGCAAGTGGATCGGCGGCAAGTGGAGGGCCTATTTCGATAGTTATGCCTCCTCTTGTTCCAAATCCTACAGTAGAATCTATTGCACCCTCTGCAACGCAAGAAGGGGCTATGTTGAAAACGTGAAGCCGCCTGTGTTTAAGGGAGAGGAGCACGATCGTAACAAGGATGCGGTCCATACATTTTTACACAAGTGGACGGACTTGCATCGCTTACGCCGCACTCCCGCTGCTGTTATGGCCACTGAGACGAGTCTCACACTTGAAGGTAAAGCCTACAAGCGGTGGATGAGTCTACCTATTGAAACTCGCCCTAAGACTTGGGAGGAGTTTGAGGCAGCTTTTAAAAAGGAGTTCTTACCGCAAAAGGAGAAAGATCGGAGTTGGACAGCCTGGGACAAGTGCAAGATGGAAGGTCTTACACTTAATCAGTGTGTCCAAATACCGTGAAGTCATTCTCAAGCTAGACAGTTTGGACGACTTTCAAAAGGTTTGTGGGTTTGTTAGAGGCCTTGATAAAGAATATCAGGAAAAGGTTAAAACCCAGTATCCTAAAACTTTGGAAGCGGCTATCCAAAGTGTCCTTATCTTTGATGACACCATGGATAAGAAGGGCATGGATAGACCGGCCAAATTCAATGGCTCGCAATTTAATGCTAATAAGCGTAAACTTGCCAGCAATTCTACTGAAAACACAAAGAAGTCTAAAGGGTCAAGTGGTCCGTTGTCTCCACAAGACTATGAACGGTCGGGCCAAGAAGGAGAAACTATGTTATCATTGCTTAGGTAGTGATCATGAGAAGAAAAATTATCTACACTTGCCTCGCAAGAATAAGGATAAGGTCAAGGAGAAGGCTGTACACATGGTGCAAACGCTTCCCTTGGATGCTGATCCTAAGTATTCTGCGGTAGAGGTTTCGCACATTGCCGAGATGCATGAGTGTAATCTCACTGCATCTATGTGGCAAGAGACAGTTGGACCACATGATTTGGTCCGTATGCATGGCTCCATTTATGGTCATCGAGTACGTATTCTCATTGACGATGGTGCCACGCACAATTTCTTGAACTATGCATTAGTTAAGAAATTAAAGTTGCCGGAGACAAAGAGTTCTCATTGTTATGTGGTGTCCACCATTCAGGGGGATGATCACGATGTGTGGGATACTCTAGTATGGCAAGTGCCTGTGTTTGTGCAAGAACACACTATGGTTCTTGACTTCCAGGTGATGAATATGTCTCGTGCGGATGTCATCTTAGGCCGGGAGTGGTTGTATGGGTTAGGGTCATCACTCAAAAGGAGTTATGAACATAATACGTTTACGTTTGAGGCCAATGGTAAGCATGTTTTAGTTATTGGGGAACATGATGTACCCCCAACACCACTCATATGTAATGCCGAACTCTCTTTTTTGGAGCATAGTAATCAAATAGAAGAAGTCTGTTTTTGTTATTGTGTGTCGCAAACTAGTGGGTTTGATGTGCATGATGTTTCTTCTTCAAATGAATCTTCCTCAGCGATGCCTTCTTTCTCTTTACCTTCTTCTAAAATCTCTTTAAATAATCTTAAGCAACCAGTTAATGCTTTGTCTTTGCAACAACTGTTACAAGAATTTAAAGATATTTTTTCTAATGATTTACCAGAGGGTTTGCCACCCAAACGAGCTTTGCCTCATCGCATTGATGTCGTTCCGGGCACCAAACCAATTAGTAAGCCGTCGTACAGGCTTAGTGCGACTGAAGCAGCTGAGGTGGAACGTCAGCTTGTTGACTACCTTAGTAGGGGATTCATTCGCCATAGTGCTTCACCATGGGCATCGCCCATTCTTTTGGTGAAGAAAAAGGATGGATCCATGCGCATGTGTGTGGATTATCGCTCCTTGAATGCAGTAACAATTAAGAACAAATACCCGCTACCTAAGATAGATGAGTTGTTTGATCAACTCAAAGGTGCGAAGTATTTTTCTAAAATTGATTTACGTTCAGGATATCATCAAGTGCGTTCCGGACTCGCTTTGGACACTATGAGTTTTTGGTTATGCCGTTTGGGCTTACTAATGCCCCAGCAACGTTTATGACGCTTATGGATAGCGTACTAAGGCCGTACTTAGGCAAATTTGTCATTGTCTTTCTTGATGACATTTTGGTCTATAGTTCGACTTTAGAAGAGCATTTGGAACACTTACGAAAAGTTTTTCAGTTACTACGCGAGAATGCACTTTATGCGAAAGAAAGTAAGTGCGAATTTCTCAAGGATAGCATACAATACCTAGGTCATGTAATTTCTGCAGACGGAATTGCTATGGATGCTAGTAAGGTTGATGCTATTATGCGATGGCCAACACCTCGAAGTATGGAAGAACTTCAAATCTTCTTGGGAATGGCAGGATTTTATCGCAAATATGTGAACGGTTATGCAAAGATTGCCGCTCCCATGACTGATCAATTGAAAGGTGCGGCAATTACCTTTCAATGGCGTGAGGAGCAACAACGTAGCTTTGATAAGCTTAAAGTTGCTTTGGCTACGGCTCCCATCTTGGCAATTGTGGATCCTCAAAAACCATTTGTGATTGAAACGGATGCCAGTGCTAAGGCAGTGGGTGCGGTTCTCATTCAAGATGGTCATCATGTTGCCTATGAGAGCAAGAAGCTCAATCGTGCTCAACAAAACTACTCAGCTTACGAGCGTGAGCTTTTTGCCATCATATATGCCTTACGTAAATGGAGACATTACTTATATGGTGCACAATTCGAGATTGTTTTTGATCACGAAAGCATAAAGTGGTTTATGAACCAAACAGATTTGTAGGGTCGAAAGGCCAAATGGGATGAGATCCTTCAGGAGTATGATTGCAAGCTACGCTATCGCAAAGGACGTTACAATATTGTAGCTGATGCTTTGAGTCGTATGCGGGAAATTAATTCGCTGCTATTCACAGAGTTGAAAAGCGAATTGTTAGAATCTTTACGAGGCAAATGCAAGCAGGATTCAATATACTCAAAGGTGTGGAATCATGTTCAAATGAGGGGTCCCTCTCACTCAAACGGTAGTGTTCCCAGTTCTTCCACACATGCTTCTTCTTTATCACAAGATGAACTACAGCGATGGAAAAACTTTTCCATCGATGATGGATACTTACTCCACAAGGGGAGAGTTTGTGTTGTTGGAATATGTGATCAATGTCATGGCCTAAGGTTAAGGCACACAATGAAATGTAAAAGGACCATGTAATATGATAAACCCCCACTTGGAAGAGGCGAGTTTCAGAAGATGCTCTGGAGGCTATATTCTAGGAAGCCATGTGGGGGAAGATGGCCTTGGATGCCCTTGATGATATGTAAGCAATGATGTCGTACACTTTGGCTATAAAATGATGGCCCTCCTAATGAGAAAAATACGAATTTCTATGCTATGTGAAGCTCCTCATTATGCTGCCATTCTGTTCCCTTAATCCTTGATTAAGTGCTAGTTAATTACCTTTTTGCTCATGTGACCACCATGGCTTATCTTGAACCACCATAGCTCATTTATCATCCCTTGCTCACATTAAGCTTGCATTATCACTCATTATGCTTTTACCAACATGGTATCAGAGCGAGGTTATCCTTAGGCATAGTAATTAACCACATTAATCATATTTCTCACTTTTGCAAGTTTTCCATTAAAGCTCCAACTCACCCCCTGCTGGTTTTTTGCTTCATACGGGTTCTATAATCCATCAAATCACAAGCTTCTTGATTCAAAAGAAAGCTTGCAGCCGGCTCCATCGACGCCTAGCTCCATGTGAGCTCCCACGAAGTCTACGCGGCGCAATCGACTCTGCAAAACAGCACGCTGTTTTCTGGCAAAATTCGTCTAATTCATGCTGTATGGTGAATGGTTTGCTAATTCCTCTTGTGAGCATAATGTTGATGCTATGAAGCCCCCACGTGTTGATTTTCATGAGCAATGGTCCACTGTAGCTGCTGTTTGAACTAATTTATCAGTAGCAGTACATGCTGTGTTGCAGAGAAGATTTCCAGAGATTGAAGCAGCATCTTGACATGTTTGAGTGCTGAGTTTAAAGCCAACACCTTGGTTTTCACTTGGTTTAAAGCATTTTATGTTTCTCATTTGGGAAGAGCTTCATTCAATTGCTCAAAGCTCACTCTGTTTTTTGGGGCAGTTTTCCCTCTTTGAATTAATCACCTCCACTAATCATCATGTACTTAATAGTAATTATCTATTGTGATGACATTTTAATATGCATATTGAGTTGAATACCTCTTTGCAATCATGCCTTCGGATGCGAAATCATCTAATGAAGCTTATATCAAGAAATCATTGAAACCCAAAAGCAAAATTAGAAAACCTAGGATGAAAATCAAGTCTAGGCCCAGTTATTATTACTATGCAAAGGCTTATGGGTTTGGGGAATTCTTGAGTAATAACATGCATCTATATGGTGAAGGGGGATTCTAGCTTTTAATACTTTGCATTGTTTAATTCCAATCATGGAGTCATCATCCTCTTTCATCAAGAAATTCAACGGTCATGACTTCCACACTTGGCAAGTCAAAATGAGGTTCTTACTAATGAAAGAAGGAGTTTGGGGCATAGTCAATGGTACTATACCTAAACCTGCCACATGAGAAGGAGAAGTCTCTTGGCAAACGAAGGATGAGAAAGCATTAGCTCTCATTGCCCTTGGAGTTGAAGATAGTTATATACATTACATTGGTAATGGAACATCTTCACAAATTGCTTGGAATTCATTGGATAAATCCTTTGGTGCTCAAGGCCTCCACAGCAAAATCAATCTCAAAGTAGACTTTTACAGTCTAGAGTTCAAGGTTGATGAGACACTTGCGTCTCACATCAACACCATGAAGAGCTTGATGGCCCAGCTCGAAGCCATCAATGAACCAGTCAAGGAGAGTGATGCCATAGCCATCCTCCTAAAGTCAATGCCATCCGAGTATGATACACTCATGCCGACCTTAAAGTACATGCAGGATCCCACTTTGGAGGGGATAGAGAGTGTTCTCTTGGAAGAAGAGAAGAAGTTGAAAGGTAGGGCCATTGATCTTGTCTCAACCCAGGCATACCTTGTTCAAAAGCAAGCCGGCAAACCACTCCAATGTACACATTGTGGAAGGACAGGCCATCTTCTCAAGAATTGCTACTACAAAGACAAGCCAAAGCGAATGTGCACCAAATGTGGAAAGCCAGGTCACCTCGCCGACAAATGCTACACCAACCAGGCAAATATGGCAAGCACTTCGAATGATTCCGAAGAAGCAATTCAAGCATGTAACAATGTTACTACCTCTTTTGATGAAGCGGTAGATGCAGATTGGGCTTTCTAAAGCCAACAATGTTTATGCCCTCTCTTACCCAAATGTTTATGTATGGACACCTCTAACCACCGATGATGTAGGTTATGTGTTATTTTTATGATGCCCACAATATCTCTCAGTAGGCCATGTAGCCCTCAAGGGGGGATTGATGGGGAGTTGGGTCTCCATGACCAACAAATGATGATGATGCCCATGGATATGATGATGATGATGCTATGATGATGATGGGGTATGGGAGAGGAATGTTTTCATGTCATGCTATTTTCTTTTCGCAATGTAGAAGCCATGCTCCCTATGAGCTATGCTAACTTCTTTTATGTACTGTAGAGCTATACTCCTTATGAGTTAAGCTTATTTTCTTTCATGTAATGTTTGGATCAAGGGAGGGCAATATACCATGCCATGATCAAGGGAGTGTGTTGGAATATGTGATCAATGTCATGGCCTAAGGTTAAGGCACACAATGAAATGTAAAAGGACCATGTAATATGAAGAGAATGAAGGGTAAACCCCCACTTGGAAGAGGCGAGTTTCAGAAGATGCTCTGGAGGCTATATTCTAGGGAGCCATGTGGGGGGAGATGGCCTTGGATGCCCTTGATGATATGTAAGCAATGATGTCACTCAACCTCGTACACTTTGGCTATAAAATGATGGCCCTCCTAATGAGAAAAATACGAATTTCTATGCTATGTGAAGCTCCTCATTATGCTGCCATTCTGTTCTCTTAATCCTTGATTAAGTGCTAGTTAATTACCTTTTTGCTCATGTGACCACCATGGCTTATCTTGAACCACCATAGCTCATTTATCATCCCTTGCTCACATTAAGCTTGCATTATCACTCATTATGCTTTTACCAACATGTGTTCCATTGGACTTAGACACTAGGCGCCAAATTCTTTTTGAGTGTCATGATAGTCCAAGTGCAGGTCATGCGGGCATTTGCAAAATGTATGCTCTCGTAAGAAAGCATTTCTATTGGCCTGGACTTCACAAGGATGTTACTGACTATGTTCTGCAGTGTCAGAAGTGTCAAGTGAACAAAGCAGAACGTCTTAAATCTGGCGGGTTACTGCATCCATTAGAGATTCTCGAGACGGAAAGTGGGAAAGTATCTCTATGGATTTTATAACGGGCTTGCCCACAACGAATCGTGGACATGATGCCATTTGGGTAATCGTGGATCGATTAACCAAGCTTTGTAGGTTTGTGCCTACTAAGAAAACACTTACAACTCCAGAATTGGGACACCTTTTCATGGAGAATGTTTACCGACTTTATGGATTATCGTCCAATATTGTCAGTGATCGCGATCGCAAGTTTAACAGCCATTTTTGGCGAGCAGTATTCAGTAAGCTGGGTACTATGTTGAACCTTAGTACAGCTGATCATCCGCAGACAGATGGTCAGACTGAACGGGTTAATCAAGTGCTGGAAGATATGCCTAGGGCATATGTCAGCAAAAAACAATCTGATTGGGAATCTTATTTGCCTATTCTCGAGTTTGCTTACAATAGTGCAAAGCATGTCTCGACAGGCTTTAGCCCTTTCATGTTGATGTATGGTTTTCAGCCACGTTCACCAGTGTCGGTGGGACTGGCGAATGAGAAAATCAGTCAGGTTAAGGATTTTATCCAAGACCATATGGATATGTTGCGCCTTGCACGATTAAATGTTCGTCAAGCGCAAGATTGTTACAAGAAGTTCGCGGACCAGAAACGTAGGCCACTTCACTTTCAAGAAGGTGATTGGGTGTTTTTGAAGGTACCAGAAAACTCCACCAGTTTAAAAACGGGTCCCGTACCAAAATTGTCACCCCGATTTTGTGGACCGTTTAAGATACTCAATAAGGTGGGCCCCGTAGCCTATAAACTTGAGTTACCAGCACATTCCAAGGTTCATTCCATCTTTCACGTAAGCCGTTTGAGGAAACGCCTTATGGGTCATGAAAGGCCGGTGGATGATTCTTTCTTGGTAGAATATGTGGAACCCCCAATACTGCCTCATGAACCAGAAAGAGTATTGGATTACCACATGTTACGTACTCGCCACCAAGTTCGGAAACAAGCTCTTATCAAGTGGAAGGACCGTCTAGAGGAAGGCTCCACTTGGGAAAACATTAGTGTGATGAGGAAACGTTTCCCCACTTTTGTTTTCGAGGACGAAAACTCTTTTCGAAGGGGGGAGTAATGTCAGGACTATGGTCCTACGGAAGTCGAACCCTAGCATAAGTTAATAGCTTTCGGAGTCTCGAGAGTATTATTAGTGCTAGCGGGGTTTAGGGGGGTTAATGGGCGTTAGGGTTTGGTCGATGTGTGTACACATCTAAGTTAGCACGGCTCTTAAGTAAGATGGGCGGTCGGGCTAGGAGTGTGGACACAGGCCAGGGTTTTGGTATAAAACCCAACGAGAAACCCTAACTCGTCATTAAATGGTTGGGAGGTGAACCAACTTCCACCCTCTCTGCTTCTCCACGCCTAGGCTATGGCGGCCTGAGGAAGACGCAGCCGTAACCGGGGCGTTGCAATGCGGATATGAGAACTCTGGATAAGCTATCACGTCTTCACATAAACTATGTAAATACAATGCGAAATAGAAATAAGGCATACATGGATATTGAGGCAATACTGAATGAAATTGGTGTGAGGTAATACAAGACTAGGTATAGATAACAAGGTATCAATCGGTGGACCTGAAGTAAAAAACAGCCTTTGATACCATAATGCACTGGAAAGGTAGACTCAGAAACAATATCTCTCACTAGCTGATTGCATGTCTACTGCAATCGCGATAACATGTTGAATGCCTTGGTCGCATGCCATTTGCAATCTGGATATCCATAGCCGTGACCATTCTCGTGGAAAGGAATCTAGGAGTCTTCTCTAGGTGTGGGGCCATTTGCAATCTGGATATCCATAGCCATGACCATTCTCGTGGAAAGGAAGCTAGGAGTCTTCTCTAGGTGTGGGGCCACATGAGGAGGAATGGTGGGCTAACCACACCTAGCTCCTGCCTGGTCCTTCATCACACCCATACCTACTGTAATCCACTAACAAATATGAGCTCTGCGTACAATTGTTGCTCAAAGTAGATAGTAAGCAGTTTCTTGCTTTCAACCTATCTACAAATAGGCCTAAGATGCCAAACAATCCTCCACATTGGGCATGATCTCTAGGCTATGTAGTGATGTTAGCATAGCCTCAAGATCTACCACAATGTGGAGTATGCTGGTGTATCTCACCTACTAGCACGAATTGTTGAGAGCTCTCGGTCAATGGACTCAATGAGACAGGTGTAGGAGTCCCCAATAAAGGGGTGGGGAAAAATATGAAACTAAAGGGAATGGCTAAAGGCCAAGGGGTGGCGGATGGGCCAAGGGACTATGGTAGCTCCAAGGGAAGGAAAGAAGGAGAGAGAGAGAGAGAGAGAGAGAGAGAGAGAGAGAGAGAGAGAGAGAGAGAGAGAGAGAGAGAGAGAGAGAGAGAGAGAGAGAGAGAGAGAGAGAGAGAGAGGAGGCATGGGTCCTACAGTGGATGAAGAGCAAGTGAAAATGTCAGAATGACATGCTATAGGAATCTAGCATCGATTAAGAGGGTGAAAGAAAATGAGGGAGAAATAATAATATAAAATTTTAATGACCTTGATCAAGGTATACACATAGTCGTTAGGGAATTACCTCAATTATATTGCCCTAAAAATACCTTGATTGAGATGTTTTTTGGCAATACCTAGATTAAGTTATTAATCCACATGCATGCATATAGTACCTCAATTGAAGGCTTAGGAAACATGTGGGCAACCTTGTTGGCTATCACTTGACACATAAATACCTCGATTGAGGTATTGCCATCCACATCAATGCACACATTGAACTGATATTTCCCCTACATGGTGGTCTCCAATACCTTGATCGATTTACATGAAGCCTTGTTGGAATACCTTGATTCAAGTATGAAATGCCTAGTTATTATGGCTTAGAATACATCGATCGAGGTATTCAAGACTATGTGGTAGGTCTTCAAATACCTCAATCGAGGTATGCAAACCCTTGTTGGAATACAAATACCTTGATCGAGGTATTGTGGGTGGTAAATTTTTTTCTTTAAATGTGTTCCATTTTGGTCTCAACGCACCCAATTAGCTTAGGGGAGATCTATGTTTCAACCTCATTACTCTATTCAATGGGCCCAATTCAGGAGAGGTGTGGGTCAAAGCACTAGAGTGACTCCAATGGTACCTCTCTAGAAGGAGAGGTATGAAGATATGGTACCAACACATGGATAACATGATGGTTTTATTCTTTAACATGGAAGACATGCCACACCATTGGTGAAGAGGAGTCATTCGTACAACAAGAGGCAACCACTCCACTGTAAGGTGTAATCACCCTCTAGGTTGCAAGCTTGACTTTTGTTACCAAACTTGTAAGCCACCTATGGGTGGAGTGATACTACTATGGATTATCTTTTAAGGTATGGAATATTCCTCTTGATTGTATCACCTCTTGGACATGGTTATCGATTGGCTCTCTATACTCTTGGACATGGTTAATTAGTTGGCTTTTTATGCTTGTATAATAGGTTGCTTCAAAAATTTCTCCCTACGAACAATTCCATGGAAGCATGGAAGATGTTAACCTATTTAGGTTTGCATAATAATTGTATTCATGTTTGTCCAAATGGGGGGTGGGCACGGGCATAGTTTTTTCAAGCAAGTTTATTTGACTACCAATATCTATGTACACCCTCCTCTATAACCTGTGTCTTCTCTACATATGTCTTCACAAAGGCTCTTAACAGGGATCGAATGGAGCAGCATCTTCATTGAGACTCGACATTGGTGGTCATGTTGAGGGGGGGTCAATTCTCTAGCCTCATATTATATTATCCACACACTAGTAGCTAGCTCATGTTTGTAAGGCTCCCATAAGAAGTAGCCATGGTTGAGTATCCTGGGCATCGTATTCACATGGGAAGGTGGCATATGATCCTAGATGTTTTAAAGATGGCTTTGGTTAGATTCGGCACACTGCCAAATAAGCTACATGCTACATTGGACCATTATCTCATAACGGTCCACACATGAAGTAGGTAGACTTTACTCTTAGACACCCTGTCTTAACATTGTAGGTAGACTTTACTCTTAGACACCCTGTCTTAACATTGTGAGACCAAAAAATGGGGGCCAAGGTAAGTCTCGATGGGGCCGTGGGAGATAGGGAAGCTGCTACTCAAATTTTAGTACATATTTTTGGGCAGAGTATACTTCACTCACAGACGGTGGCACCAACTATGACCATGGACCTACGCGCATGGACCTATGTGGTCATGTTAGGGCCACCCCGCATATACAACCCTATATAGATACATGGCTAGCCCCTTCACACACTTCATCAGTTCATCACTGTGAGTTAACTCCCTAGCTTCTACTAGCGAAGCTCCCTTCATAGGAGCACACGGGTGTGGGGATCTTTCATCTATTATATAATTTAGTAATATAGTCTTCTTTATCTCTATTATTTATGCAATTTTACTTTTAAAGTTTTGTGTCGTAAAATATCCTTCTTATGAGTGTTCTCTTGTATATACATTGCATGTCGTAAAATATCCTTCTTATGAGTGTTCTCTTGTATATACATTGCATGTTGTATATACATTGCATGTTGTATTCTCTTACAAGGTCTTGCTCTTGGTTCATGTTCAAAGTTTTTTATAAGAAGGATTTCTTGTTTTGGGTTGATTTGGGCTCTCTCTGGCACTCTTGCTACCTTTCTTTTTGCACATCCACACTACTTTGTGTTGTCATTTATATGGTAGTAATGTGTGGATGCATGCTAATAATGGGTAGGGGTACTTTTTTGCCTCCTTATTAGGAGATTTTCCCCCCTTGAGCATGTGTACACACTCTTATGTGTGTAAGTGGCCTTATCATGTCACTTCACTTGTACTTCACTCATTCTCATCAATCTACTTTGAGTGTTGTGCTTCTCATATCACTCTTATGAGTGTGTGTGTGACTTAATCATGTCACTCATTTGTACTTCACTAATTCTCATCAATCTACTTTGAGTGTTTTGCTTCTCTCCATCTCTTCTTTCTTGTTGCATATGTGTGTGTATTGCTACCTTTATATCCATTGAAAAATTAGTATTAGAGCAAGTTCTCTTGACCCTCACCCCCTTATCTTCTCCTCGAGCTTCTCTTTTGATTAGCTCAGATTGAGCTATCCTGCTGGATAAAGAAGCTATACCCTATAGTGTGTTGCTAACTATGCTAATAATATTTTTGCATGTTTTGGGCACATTTTAGGGCTCATTCGCATGTAAGGTTTTCGCAAACATCTTGGGGGAGTATAAGTTTGAACAATATTTTTTTCTTTTGGGGTTTTTGTAGTGTAATAGAATTTGGTGTGCAGAGACAAGGCCATGGTCATCATCAGTATCTCATCTTCAACATCTTCGACAACATTATCATGATTGTCATCAACTTCTACATTCCTACTAGTAACATTTCTATACACTACACTTTGACATTTTTCATACCCTTTGCAAGTTTCTTTTGTCATTAGTGATCTACTGACCATCTTAGTTGCATTTAGTAGGCACTGACAATATCTATAGGTAGTTGGGATATTTTTATCATTTTGTGTCAGAGATTACTAAAATGGTAGGCAGCAACATATTTGGGATGATTTTCCACCTGCTGAGGATAAGCTTGATAGGACCTACTACCCATTGTGGTCCTATACGATGCATCATGTATTAGTCCGTCAAAGATCTTTGGAATGTTATTATTGGCATTAGGGATTCTTTGTCTTACTAGCACAAGGATATTATAGGTACTTTGGATGGTGATACTAGTTTGAATGTAACTGTCATATTTACTTCCACACCTCCCACAATAGAATAAACCAAGTGGGATGGTAGGGATACATAGGCATATAGTGATACTAGTTTAGTAATGTAAATGTGGCATATCTACCTCCCACAATAGAATAAACCAAGTGGGATGGTAGGGATACATAGGCATATAGTGATACTAGTTTAGATGTAAATGTGGCATATCTACCTCCACACCTCCCATATAGTATAGGTACTTTGGATGGTGATACTATTTTAGATGTAACTATGGCATATTAGTAGAATAAACCAGGTAAGATGATAGGGATGCACATGCGCATGCATTGGTGGAACATTTCGTGTGAAAAGGAGAATTATTCATCATATTGTTATGCCTTATTCTTAGCCTCATAAGAACTCTACCATTCTAGTAATCTATGGAATAAGTAACAACCCACAATTGCTACAACATTATGACAACTAGACTTTATCAAGAATTCAACATAGACTTCAAACATTATGAAAACCATACTTCAACATTAGGACAACTAGCTAGTCCCAAGACTTCAAACAAGGGATGAGATTTTTTTAAATGTCTTCAAGAGCACTGACTAGCAAAATAAAACTATGGAGCAAGCCTTGTCTTGCAATTCACACACACACACACACACACACACACACACACACACACACACACACACGCGCGCACGCACATGCACATGTATGCACATACATACGTTCTTAAATACATGTACACCCATAAAGTTACCAAGTAGTCCTTACGGATTGATGGCTTGGGGATCTGCTTATCCAGAGGGATGCAGTCTAAGGCATCGCTCTATCAAGATTGGGTCCATTAGAGACTTATATGAGAAACATTTTGTCAACCCTGCATTTAATAACCCACTCCCCAAGGGGTTTCGCTCTAGCAGAACCCCTTGGGAGACGGTTCGACTAGAACACACACACACACACACACACACACACACACACACACATGTATGCATATACATACATTGTTAAATAAATATACACACATAAAGCTACTAAGTAGTCCTTGTGGGGATTGATGGTTTGTGCATCGGCCTTAAACCCTCTCCCCAATGGGTTTCGTTGGCAGAACCCCTTGGGAGAGGGTTTCACTAGAACACACACACACACACACACACACACACACACACACACACATGAATGCAAATACATACATTCTTAAATACATATACATACACATATAGACAGATGTATGCATATATAAACATTCTTAAATACATATACACACATAAGTTACTAAAAGTAGTCCTTGTGGATTGATGGATTGTGCATCCATCTTAAACCCTCTTCCCAAGGGGTTTCATTTGCAGGACCCCTTGGGAGCGGGTTCCAAAAGAGCTTTGTTTCGATTTACCTCTCCCCAATAGCTTACCATTCCATGAAGCAACATTGTTTAAATGACTTATTGAAACATCAATAGTTTAGACTTTTTCTTCCTTGTACCCTTAATACATACACTTGCCATTTTGCATTTTCAATGGGCTCAAGGTTGGACCGAGGGAAACCTTTCCTGTAAATTACAAGTTCTCGTAGGCCTCTCTCTCTCTCTCTCTCTCTCTCTCTCTCTCTTTTGTAGTGATATTACAATACACAATGTATGAACCTCGAATTGCACTCAATTGCTTACGCCGAACTTATAGTTCTTGTTGAGCTATGTCGATGCTCTCTTTCTCGGTCATGAATAACTTCCAAGCCCGATCCAGGTCACAAAAACCCCTCTCCCCAGGGGATTTTTCTAGAAAAACCCTCTTAGGAGAGGCTTTGCAACATATGCACTCAAGACGGTTAGCTCACCCTCCTTATGATGTTTCGCCAACAAAACCCTAATGTGGGGCTATAATCATGGCAAGGTAAGAGAAAAGAGAGAGAATTCATTAGCATACCTACTTAGAGAAGTTAGTTATTTCTACGAGCGCATTCTCTTGCTAGGATAATCGAGGTGTCCTAGAGAGTTTCTATGTTTACAGACAATTTTGGTCTCAATTTGGAAAGCACTCGTAATCTCAAGTCCACTCGGCCACCCGCTTTTTGGTGTTTATTTTTTATACACTTTAACCAAATGCAATAGGCTTATCCTAGTTCCTTCTAATCCCATAGGTCTAGCCTGCCACCCTCCATTGGGCCTCTGGAGCTAGTGTGAACTTACATGCCCATAATTGAATTTTTTTTATAACTCACATGCCCATAATTGAATTTTTTTTATAACTCACACACCTAACATGAAATCAAATTCACACACGCACTCTACAGTAAATAATTTGTTTTAAAATGCAAACCATAATGGAACTATTAAAAATTAATACACAATATGCTTAAATGTATCAACATATAATCATTGCAGCACTCTATAAAATCTATCAATATCTTTACACACCATGACTATGATCCTTAGACCAAGAAGTTATGCACTATTGAGCTTGAACACTCCCAAACAAATACTACTGGAGCCTGAACACTCCTGGACACACTACTGAGCCCAAACACTCTCGAATACTATGCTATTCGGAGGAGCCCACAAGTCTCACATCCGAATCCAACAACTGTGCCAAAATCCAGGGAGCCACTTCTAACAGCCATAATTACCAATTTTTCTTGTTTTTATGTTTACAGGTAATTTTGGTCCTAGTTTGGAAAGCACCCTTGATCTTGGGTCCACCCAGCCACCCAAGCACCCACTTTTCATTGTTTAATTCTTTATCGACTTTAACAAGATCCAATAGGCTGAACCAATCCCATGGGTCTAGCCTGCAACCCTCCCACTGGGCCTATGGAGTTGGTGTGAACTCATACACCCATAATTGAAATTTCCTTTTTCAGTACTCACACTTAACATGAAACAAAATTCACATATGTAGTGCACAACAAATAATTTATTTCAAAATAAAAACCATAATAGAACTACTAAAAGATCAATACATGATATATCTAAATGTATCAACATATAATCACTGCAGCACTCTCTTGCAAAATCCATTAATATCTCCATACACCACCATCGTCATCCTTAGACACCAATTTAGTAGTTCTATTATGGTTTTTATTTCAAAATAAAAACCATAATAGAACTACTAAAAGATCAATACATGATATATCTAAATGTATCAACATATAATCACTGCAGCACTCTCTTGCAAAATCCATTAATATCTCCATACACCACCATCGTCATCCTTAGACACCAAGAAGGTATACACAACAGAGCCAACACTTCCGGACACTATGCTGACCAAAAGAGCCCACAAGTCTCACATCCAAATCCAACAGTCGTGCCAAAATCTAGGGAGCCACTTTTGATTTTAGCCATACTACTCACAAAGCAAGAACACTCAAGATAGCTAGTGAGAGGATCCATATGAGATTGATATGTATGTCCACCCCCAGACCCGCCCTGCCCAAATACACCTAGAGCTGCTTCTTGTCTCTCACACCGATCACATCGATTATGCCCAAAGCACATCCATGTCCAACCAAGATGGGTCAAGGTTTTGGGCAACGGTCTTCATAAGATTCACCACTCAAGTAAAATCCATACAAAAAACCATGTACCTGTGTAGTACCTTCATAGGCACAAAAACAAATGTCTAATGAATACAATGTTAGACAAGTAAAACATGATCAAACATTCATGCATCACACATGTATTCCGAAACCGGTAAACCTTAATAAGTTTGACAAGACATCCACTATCCTCAAGTCGCAACTCCAATTACGTATCCTCAAACTGTGCAGTCCATGTGAGGTCTCCACCATACCACAAGCAATTCTCAAGATCTTTCTTAATCCTATTGTGTGTTTATCAAGGTTCTTTTTTTTCTAAGAGTGATTAATTCTCTACTTTTCCTAAGGTAAGACAATATCTTAGATTCTCTAGTTTCTTTTCATAACATCTTAATGTCCCTGATCTTTTTAGAAATAAGGTAATTCTAATACTCTTAGGAACCTTTAACCCTCGAAAGGGGATTATTTAAGATTCATCTTGAAATTAAGGTAGATTTTACATTTCTAAGTATTTTCTCGTATGCAAATTAAAATGCACATAACTTCATCATTTTATTCCGTCTATTGAAATGAATTCCTAAACTCTATTACTCACCTAAGGTCTGTTATCCTCTGCGGACTATTTAGCTTAGCCAGATGTTTTCTACTAATTTTTCACAATTTCTCTCTAGGGGATAAAGATTTATTCTTCAAGGCTTAATTTGAGGTAAAATTCAAGTCTTGGCCTATGATGCTAAAACCTTAATTGTGTTTATCAAAACACCCTCCATATGAAAGGGTCATATGCACATTTTTGGTGCACAATGTATGGTACACAAGAATGGTGCACATCACATGTTAATTTAATTAATCCATTATCTAAGATTAACATTTTCTACTCTAATTTCTAAAAATCTTGAGTAATCTACTTGGGTAAATTTTTAGTCTAAAATTCTAGCTCATTTAGAAATAGCTATGGATATCATATGGTCAAAAACATGCCCAATTATTCTTAGGCACTTTATCCTAAGGTTGGGATCCATTAATTATTACATCATGATCAATTTGTTAAATCCTAGCCAATTTAATCAAATAAACTAAGGTTTACCTTCTATTCAACTCAAATAAATTTATTTAATATCTAAATGGTCTAGACTTAAATTATCATTTCCTTTCCTCTATTTATTCATATAGAATTAAATAAATTGAGGTTTACGTTCTATGCCACTCAAATCAATTTATTTAATATCTAAATGGTCAATAGGGGAACATAGACTTAAATCATCATTTCCTTTCCTCTATTTATTCATAGAGAATTAAATAATAAGAGAAAATAATTTATTTTACTAAGTTATAAGCATTTGAATTCAAACTTGAAGAAGGTACAATTTGTACTTTAAAAATTTCAAATTTGAAATGGGATTTGCACACTTGAAGGCCTCTACATCATCCCTACAGCAACCTTACACAACATCAATCTCAAGCTTAAATACAGCAACCTTACACAACATCAATCTCAAGCTTAAATACATGTAAGTTTGTTAGAAATCGACAAATTTTCTCCCTTGAAAGATATGTCCAAACTTGATGAATACAAGCTAAAATGACTAGGTTCTAAGGGATTATGACATGTAAGGTACTTCCAGTACTATGTGTAGGGTGAAATGATGTTAAAATGCTGGTAATAATAAGTAGCATCTTCCAACAATAGGTAGGGGGAGGTGTCCTTAAAGCCCAACTAGGCCGGCCTCTAGCATGCACAACTACCCATGCTAAGTGGATGGTGTAGCCTACCATTCAACTAGGCTTAATTTTGGGCAACTAGAGTAAAATGGTGGGCTCTCATCATGGTTCAATTCCTTAGAGTTTTTTTAGTAAGCCATGCATTAGTTAATCGAGGGCTATAGTGATCCTTAGGATATGCTTAAGTCCCTTTTTTCCAAGTTAACTAATAGAGATGAGCATGACGCCTAGTTTTGGGCAAACCATTTAGCACTTTACCATTTTCCAAATACCACAAAATGTTTACCACTTTCTACCCTTGGTTTTTACCAAACCACCATGGGTTTTCTAACCTTAGGGATCAACCCTTTGCAAGTGTAATTTATTAATGTATACACACCTACAAGGTTTAATTTATTTAACATGGGAACCTTAATATTTTTAGCTCTAAAACTTATATTAGGGAATTAGCACATGTTGAATTTATTAGTAACCTTCATTTTTCTTATTTTCTAAAATTTTACTTTATTAATGTTGTGCACATGTGCACATAGGTCCCCAAGGCCTTATTTTATGGCCATGTGAACCTTGGTATTTCCACTTAATTGAAATTTTGCCATGCTAATAAAATTATTGGTAAATCTTTAAGAAGAGTTTTGTATATTTATAAATACAAAACACACCGCTTTACACATTTTCTCTCTCTATAATAATTACATAGTTTACTACATTTTACATTAACCAAGTACCAAGGTAAGAGGGATCTTCCACCGTCTGTGGGAGCCTGGATAGCTATGCCACATGCTATGGCATGAATAATTCTTTTAAGTGTTCGTGTTGCTCCTTAGCACTGAAGTTATGTTGGAGATCATCCCATGGGAGTTTCACAAATCTCTTTAGCTCTCGACTTTATTGAGCCATTTTACATGCTTGTCTACTTCCTTATGTAGGGTCGAGATGAGATATTCAAACTCCACCATCGTGCTTGACATAACAAAACTAGAGGTAAGAGATAGGAGATGCAAAGAAAGCTGAGTGTTTCCCAAACTAAATACTACAACTCCATCCAAACCATTCGGGTTTTGAACACGACTGTTGGCATAGTGCACGCTTCTTTGTGATACGACCATGAATGCTTGACCTCTCCATGATTTCTCAAAATCCTATGTTGATTTAGCTCCACAATGTTGATAAGAGAGATAATGATAGGGTAGGGGTGTAAAAGGACAGATGTGACCCTTTTTCCTTTTCCCTCATGCGGCCTAGCTAAGAGTGCTATTTTTGGTTTTAATGGCACTATGGTTTGGTTGCCAACTATCTCTTTGTCCACCCTACATGCCAACACCATGCACACACACATACACTTCATTTCCTTATGGATCCACTTCTTTTTCATAATTCTCCTAATTCAATTCTTGCTTTTGGTTATTCTCCATCTCATTTTGAATCTTGCTATAATATAGCTTCAGCTTATATCAATGGTTTTGGAAATCTTTTGCCATCAATAAATACTTGCTAACTTAGATGCCTAAATTTGTATGAACATGCCTAACTCATCTTAAGCTTCTAGGTGTGGTCCCATCTTGGAGTTGAATAGTAGGACCACATCACCTTCTTTAAAGATCTTGAGCTTAAAGTTTTTGTCCACCTAAAGCTTTCTTCTTTTGAACCACTTTTACTATCCATCAATGAATAACCTCCTTTCATCAGCTTCTAGAGATGTTCAATCATATGCTTCTTAGATTCTTTCGAAGTCAACCTCTCTGTTAACAACAATCAATCATGAGACTTCGCCGCCGCCGCTAGGGATTCTATGGGCACTATTGTCTCCAACCCATACACCATATTGAACAATTATAGTGTTCTTGTAAGTTACTATGAATTCCCATGATGTAAAGAGTGTAATTTAGAGTTTAATTTTGTGTCCTAATATGTCCAGTTTTTATTCACAAACTTGTTAAGAATTCCCTTCAAGATCTGATTACTAGACTTTTCTTGTTGGGGCCATTAGCTTGTGGTGGGTAATACACTGTTGACTTTTTCAATATAATAATGTGTAATTTTGTCAGCTTCTTCTTGATCACCTCATTCAAAAAATCAGTCCTTGGTCACTTACAAGTTTGATTGGACACTGAATCTTGACATGATTACTTCATACATGAATTTGGCTATAGATGTTGCTGTATAGTCTTTCAATGCTTTTGGTTCCACCCATTTATTGCAATAGTGTATTGCCACCAAGATATACTTGTTGCATGTTCTTTGGACTATTCAAAGTCTAGTCCCATTTTTGAAACGGCTCATGTCACATTTCTTTGCTAAGGTGTGAGCATCGTTAATTATAAATGTTTTAAAATAACATTTTTGGGGATAAAAGTAAGACCATTCAAAATTAAGTTTGTTATCCTTTTTTGGTAGATGATATTTTTTCTTTACTAATATTTTATGTGAGTGTTTTCTTAGAAGGCTTCTTGTTTTGAATAATATAGTTAAAGAGAATGAATGTTTTACAAAAAGTCTCTTAAAGCCATAAAAGTGATTAAAAAAACAAGACTAGTGCTAATATAATTTAAATCTTAAATTCACAAAAGGTTTTCCCTTATATTGCTATCTAACTCATCATTACATAGTGTGTTCTCTCTAAGAGTTCACTATAGACTAAGCAAGTGTACATATAGTGCTAATATAATTTAAATCTTAAATTCACAGAAGGTTTTTCCTTATATTCTATCTAACTCATCATTGCATAGTGTATTCTCTATAAGAGTTCACTGTAGACTAATCAAGTGTACATAGTGTTATCTCTTCGTAAATAAGAATGTTGATAAATTTGAGATCAAAATTTATCATATGGAGAAATATGGACTCAAAAAAGGCCCTCTAAGAAAGTGTTTATAAAAAAGAATGGCCCACCCAATGAGAGAGTTGGGATTCTCGATCCATGGAAAAGAATATTTTTGAATCTCTTGCCACTAAATAAAATATTGGGGTCCTACCTTCAAACCTTGACAAATGTTAGATCTACCTTATGTTCCTCATAATAAAATATTCTTTATTTGTAAGTAAAAATATAAATATAAGTGATAGTAAATATAAATATAAATATTATAAATATGAACATAGTTATAAGTATAATAAGTATTTATAAGTATAAGTACTAGTGAGAACTTAATTCATTTGCACTTTACATCCACTTACGCTCCACCCCTTAGCTTTTACCTTTCTCTCTTATTTGTGCTGATCTTGGTGGCTGATTGCGTCATTGCCTTTGATGATGGCTGATTGCATCACTGCCTTTGATGATGGATCAACAGCACTCCTTATGCTCACTCTCGCTCCATCTGGTCTTATTCTCGCACTGGATCATGATTGTTTATGTCACCGTTGATGTTGAACCAATAGCACTCCTTATGCTCACCTCACATACCATATTCACCATAGATTTTGCAAGATCATAGAGCTTGAGCGCTTCGTATCCGGGCTAGAGCTGAATAACTTAGTCTTGGCTGTGTTTACTTGGGATGTGATGAAATTACCTTCTGTATCCCTGACTCTATGTTTAGGTGGGTCCTTATGCACTTTTTTTTTCTCCATGAAGAGTAGTTAGTCACAAGAAAGTCATAAAAAGAGTAACAAAGGTTGCTACTTTCAAGAATATCCCCATGATGTCTAGCTTAGAGAAACTTGTGCTAATGCGACTTTCCTCCACACTTATGTTTCCTCCACACTTATGGTAGTGGTAGTTTGCTACATTGTTAGAATACATGATCCATGCCATCCAAAGGGAGGTTCACGGAGAGGTAATTTTGATAGTAGCTATCAAAGCCCCTCCATCTTTTGGCCAGTCAAGTAGTAAGAGGCATAGGTCATAGCCTCTTGGTTGTATTATGCAATATGTTTCATGAAAATTATCATAATAAATCCTATTTCGTAGTTCTGTTTACGTCATGTGCTTAGATGTTTGGGTTCAATAATATTTTTTATTTGATACTAGTTTGCATGTGTTCAAAAATCATGCATATTCGATGCATTGGACATTTCGTGTTTGATAAACTAAAATTTAATTCAATACAATTTAAAAACCAAATTAAATAATATTAACCACAAGATTCAAACGGACCAGATAGAGGTCTTTATATTAATCATGAAATTATATATCGTTATTATGTTAGTTAAAAAATTATATATATATATATAAAATGAATCTAGGAGCATGGGTCATTTCATGGAGTATCCCTCCATTTTTGCAAACGACGGACCAATTAAAATCCTTGTATGTGATAGTCACCCTCTTCGCATGTGTCGCTAAGATGTCGACGAGGTATCTCTCTGCAGCCACCTACTATAGTGCCTCCAATGCTTGTCCAGACTGCCGTATAGGCAAGAGGTGGCTTGGTGAACCCACAACCTTAGATCATTCATAATATCCCATATATTAGTTTGATGAACGTGGCTGTAGGAATAAGGTTATGCAGGAACTTTTGGTAAAATTGTATCTGCTACACAAGGCTAGAGATCCTAGTCTCTCAACCTATGCTTGTGGTTTTGCAATGGATCCCTAGGATTTTGGGCTTGGGATCGAGGTGGGGGTTGGGGTGGGCTTTGGACCGAGGTGAAGATTGGGCTTGGGTGGGCCTAGGGGCGGCATACTGGAGATTGGGCTTGGGCCTAGGCTTGCTAGTGGG
Source organism: Cibotium barometz (assembly GCF_041138505.1). Taxonomy (NCBI): domain Eukaryota; kingdom Viridiplantae; phylum Streptophyta; class Polypodiopsida; order Cyatheales; family Cibotiaceae; genus Cibotium; species Cibotium barometz. The sequence continues at coordinate 29,104,805 of NC_141101.1, read as the reverse complement.
GTGGCATACTCCTCCTTTGCTTGGGATGTACTCTCCTTTAAAAGGGGACTTGTTTCATAAAACTATTTATAAATTGAACATGTAGCAATGCTTTTCATGTGAAAACCAAGTTTTTCTTGTCTTTTTTTAAATGTGATTGGGACTTTTTAAATGTGATTGGGACTTTTTCAAAATTTTTTTAAATCCAAGAGATAAAATTTTAGCCCCAAATTATAGGGGAGAAAAAGTTATACTAACTACGCCATCGAATGCTAGCACTTATTTTTGTGGGTTTTTTGGCCAGAGGTTCATTAGGAGGAGTAATTGTCACAAATGCGAACCTTGTTAGTGGATATTGTGCAAAGGTGCTATGTGTGATGGCTAGTTTGCAATGTGAAAAAAGGTCCAGAGGGTGCCTTGGGGCGATAACACAATGGTAACACCCTAAATGCCCCTACCAAGAGATTGGAGGTAGTGGATGGAAATCTACCCTAGTGGCCTTGGCATGTAATTTCAATACCAACTCTCTCAATACACCCATAAAACACACAAAATATTAAAAAAAACTAACTAGAATGCTTGGGTACCCTTATCCACTTGATTGCTTACTCTTGTGCGCTATCAACATGCTTTAAAAGAACGCGTGTCATCTTGAAGCGCTCAAATGAACTTGAATTTGAAAGCATACCTGAAAGGGATGTTAGAGCGACATCCGCAATTGATGAACCTCAAGCCTATGCTTATATTTGGCGGAGATCTCAAAGTACCTCGCAAGACAAAACATTACAAAATTCATTACCACATTTGAATCTGAGTTCCATGTTAGTCAAGTCATAGGACTTTTGTGCTTGTTTGTGTGAGGGAGGGAGAAAAAAAACCATATATAAAGTATGCTGCGGAGTTGGCACACTCCTCCCCAAAAAATAATAAACATAGGGGAACGTGCCCTTCCCCCATTTCCAAAATAACACTTTCGATATTGAAAGTGGACCAAAGATACACCTTCAATGTTGAAGGTGGCCACCATACCTTTACCGCTCTACATTGCTAAAGTTTGGTGCCCTCCAAAGCTTGAGAATTTGATATCGTGCAGATGCTTCAAGAAGGTGTTGTGCTTGTGCCAGCACTCCGACGCTCCTATCTCCCGTAGCACCTCCATAATCCTTGGCAAAGTCAGATCTATGGCTTTATACACTCACAATTTTACCGTCTTTAGCACCTCCCGCGTGCTCCAAGAACATGAATCTATAAACATACTTGGAAAGGGTGCTAGAGCCACGCCCGCTTTGATGAACTGCACGCCTACGCTTATGATCAATGGAGATCTTCAAGTATCTCATAAAAAGGATAATTACAAATTGGTTAGCACATCTGAATTTATATGTTGTCGTTCAAGTCATACAAATTTTGTGCTTATTTGTGTGAGTGTTAAAAAAAAACCATACATAAAGTATGGCGGGGAGTTGGCACCATCCTTCCCAAAATTTTATAAATATAAGGAATCTTACCCTTCCCTCGTTTCCCAAATAACATTCTCGGTATCGAAAGTGGACCAAAGATACATTTTCTGTGTTGAAAGTGGCCATTAGTTTGTTCGAATATAAAAGAGAAAAATAGGAATACCTTTGTCAACTTGCAATACTAAAGTCGGTGATGCGATGAGTCTTGTGTGATATTGTTTCACAATCACTGATTAATGTAGAGCTATAACCGCTGTCGATGCACACGAGTTATCTTCGACCTTGTAATGAAAGCCACAATCTGTAAAAAAACATTCAAATCAAGAACAAAATTAAGATGCAAGAGGGGGCAACCACAAAAACTAACTATTTGGATGCTAAGCCAATGCGACATAGTCACAACCATTGAAGTACATCATAGACCTTGGATTAAATTTCAACAAAGGATTTCTCATGTTTGGCAATAAATGATAGAAAACAGAAATAGTTTAGTTGCATCTATTATTACAGTGCACATGAGTAATTACAGCAAGAATAGAGACCTGCTTAGCACGCAACAAAAAATGGATAAACTTGCAACTTTTGGCACAAGAATCCCATTACCATGATGTGTGTGCCATGAAGGCTTCTAAGACTTTAAAAATATTAGAGGATTCAATTAAAGAGCTCTCCATATCCACCCTGCTAGTCAGTCATGTTTCAAGTTTGGGTATGTCTATGATAATGTCCCGGGCAAGAGATAGGCTGCTAGTGAGTCATGTTTCAAGTTTGGGTATGTCTATGATAATGTCCCGGGCAAGATCCAAAAATGCCCGGGACGCAAGGGACATGGAGCGCGGGAACAAGTGCACTTTCTAGTGGGCCTTGCCTTGTAAGGCTCAAGGCATATGGAGCATCTTTCATCTTGCACGCCCATAGCAAGCTTCACCAACTGCCCTCACACACAAGGACCGTGACAACCCCTCTCTCTCTCTCTCTCTCTCTCTCTCTCTCTCTCTCTCTCTCTCTATATATATATATATATATATATATATATATATATATATATATATAGCGAGCTGCAATCCGCGTGGTCAGAAATCCCACATAACTCACAGCTCCTTTTGTAAACATGGAAAACTGCACAGCTTAACAAGAAAAAGACATGGTAGCAAAACTCCTTGCGTTGCTCTTGCTCTTACCAGAGCACTTGTTCCCTTGTTGCTTTGGAGGCTCTTCATCAGCAGCCGCTGAAGCCACTGGCCCTTCCACCAAATTCTACAGCTTTGAAGTAAGAATTTCCCCCTTTTTTTCCAAAATGAGAATAATACACTATACAGTATCCTTTAATTGTGAAATAAACCATCAATTTCACCACTGTTTTAGTGGGTGTTGACCAGTTCAATAGCCCTCATGGACATAATACATATTTAAATTCAAGAAAACTAGATTCTTTTCCTTTAGACAACTCTTAGAACCTTAAGTATTTGAGACAAATTCATCATGCACAGCTGTGTTTTGAGTTTTTTTTTTTTTCCAGAATCCCCTTTCGGGGGATGCAATGCAAGCATTGCACCACTCACACACACCACAGATGTCAGGGTTTGAACCCGGGTCCATTTGTTTGTGTAGGGTAGAATGGCCTGGGCTATACCACTTGGGCTAGAGCCCATGTTGCCCACTGACCATCATACTCAGCTTTTGAGAGAGACAGAGAGTTTGTTTTCATACGAAGTTATGAGTGTAGAAAGAAATCATGAAGTTTTTTAAAATATTAATCCATTGTTAATATGGAAAATAGGCGTGATCTTTATTATCAGAGTTTTTTGTGGGTAAAGGAGGTGTTTATGATCTTTGTTTTATTTATTCTTTGCTGTGTGGGATTAAGAGTTAGTGGGTGGTGATCGTCATTCTCATGGTTGTTTATAGTTGTAAAGGAACATTGATTCACAAATGACATAGTCTTTTGTAGGTGGAATATGTAATGGTAACTATGTTGTGCCATACAAGAGCACAAGTGGCAGTAAATGGACAATATCCTGGGCCGACCATCAACGTTAGGGAGGGGGATCATGTTATCATCAATGTGACAAACAAGGCCATGGGAGCCATGTTGACACTACACTGGCATGGCATCCACCAAGTGGCAAGCCCATGGGCTGATGGGGCAGCCTTTGTAACACAATGCCCCATCCCTTACGGCCACTCATACATCTATGACTTCCAAATCATTGCTCAATGTGGCACTCTCTTTTGGCATGCCCATGTGGCTTGGATTCGAGCTACATTATATGGTGCCTTCATCATTCGGCCCTCCCAGAGCACCGCTTACCCCTTCTCGCCCATCGATGACGAGGCCACCCTCCTTCTAGGTAGGTACCTACCCTCCAATCTACAGACTCCAAAAGGTACAATTTCAATTATCTTGGATGGCGAAATAACTCAAATGACATTGCAAGATGCTTTCCATGGCTACGAAGGATTTCTTGACTTTGAAGTAGTTTCATGCTGTTTAAAACTTGATTTCATCAAATCAATCTTTGCTTTAGCTATATGGTTCTTACATTTCCATTGTGCACAACATATATGAAATGGCACTCCCCTTCAATATGAATGTAATTATCCATATGCTTCTCTCTCTCTCTCTCTCTCTCTCTTTCTCTCTCTCTCTCTCTCTCTCTTCAAGATGGGCAGGATCCCTTATAGAGAAATCTTTCTCTTGTTATGTTGCTTTATATGTTCTTTGTTACTCTACATGTCCTTCAAAAACAAAAAATGGAACTTTGGGTGCGTTCGAGAGGACTTTAGTTACTCGTGCATCAAAGTTCATCCACCCCATGCATTATCACACTTTCCACTTATTGTAAGGCCTTCTGAACAGAGGTGCATTTCAAGCCATGGCATGGTGGATTACCTGGAGGAAGTATATCGAGTGTTTTTGGCACTGAAACCTTGTTATTTAGATAAAAAGTTGTGGTGTGCAAACTTTGTGTTGAAGCTCTGCAATGTATACTAGCATTTGGTAAGATCCTGATATCAATATACATGATGTTTTGTTTTTGACCACGCAGGAGAATGGTGGTCAGAGGATTTTGGAGACACAGAATTGCAACTGGATGCTACTGGAGGCATGTCAAGGCCTCCTGATGCAAACACCATCAATGGTCTGCCAGGCTCTCTCTACAAGTCATGTTTGGAGTCAGGTAATGCAAAGGACCTCGACCCATGTGTAGTTACTACGGTAGGTTTCTTGAACCATTTCTTCTGTGTGGGTTCCCAGATGAACAGTTCAAAGACATGTATATACTCGAAATGCCCCAAGGAAGCACTTACCTTCTCCGAGTCATCAACGCAGCTTTGCAGGCAACGTTCATCTTCACGGTGGCAAACCACACTTTCACTGTGGTGGAGGCAGATGGTTCCTACACAAAACCCTTCAATACAGAGGTAATTTTCTTAGCTCCTGGCCAGACAATGAGCGTTTTGCTGCATGGCAACGAGCCTCCTGGATGGTACAGCATGGTGGCTTGCCCTGCTAGCTCCAGCGCATCCGTGCAGGCCATTCCAGCAACCAGCCTGCTATTTTACAGTGGAGTTTCAGGCCAGAACAGCCTCCCTTGCATGCCAGACGTGGCATACATGTTGGACAATCCGCGATATCAGCTTGCGTTCCATTCCCTTATCAAAAGCATATCTGCTGCTACAGCATCAGAAGTCCCGATGCAAATTGACCGCTACTTCTTCTTGGCTATGAGCCTGGGGGTCATCAACAGAACATGCCCAAAAACACTAACAGGGTCATGCCAAGGACCTGAAAATGAGCGGTTCGTGGCGTCACTGAACAACATCTCATATGTGCTGCCCACAAACACATCCATTCTGGAGATGCTGTATAGGGGGCTGCATGTGGCCACAGATTTCCCTGATTATCCGTCAATGCCGTACAACTACACGGGGGACTTTGATGTGGATGTGGGTATGGCGTTGTTTAGGCCCATTCGGGCGACCAAGCTGAGTTTGGTAGATGCGGGGGAGCAGGTGGAGATGGTGCTGCAGGACACTAGGTTTTTGCCCAGGGTGGGCGGCCTGCAGGGCCATGCCCTGCACCTGCACGGCTACAGTTTCTATGTAGTGGGCGGTGGGCTGGGCAACTTCGATCCCATCTCTGACCCCATGAGCTTCAATCTGGAGGACCCGCCCCTGCGAAACACGGTCTCTGTACCCTCCGGGGGGTGGTCTGCTGTTCGATTCAAAGCGAATAATCCAGGTGCTCTCTCGCTCTCTGTCTTCAAGTTCATCGTCGAAGTGCTTGAGATCCAATCAAACGTATTAGATTGCAAAGTAGACAAAAGCCAAACCCCACAATCTCAAACCTTTTCTACATGGATATTTGCCTAATTATTGCTATTTAACCTTGATAAATCCATTAAAATATAAAATTTGCATACCTTATATTCAAATGTAAATCCCACATTAAAAAATAAGCAAAAATCTTATTAAGAAAAGAAACCACACGTAGGAATATAGAGACATGTGTAATGATATTTTTCCCATGCACACCACAAGGCTCAAAACTCCACAAAATTGGTTTGCTTGTTATTATTCATTAACAAACTCATAGAAAGTGAAAGATTGTGTTGGTTTGCACCATATCTAGGGGTGAGTTTATATTAGCAAACATAGATGGTGGGGTTATGCTACCTTTAAGGACACATGGATGAAACTTGAGGACAACTTGACACATGAATCACATGTAGGAGTGCATTTAATGCTATTACAATTTGTTGTTTCGTGTTTGTGGCTTTGAGGCCTACTCGAGGCACTCTTTTTCATTTACTATGCAAAAAAGGTTCATAATCTTGAACCTATAAACACTCATTTACTATGTAAATAAGATTCATAATCTGCCTTCTTCGAGGCAGAAGAAGAAGAAGAAGAAGAAGAAGAAGCCCTTGTAAGCATTGGTTTAGCCTCGGATTCAGAAAATGCAAGCTCTTCTTTGCTTTGCCCAGCTTGGTTTGCTCTGCCAGACTCAGCGAGAAATGTAAACTCCATGATTACAATAACAAGATGAACACCATAGATTAGCACTTGCGTTGAGCTCATGCCCTTTAGTTGGTGGATGACCTCCTCACCAATGTGCCTTAAATAATCCTCATCACTCAGTACATTGTGAATATACAAAACCCACCGGGGGGGGGGGGGGGGGGCATACTTGAAGTGGTTTAGGATAGCCAATTGTGGCCAACTAGACCAAATACCAATCCTGCTGCCCATGTCCCCCAAGATTGGTTCCACACCCATATTACAAGATTATGTCATACTCAAGCAACTTTTCCACACCTTAACAATGCATATGAGGCCACACCCTCGTAGATCAAGCAAACTTGTAAGACCTCGAACAGTCTTTGGTTTCTCTCCCAAAGGATCACATAACATGGAGATGTCCATTACATCCAAGCACACTTATTCCCATAATACATTCTCCTATCCTTCACTTACTCTCTCATTTAACTATAATTTTAGCAAGTTGTGATGCGTTATATTACTGGGGAATCGTAATCTCACAGTTTGTGTTTGTGAGTTTAAGTATATTTTGAGCAGGATAACACTCCTTGCCCCTTGGTAGATATTCTTAAGGAGAGTAATACTCCTTGGTGTTTGAAGGTCTAAGTATATTTTAGGAGGATAATACTCCTTGGCCCTTGGTAGATATTCTTAAATTTGTATCATTCGCCTTTATGGCCTTTGCATTGTTCACATTTGTTATCTCCATATCCCATAGATGGAACTTTGGGTGTCATTGTTGCTAACTTGGCTACAAACTAAGCATTAGAAGCTTTTGGACCTCTTCTAGGAACCTTACCAATAGTGTGATTTTCTATGCAGGTATATCTTGCCAGTCCCTTGTAGCTTCCCCCCCCCCCCCCCAATTAAAAAAAAATAAATTTAAAACCCATGCAACCCCTCCTCGTTTGCAAGCTTGTCCATGTCCTCATGGCTTATGTCCTACCCTTGCCTTGCATTTTATGCCTAGACCCTCTTCTCATTTCTCTTGTCTCACTAGTCTTCCCTCTTCTTTTCCCTTTGTTACGCTATGTTGTCTCTACTTGTTGTGTTTTTCCTATTTATTTCTACTTGTTTTTGATGTGGGTATAGCCCTCACCATCTTCCGTTCTTCAAGTGGCTAATGAATTTCTTCTTACATCATTTGTGAGAGCCCTCCTAGTCCCCCCTTTGCAGTGGCTCCATCTTCCTTGACTAAGGCCACCCTCAAATTGCTCCCTATTGGAAGCAAACCTCTAGCTCTTATTATCATCCTCACCTTCCTTGGAGGCCACCACCTTGATATATAGATTTTACACTTTACAATAGTAGATATGCTTGAGGCCATATTCAAGTTTATGCAAGATACACTTATCAATTAAGCAAGGACACATCTTTAGTATTAAGAGTTTGCAATTGTTGGTTGGAAAACTGGTGTCTCCAAGTCTCTTCCCATTTCCATGTCAGATTCTCGTTATGAGTTCTTGGCCAATTCTTGAATTGAGCTACAAAAGATCTCGTTGTTCTTCCTTTCTCCTTCTCAACTAAGTCTGGTTCTTTCCATTAACATGGCCTTTTCACATCATGATTAGACGTCGCATCACCTATCTGTGGAACTAAGGCCCTATATTTGGTGCCTTATCCCAACTATAATAATCGACTCAAATCCATTATACACCTTGGTACACTCATGCCATATACCCCTAAGCATCTTGCTAGGGATCTAGTTTGATGCTGCATTTCCATAAACTCTCTCAAACCTTCTCTTAAACCTAACGTCCATATCAATGTCTTGGATGGAAAATGATCACTTGTATGCTACCCTCCATAAGTCATCCAATAACAAACCAAAAAACATATGTTAGGCCTTGGCAAATGTGCTACCATATTTTTATGAGACACTTCATCTTCCACCTCGATAAGTTTCAATGTTGATATGACAACATGCTCATTTCAAGGCACAAGGGGAAATGGTCAATCTTGATAAAACCTATATTTTTACCTTACCCATTAAAGTATAAAATTATAGTAAAAAAAATCAATAGACCTTTAGTCACCTTAGCAAAATAGAAACAAGACTCATCAACTCTTCTTGTACTTGCTGAATAAATTACTAACTCAACACAAACCACTTACTTGCCACAAAAAATAATGAGCAATGAAACTCCAACTTGAGTTTTTGTGTGTCCTTATAGGTGCACTGAGTTTGATTTTTACACTTTTTAGCTAAGCTTAATCATGAGCCTAAACAAACAATGAGACACTGTCAATCATTAAACATATGAAACATTGCATGTTAATTACCTCAAAAGATATACTAACTACTTTATGTTTAATTTATTTATTTTGCAGGGGTATGGTTTATGCATTGCCATATTGAAACTTATCAATATTGGGGAATGAAAATGGCTTTTTGGGTTAGAGATGGGCCAGATATGCAAAAAACAATCCCACCACCACCTCATGACCTACCATATTGCTGAAATTAAGCATAATAGTTATAATGAAATACAATGATTATTTCACCAAACCAGACCATGTTAGTTTAGACACCCAATCCTCACAAAAATCTCACCACCACCACCATATTGTTGAATTTAAGCATAATAGTTATAGTGAAATATACTATTTATTTCACAAAACTAGACCATGTCAATTTAGGCACCCAATTTAGGCACCCAATTCTCACAACCTATAGTTGGTGTGATAGAACTAGACCTTCATGTATATAAGGTATAAACTCTTCTCTACTAACCCTCACATGTTTATTTCACCAAACCAAACCATGTAAGTTTAGGCACCCAATCATCACAAGCTGTAGTTGGTGGTAGAAATAGAACTTCACATATATAGGTATAAACTCTTCTCTAGTAACCCACATGTGTGTCAGTGCTTTATTATTTCACCAGGTAGAGATTCTCATGACACATCAAAAACTTTTAAAAAGTCCCAACATAATTTTCTCCCTTACTACCTGAATAATGTATCCATGATATTTCAACATGCTACTATATGATATTTTAAACTTGCAAGAAGTGGTGCTTATTTTGCATAGTTTTTTGAGCATCATTTATTTTGATATCTTATTTTACTTAGTTTATTGACCTACACTTATTTTGGTATCTTAATTTTAAGTAGTTTTTAAGATACACTTGTTTAACTGGCTTGAGTTAAAGTTTTGAGTCAATAATAAAGCTATTTATATGGTTTATTTATACATGATCATTTTAGCTCTCATAAATATCCAAGATAAGTTTACTTTTGTTTGAAGCATTAATAAATAGCAAATAGATTTGTTTTCTAAAGTGATTTTTTAAAAAGAAGACATTAATTCATTAAGATTTTTTATAAATAAAGCCTTTGAAGAAAGTTTTATAATAATTTTTAAAATGGGTGCTTCATGTGGTCACAAGTGTTGATGAAAATTTATTGTACATTCATACTTTATGTGACAAAAAAGGAGAAAATAAAATAAGGATCGAGCAAAGGAACCCACTTAGAATTCCCTAGTTACATAATCATGTATAATCATGCATCTCATTAATTTCAAACGCTTGAATTCTTAAGGTAAGAGAAAGGGCTTGGTGCTATTCCCTAGAAAAAGCAACCTCTTCATGGGATAACTCAAAAAGATAAATGCAAAATGCATTATAAGGCTTGTTTTACATGCTATCATTGATTATTTGGAGATTATTATGTCATTGCTGAGCAAGTAAAGCATACGATCCATGCACTTGAATGGAAAATCTCAAAGTAAAGTATAAAGATTTAAAGCTTAAGTAGAAGTAAAGAATCTTGTCAATGAGACATAATGAATCCTATTGCACATATGAAGATGTGCTCAAGGTAGCATGACTTGAATAAGACAATATCTTGTCAATAAGACAATATAAATCATATTGCACATACAAAGATGTGTGCAAGGTAGCATGAACTTGAATAAGTTTGGGGAAAGGAAAATAAATTTTTAACTTAGAAGGAAAATATTGCAATGCGTGATTTGAATAATCAAAGTGCATAAGGAGTCTCGAAAGGAAGTTAAAAGTGGACGCAAAGGAAGAAGAAGTTGTGATATAAAAATCTAGAATTTACAAAGTTGTGAATGTAATATGCAACTATAAGATACAAATAATTATGTTATTTGAACTTGATTTGATTGTGATTCTATAATTTGAGATCTTAAATCTCTATACTAGAACATTAGAATTTTGATGTACTCATTGTGAGAAAATTTTGTAGCCTTTTTAAATAAAAGTAATCCTTTAATAATTTCATGCATTAACTTTGCATTTTGAATATATTTTGAATTGATTGCACTTCTTTGCAGTTGCAACTCAAGAAACCTAAAAGTTAGCTACATCATTGACAATGCAAGCACTACTAGAGTTTGAGTGTTTTCTCTAAGACATACCATTTTGAATCATCCACATTTTGAAATATTTCTAGAGGAATGAAAAATTGGATTTCCTTAATCATAAATTTCACTCAAAATTATTGACTACAATTTATCATTCTTCATTGCATGTGCAATCTTCTTTTTCATTTTCTATTTCACTTTTAATTTTTGGAGTTGACGAAATGGAAAGGTCCTTTGACATGCCAAAAGTGTAAAAATTCATTGTAATAGCATATGGAAATCTCCACCATCAAGCATAGAGAAAACATTGCCATAGTGGGTGTCTCTATTGTCAAAACTACCAACACATGCTCCACCATCAAGCATAGAGCATGCATAATCATAGTGGGTATCTCTATCATCAAGGCTACCATCACATGCATCATCATGGCATCCCTATCGTAGTTAGGTGTGGTAGTACAATGATAATCCAAAAAACCCTCCATAGATATGACTCTCTCTATGTCATCCTCTATGCAATGAGCATAGCATCTATTAATGTCCTATGTACAAGGAGAGTTTCCATACACATCACAAAAACAAGAAGCATATCCAATAGTGTCTGTAAGGGATCACTATAATGCACAACACTCTGATCAATACATGTCAAATCCTCATGTGCATAGCTATCACCACATGTCTATTCTGCCCACGTATCAAGGTACAATCCTCAAGACCATCATAAGCATGATCCTCATCAACCCTAGACTCCAATAAGGTATCCACACATGAAGTGGTCTCATAAAGCTCACAATCATACACTTTCCACCTCGAGCTCCAAAAAGCATCATAAACCAGATTCACATATGTAGTCCATAGACCATCCAAGTGTCCATAGGTGAATCCCTAGTATGGTTGTCCACACCAATCAATGTGTGTGTAACACCTACCAATCAGCTCCATAGCATATATGGATTCCACCATCTCATGTCCCCCAATATCTCTTGAGGATGACTCTATATCAACCCAAAGAAAAGATAAGTCACCACAAGAAACTTGGTGCCAATCCACGTGTACGTTACCCATAACTATCATCAATGCATCACTAAGCCAAGTGTGAAGAGTCTTCGAGGAAGGTGAAAGGGGCTCGTTCACATAACCATCAACAAGCTATGAATTTCTAGCCATCACAAAGCTCATCATTAGCTCACAATGGGCCACCAAATCAACAAATGTGAAAGTTTCCATCATAGGAAAAAGATCTATGCATGTTGAAACACAATCGACACATGAGATAGTGCCCAAAACTTCTTACACTTAAGTGTATGGATTCACAATCACTTGCTTTTCAAAAATTTCAGCAAGTGTGTTGTCCCTAAGGATACCCTCAATGAACTCACAAAGGCCCACATAATCATAGTCCATGTAATGACCAAAAGGTTGAGTGGGCAGGTAACCTCTTTTATCCTTATGATATCCAAATATTTCAACATGAGTTGAAGCTTTCCATCCCCTATCAAGCATGAAGTATAGCCAAGAATGGGTACCACCAACTCATTCATTTCTATCTTGCTTATCTTAACAAACTTGCCCTTGTGATTGACCCTTTGGGTATACATGTGGAAAAGTCCCACCAACACCATGATCTCATCAAGATAATGTCCTCATCAATTTGTACAATACTTTGAGATACTTGCATGAAGTCTTTGTCTAATCTTTGCACAAAACCCTGTATACTTTCCTTATCTTTGTTATTGGGGATGAAAAAGGAAAGGTACCAATATCTCTCCATATAGCTAAATAGAGAGTTCTCATGTGAAAATACCATACATCAATCTCTAAAGCACTTTTGCTCTTGGGTGGTCACAAAGTGTTGCACAACACCATATGCCAAATTTGACCAATACCAATCATATTTGTGCATTTCCTTCATCCACCAAGATCTAGCTCTTCCCTTGAAATAACAAGTCACTTTCTTCACTTTGTGAACTCACCACAAGGAAAGGCATGAAAATAGGCATCCCAATTACGAATCCAATCCTTGAGTCCCATGAAATTGACACCTTCACCATCAAATGAAAAAAATGTTTGTGCGAAGTTTTGAACCATAAACTATCCACTTGATTGACTGCTTTCCATTTAGCTCTAAACCCTCTTGATTGAATTAGGGTTTAGCACTTTGCTCTATGTGGTCAAAAGCTGCCAAAACATCAAATAGGCAGTATTTTACTCTTACAGACTCTAAATTTGAGCTTTAGTTTGCCATGTCAGTAATGAAAAGAGGAATGCGTGTGCCACCCTAGATCCCACTCTAGATGTGTGCTATACCTCTATTTTTTGAGATTTGTGCCGCAAGCTCATTTTTAGTACACCACTTAAACGAACCCCGATTTGCGTGATCTTTGGGTCATTGGAATGCTCTTGATGAGCAGATCAAGGACGTTAAAAAATATATTTGAAAAGTCAACTATCCCTATTGACCAAAGTTGACCAGAGTGGAAAAGTCAACTACTTTGAGTTGACATGTCGTCAAATGGTCTTCAAACTGGGCATGCTTGGGATTTTTGGAAAGCTCTTGATATGTATTTTCATGATGTGTAATCACTTGTTGTGATCAGCACCAAGATTTATGACTGAGCCACACTTTTGTACACATTCTTAGAAAATTATGCGGTAGGTAATCTTGAAGTTGATCGCATTTTTGAAATCTGATTCAAGGGATAAATAGCTTGTTAGAAATATCTCAAAAGAGACTATCATAGGGGTCATTTTAATAATGACTGAATTTGACCCTAGTGCACAGCTTGTATATAGCCAAAATTGACCCGCAAAAAAGTTCAAGTGTGCAAAGCCTGATCACCAATGATATTCTCAAGGTCCATAAGCATATATTGGCCCAAGGATAGCATTTGACATTGAATTTGATAAAAATTCAGCATGACCTTTGGGCATGTAGAATCGAATCGCAATCCTTAATACTGATCCAACACATACTGGCAATCAATGCCTTAATGCATAGGTAACTTTGCATACCCTTAGTCATAATCCAACACATACAGGGAACTAACACCTCAATGCATAGGTAACTTTGCATAACCTTAGCCATTATCTAACACATACAGGCAATCAATGCCTCAATGCATAGGTAACTTTGCAAACCTTAGCCATAATGCAAGTGATTCTAAATCACTTCAATTTGCATATGAAGTCAAGAATATGCCTAATTATCTCTAAGCAATTTTATCCTAAGGCAACCACCATGATTAATTATTACAGCTTAAGATTTTTTTTTGAATCTAAGCTGATTTAATAGAATACACGACAAAGGTTTATCCTTTTGGACCACTCAATTGAATTCACTCAATGTCTAATGGTCAAAAAAGGCATAGGCCATAATTAAATAACCATTTTCTTTTCTCTAGTATAGAAAATTAATTAATAGAGAGAATCATATCTTTAACTAAATAATGTTCATTTGAATTCAAACTTAAAAAGATACAATTTGTACTTTAAATTTCAAATTTGAATTAAGATATGTAAACTTACATTTATATGTGGTCTTGAGGTTGATGTGTATACTATAGGGTTAGTGTAGAGCTCCCACTTACATAAGAGATCCATGAGTTTTTTTTGCCATGAATTTAGTACCCAAAATGCCCAAATGTGATGTACACTAGCCATAATAACTAGGCTGTAGGGTACTATAGCATGTATGGTACTTGTAATACTATTGTAAGGCTTAATAAAGGAAAAGTAATAGAATCTATACCTCCTAGAGTGAGCCATGGGAAAAATGAAGGGAGATGGTCCCATTTTATAGCACAGCCTAGCCTAAATGCATGCATAACTACCCTTAACAAGTGGCTATTGGTCTAGCCCATCATGCAACTAAAATTTTATTATGTGCAAGTAGAGTGAAGTGTGGGCTCATCCTGATGGTTGATCTAAAGATCTTGTGGGACAGGCTTGAGTTTATTGTGGCTAGACTAAGGCTTGAGATATGTGTGAGCCCCCTTTTGCTAAAGTGAACTAATAGAGGTATGCACAATACCCAATTTTGGTGAAACTACTTACCGTTTACCACCCTTCTTTACTACTTATGGTTTTAGACTTTCCACTTTACAAATTCACCCTTGGTTTCCACCATACCATGGTTTTGCAACTTTAGTCTTTTTAGCCTTTGTAATTTAATTTATTAATGTGCACACACCTTATTAAGGTGAAATTTATTTATTTTCTTGGGAATAACCATAATATTTTTAGTTGGATATATACGCTAAGGTAATTGGCACATGTTGGACTCATTTTTAGGGTCCATTTTTCTAAATTCCATCATCTTCAATTTATTACCTAATATGATTGGGGTTGCATACATGTGCACATATTATGCCCCCATAGCTCAATTTAAAATTTTCAGGCTTAAAAATCTTGGTACACTCTACTACAAATTATTTATATATGCTAAATAATTTATTTGTAAAGCTTTTAGAAGGGAACCTCATCATCTTCTGAACCTAAAGAGATCACTTCCACATCAGTATCCACGTTGTCAAAACCTGGTTCCTTTTCCCCCACATTGTCAAAACCTCCTTATCAAAAGAGCCAACCACCCCAATGGGCTAAAAATTGGTAACCCCAATCCACCCTTAAATGAGTTCCTCAAACTTCACTATCCATGCCACCTCAACCGACCCAACAAAAGATCCACATTATGAGCTACCCTAAAATGGATACCTACATGCTTACTTCAAGGTCAAGGCTACTACATGGGTAACCATTGGGTTTGGATACCTCTGCAAAAATATGTACCATAGTCTCACTACTAGGCCAACTCCCAAGTCTTGTCAGTGGTGGTCACAGGCTCTAAAGGCTCAAAATCAAACAAGGGGAATAAAATTTTAGATGGACCTTCACCATCATTACCTTAGAAAATTTAGATCCCTAAAAGGTACCCAAAGTCAACAAGTACCTCAAAAAGGAAAACACCTTGGGAAGCTTCTACTTCTTTACAAGCAGAACTCGGATTACTACAAGCACCACCTCCAATGCTCATTCATGAGGAAAAACCCATAAGCCCCATCTGATCTTATGAAAGCTCCTTACCACCCTTGAAGTTGGAAATAAATGAGCCATAATAAGCAACAAGGTGTGCCTCTAAACAACTAACATTGATGGAGCAAAGTTGGAGAGGATGGTTAAGTAAGACCTATAACACCTTTCCAGATATAAAGGTATGCCATGAAGTAGAAAGGGGGAAAAACATGCTATTTACTACACTTCTATGCCCACATTTTTGCTCCCTAACAATTTTCATGCACATACAGGGAGGGATCTTGTTGGGAAAAGCTAGCCCCATAACAATATTTCTTGCATCAACATGTACAACAAGATAGCACATATGTATACACAAAACAAAAAATATTTTTTTTCTTAAAAAAAAGACGATGAGATAGAGCACAATTTAAATAAATAAATTTTTAAAAAAAGGATGAGAGGGAGAGAGAGAGAGAGAGAGAGAGAGAGAGAGAGAGAGAGAGAGAGAGAGAGAGAGAGAGAGAGAGAGAGAGAACAAATAAAACTCTATCTTGTATATTAAGCGTGCACTTTTCATCATGGATTGATACGGATGCCCCTAACCTGGACACGGATTTTATGGATTGGTACTATCAAGAGGCATCAAGTATTCGTCTTTCCAAACCCACTCATGCTATTTTTATACACCATTAGGAGAGCGATGTTGTGGAACTACCTATGTTGACTTATTTTATTTACAATTTCTTTCCATTACACATGCTTTGCCTATGAGTGTCACATGCTCTCTATAGCATCCTACTTATGCTAGCATTGTAGAACTTACTTTAGGCGCTATGGGATGGGACTCCTTCACAAGAGAAGCCCCACAAGGACATGATGACCTGAGTGTGCTTTACCCAGTCAATGGATCCTATCAAGTAAGTAATGCCCAAGAAAAACTTGTGAAATGATGGAGAAAGGAAAGACATTATGCACTCACACCATCATTCTATGAAATCATGTGTTCAAAGTAACATAGTTTAATCTAAGGAGAGGGTGTTGTGTAAATACTAGAGAAAAAACATAGATATAAGGAAGGGGGGTGACAATCATTTTTAAAGGTATCCCTAAAAGCTTAAATAGGGGGGGTGTTATCATCTTATGAGAATCATATATAGGGGGTTTTCTTGAGGTTGATGCACGTAGGTGACATCCCCCTTTTTTGTGAGTGAATCCACCAGGCTCTCCATCTTCCACCCTCTTCCCCTTTTTTGTGAGTAAATAGGGGGGCTGTTATCATCTTATGAGAATCATATATAGGGGGTTTTCTTGAGGTTGATGCATGTAGGTGACATCCCCCTTTTTTGTGAGTGAATCCACCGGGCTCTCCATCTCTCTCTCTCTCTCTCTCTCTCTCTCTCTCTCTCTCTCCTTCCTTTCGCTCTCCCTCCCTCCTTCCCTCTCACTCTCCCACCCTCCCTTCCATCTTCCCTCCCTCCTTCTCTCTCCCACCCTCCCTTCCATCTTCCCTCCCTCCCTCTCTCTCCCGCCCTCCCTCTCCCACCCTCTTCCATTTCTTGCCCTCTCCCTCTCCCACCCTTCCTATGCATAATGTCTCCTTCCCTCTCTCACACCATTCTTCAACCCTTCTCTCTCCCTTTCTCCCTCTATCTCTCTTCCACCTCTCTCTCTCTCTCTCTCTCTCTCTCTCTCTCTCTCTCTCTCTCTCTCTCTCTCTCTCTCTCTCTGTGACCTCATATTTGCACGTGATTGCATAGCATTGCATGTCTTGCATGATGCCTCTGCATGTTAATACTCTTTTCATGTTCTTGCATGTTCTTGCATTTAATTGCATTTGCATGTTCTTGCATTTAATTGCATTTGCATGTTCTTGCATTTAATTGCATTTGCATGACATTGCATGCTCTTTATTATTCTTTTTCATGTCAATGCATGTATACTCCATTTCATTACATTGCATAGCATGGAATGACATTGCATTTGGATGTTATTACATGTGCATGTCATTGCAACTACTTTCCCTTTGCATAGTGTTGCATGTCATTCGTAGGGCCTTTTAGTAGAGAGAGAAAAAGGAGCACATCCAATCAGGAAGAAGGCAATGTTACGTTGAAAAATAGGTTATTTCTTTTTTCTAAATCCAAAAACTCTTCTTTCTCATCTCAAAATGTACTCTACTTACACTTGATAGTCACTTTTCACACCGGAATGCATTAAACACACCTACACTTTTGTAGGGAGGGAAACTTCTATTCGAATCCATGTATTAAATAAACCTTTTTGCAAAGGAGGAAAAATTCCCTCCCTCTCTCAAACTTCCTCTTGGCCTTAAACAATATCTCACGCTCATTTCATTTCCTCTACCTTCTTTTGCACTCCATTTTTTGAAACTTCAGGCTTTCGTACTCCATTCCTTCTTGAAACGATGGGTAGCAAATCTCATTTTATATCATCAAAATTTTGCCCCACTAATGCCATCATAGATGATTCAATTCCTAGGGCAAGGAGACCAAGATCATCAGTGTTTGCTATACTTGTATCCAACTCTCTCAATGCGCAAAATCAGTGGACTGAAGTGCTAATCACCCAGGACACATGGGTCCTTATGCAGTCAAGGAAGAAAAGAAAGACAAGCAACAAGAATACATTTAGGGTGTCATGGAAAGGAAGAGTAAAAGACTTCAAGATAACATAATTAATCAAGAGCCTTTTGTTTGATGCAGTACTTTCAAAAATTAATACAATGTATACTATTTTCCAAGACACATTACTTGAGTGAGAATAGAACAGTTGAAAACATTACATTATAAAAAAGGATTTCTCACTACATAATCTTGTACAAAGTCTTTTGATTTGTACAATCCATCTAAATATGGAATCAATTGTTCTTCCAAATAAACATCATCTGCATTACCTTCGAAAGGAAAGGGTGATATCCATGTTCCCATGGGATTGTACATAGCCTTCTCAGGGGTATCATCAATTAATAATGTATTTGTGGGATTATACAGGTGTTGGATATCCACATAGCACTTCATAAAGTAAGGGTAGCCCAGGTTTGTTGGGATGAAAAACACCTGGGTCAATGTAACAGTGCCTTTGGTCATATACAAAACACAATTCTATTTCCTCAATCTTAGATTCTCTCAAAACTAGCGTGACAAGAGGCCTCAAATTTTGCGTCATCATTGAGGACCAGATGGCCAATCTAAAGTGCTTAGTTACGAAGTTGATAAATTGATACAGTTTGGGCCTTAGCATGACATGCATTTCTTTGACTTTGTAATTCCCTGTAGCACTTGGTCCAAAGCTCTTCGACTGTATTTTGAGCAGCAATCCATTAACATCCAAGATAATAAGCCTCCTCAGTGTCTGGAAACCATTATTGACATGATTCTAACCTGTCTGAATATGATTGAAGCTTATAATCATTGTTAAGGGGACAAAAACAGCTAATAGAAACAATTCTTTAAATTGAGTTGGTTACATTACATCAGGTAAATTAGGCTTGGGATCTTCATCAAGCTTGGGATCCTCACTACCCTTGGCATCCTCATCAGACTTAGGCTCTTTATTGTTTGCCTCTCCCTACTAGGTCCCACCTCGGCCTCTGCAGTCTGCTTCTCGTCTGTTTTCTATTCAGGCTTTGGCTCTGCCTCTTCAACTTGCTCTACCTCATGAGCCTTGGGATGTTTAATGTTAACCTCCACATTGGACCTTGGCTCTGCCTTTATGTGCTCAGAGGGATTTGGCTCGTCCCCTATAGCTTGAAGGAGCACCTCGATTTCTGTAGAATCGAGGAATTCTGGCTGGTCTCCTCAGACATCTCTGTGCTATTCTTTAGTATTAATCATATCATGGTCACTCTGTAGTACTGCTCCACACAGTTCCTATCATAATTCTGTAATGCGGTGTGAAAAAACAAAATTCACAATGTCAGACCGCAAATCTAGCTAAATCAATGTCCACCTGATGATTCTTCCACTTACCTTGGACATGAAGGGATTCATGGAGAAGAGACTCTGGAGAATATATTTTGCATGTATCATCGATCTCCATCCACACAGGAGTGTGAGTCTCCTTGTTTGAGCACTTGAACAGGCTTGACCTCTGATTTGTAGAGTTCATTGTCTCTATATAGGGAACCAAGAACATGAAGAAGCCTTTTTATACACCTGCATAATAAATAAGCTTTCACAATAAGATACATTGCCAACTTCAAGGAGCCATAGATACTAGAGAAAGGTGCTTTGAATGTTTACTTACAGGCCTAACTCAAGATGTGATCTTGGTACTGAATTAAGAGTCCACACGATTCTCTTATCCAATTCTATAACGGCAAGGCTCCAATGGTTCCTGCAAAAGCAAAAATATCTAAAACTAAGGCATCCCCTATCTATTAGAAGTATATAACTAACAAGATAGAGGAGTAACATACCCTGATTTGTATGGACAAATTAATACGATAACCTCCAGCATGTTCAAATAGGTGAACCACTTTTGAATCTCTTGCTGGGAAGTACTCCTTCTTCATAGTAGTGGTGCCAGCTGAGAGTTGAGAATAAACACCTCAGAGTGGCTCTCACGTGGAAGCTGGCACTTTATTAAACTGCAAAATCAAGGGTAACTCATTGAGGAAAAAGGGAAGAACTAAAGACGAAAGTACCATATCATCAGAAAATGCAATTCGGATACCTACTTTAAACAGACGTATAGGATAGTATCTATGATCTATGATGTCCTCTCCATCAAAGTTCTAATATCCACGATGTTAAGAGAGAGCTGTCGCTCACCAGCTTCCATATTCATGAAGATAAAAATGCCCCTCTACAAGCTCCTTAGTATCTCTAGGTTGACTGACTCCAACTCTTTTGTTTCTTTGATGTACTGTTCGTGGAGATTATTTGGGTTTGATTTTACTTGTTGATCCTTGTCTTTTCTTGCCTTCTGCTCTTCCTCCCATCTGGCGTCCTGTTCTGCCCCGGCTCTTGTGTTAATATCATGTGTAATATCTGCAATTTTTATTTCCTGAGGAGCTCTTGCTGGTGGAATCATGAGGATGTCTTTCATTTTTGGGTCTATAAGCTTTGTAGGGTGTAGAAACTTCTCATACCTCCACATAAGCCTCTTCAGTGTCTCACTATCCTTGGGCATTATAGTCATCCTATGTACATGGGAACACACAACACATAGGTCATTGAAGTACTCTATGAGAAAGTCTTCAGCAGCCTCATGTAGACAGAGCAAGGTTGTCCTCTCCAGTTCTCACATATCGACCTGCACACCCTCTGGAACGGGAGCTTGGGAACACATAACTCCACACAATTCTGTGCCTTCCTAATCTCCTTCAGAATGTAGTGAGAATCTCCTTGTTCTAGCCTACTTTAGAATATGAATAGGTTTTCCTTTCCTTGGCTTCTTTTGTGTGAGAGGCAGCCTTTGCTCCCAATCCAGGCCCCTTACTGTCTCCTTGCAGTGGCCTTTGTTCTCGCCATGATCTACCAATTAGCATGGTAGAAAGAGACATAACACAATCTCTCTCTCTCTCTCTCTCTCTCTCTCTCTCTCTCTCTCTCTCGATGCGTGTGCGTGTGCGTGTGTGTGTGTGGTGTGTGTGTGTGTTTCTGTATGTCCTATGTTAGACCGCACCAGCGAGGCCTTTATAATAATAAGTGCGATTTGGCACGATATCAAACAAGCATTAGACATGCAAGCGCCATATTGCGCCAAATCGTAAAAATACCTCACTCTGTGTGTGTGTGTGTGTGTGTGTGTGTGTGTGGATGTCATGTAAGTATATATGTGTGTGCGGTTTGGCATGATAAAGCTCTTCAAAGTGCCTTATCGTGCCAAATCGTAAAAACGTCGCTCTCTCTCTCTCTCTCTCTCTCTCTCTCTCTCTCTCTCTGTGTGTGTGTGTGTGTGTGTGTGTGTAGCATTACTGGATGTGTATGTCTGTGTTGTATTTGTTTCTCCGTGTGTGTGTGTGTGTGTGTGTTTCTCCTTTGCATGAGTGTGTGTGTGTGTGTGTGTGTGTGTGTGCATGTGCGTGCATGAGTGTGTGCAAGAGAAACACATACCAAAGCTGTCCGTGGGGCTTGATGAATTGTTGTCGTGGTCGATGGATCGCTGTCGTGTTGCTCGATGGATCTGTCTCTGTCTCTGTCTCTCTCTCTCTCTCAAGCACACCGTTACAAATAGAATAAAAAAAGAGTCATTTAATATTCACAAACCCCATGTGTCAATTGTCAACATCACACATGTTTGTTATTACTACACACGTGGGCTCATTTAAAGTTATTTAATCCTCACGCCACTATTAACGGTTCTCGTATTTGTGTGTGTGTGTGTGTGTGTGTGTGTGAGAGAGAGAGAGAGAGAGAGAGAGAGAGAGAGAGAGAGAGAGAGAGAGAGAGAGCATCTCGATTTTTTAGGAACCCACAGACAGAGAGAGATTCTAGAGAGCGACAGACATAAAGAGAATCTAGCATCCATGCCCATGTAGCCAGAAAGAAAATGGCAACACGTAAGTTTGCTTGCTCCTCTCTTTCTCTCTCTCTCTCTCTCTCTCTCTCACACACACACACACACACACACACACACACACACACACACTCAGATACGCAAACACACAGACATGCATGCACAGACAGACACAATCTTTCACACACACATACACACACACACACACACACACACACACATAGACATGCATGCACAGATAGACACAATCTTTCACACACACACACACACACACACACACACACACACACACTTAGATATGCAGACACACAGACATGCATGCACAGACAGACACAATCTTTCACACACACACACACACACTCAGATACGCAGACACACAAACATGCATGCATAGAGAGACACAATCTTTCATACACACACACACACACACATGGACACACAGACATGCAAGAACAGATAGACACAATCTATTTATGTCGCTCTCTCACTCTCTCTCTCTCTCTCTCACACACACACACACACACACATAGAGAGAACTGTATACAACACAGACACACATACAATACACTCACAAAGAGAGAGAGAGAGAGAGAGAGAGAGAGAGAGAGAGAGAGAGAGAGAGAGAGAGAGAGAGAGAGAAGTTTGTGCAGTTGCGCGCGATATGGCTCTTGTAAGGGTAATGGAGGTGCTTTATCGTGCCAAATTGCACACACATACAAACATATACATATACACTTATATCACATCCACAAACACAAAAAAAAAACCATATACAACACAGCCACACACATACAGTACACCCACAACACAGACACACACATACTGTACACCCACAACATAGACACACACATACAATACACCCACAACAAGAGATAGATAGAGAGAGAGAGAGAGAGAGAGAGAGAGAGAGAGAGAGAGAGAGAGAGAGAGAGAGAGAGAGAGAGAGAGAGAGAGAGAGATTTAGAGATAGTCAAAGAGAGATAGATAAAGATTTAGGGAGTTAGTCAGAGAGAGAAAGAGTGAGAGATAGAGATAAAGTGTTAGAGAAAGAAATTTAGAAAGAGTTAGAGTGTGTAATTTGTGCATTTTGGTGCGATATGGCTCCTGTAAGGGTACTGGAGGTGCTTTATCGCACCAAATTGCACACACACACACATACACATACACCCACATACATATACACTTATATCACACACACACACACACACACACACACACACACACACACACACACACACACACACACACACACACACACAATAATAATAATAACAACACATAGACCCACACATACACTACACCGAGAGAGAGAGAGAGAGAGAGAGAGAGAGAGAGAGAGAGAGAGAGAGAAATTTGTACAGTTTGGCGATATAGCCCTTGTAGGGGTAATGGATTTTCCTTATCGCGCCAAATTGCACAAATACAATAAGGGGTTACTCCCCTTTTCTAATTCATGCCAGTGTCTTACTTCTCAGAAAAAAGAAAGCTTAAGCAGGGAGTCATTGCGCTGGATCCTGAGTTTAGTGTTGCGAGTAGGAGCAACATGCGAATGAAGTCTGCAAAGCGGTTGATGAGCACAAAGAAAAGATCTATTGACTTCACCACCACTGACGACCCTGCAGAAGTTATGGCAAGGATAGATGAGCCACAGCTTGTGAGAGGACAGACAGAAGATCAAGAGTTTCCAACTGTGGAGCCGAGAGAATCAAGTTACCCCATTTACTTCGTAAAAGATCATAGTGATGAAGAACCCAATTCAGAAGGCCAGGATGTGGAGGCAGATGAACAAGAGAAATCAGGTGTTCTTAGTCTAGTGTCCCTTTCTAAGCGACCTGCTCGCTAGAGTCTCTCTGTTAAGAGGGATTTTGATTTCTCAACGGAGGCTAAGGAAGAGATGCCGAAGAGGAAGAAGTAGAGAAGAAGGATCAACGTCTTAGCACTAACATGAAGGAAAAGAAGGAAGAATTTTTTTGAGAGCAATGATCTAGCTCTAATTGATGAGAAACTCTTCGATTTTGTCTATAATGCGGTGAAGACTTTCACATTATTACAGAGATGTTTAATAAGCCTTTGCAATCAAGTGGAGTCCATTTTGCATCAGCATGCAGAGTACCTATCAAAATACAAGGACGATTTCAAAAAATTTGTATCCAAAGGAAGGCTGCTGCTAAACAATTTGGCTTATGTGCACTTGCTGGATTGTGCACTGAGCAGGAAGGCAAACAGTTTTCTATACAAGAAGTACCAGGAACTACCATCCTTCTACAAGCCTTCTTGGTGTACCTTGCACTTAAGTTGTTGGCTGTTATATGAGCCATTTGGATTCCTCTGCTGCCTATAGTGCCTCTATAAAGACCTTCCTGAAATGGGTGAAGAACTACTGTATATGAAGGTACTATCCAAGATGAAATTCCCCCACAAAATTCCCCCAGAAGATAGGTTACTCTCCGAGGAGGCAGAACTTGAGGAAGATATTGAGTTAGTACAAGAGGAAGAGGATTCGAAGTCGATGGATATTGTTGCTCCAAAGACGTCAACAATACAGAGACCACCGGGGGATGTAGATCTCTTCAAAGTGGAGTGTGGTCTAGTATTGCCAATGCTGCCAGAATTCGTTATTGATAACAAACGAATTGTACTGTTGGCTGACATTCATAATATTTTCAGCCTGAGGGAGGATTTTGCTTTATCTGCTATTGCCAATTTTCAGGAAGAGGGTAGTGGTTTTGTCTCGAAAGATGATCCAGATGACTTAGCATTGGAGGAAAATTATAATAGTAAAGAGTGCCTCCGTATTTGTTTGGGCAAAGCATAGAAATTCAAAGAGGATGGATTTGTGCCAGATTATGATAAAACCTTCATGGAGCTGCAGGCCAAATATGGCTTTGATAAGTTGAATGACTCCACAAAGGAGTTTATGAACAAAGTAGGAGAACCCAGATTCTGTTGTATAAGCTTCTCATTGTATTTGAGTGGACAAAAAAGCAATATCTCTCCAATCTTGTGAGAGCTAAAATAGGATATTATATTCCATGTGCATAGATGCTTCTAAATTTTCTATTGGCTTAGCCAAGTGAACACAAACTAGACTATCCTATAAGTTTTGCTAGCCGAAAATTATGTGAGGCGGCTGAGATAAACTATACCACCATGGGACATGAAAGATTAGTTATGGTGTATGCGGTGAAGAAATTTTAGCATTACCTATTAGCTAATAAGTTTGTTTTCGATGTTGACCATCAAGCCTTATTATACCTTATTAATAAATCATGTCCTAGGTGATTATTAATCCTTCTTGAATTTGATTTTACAGTGATTGTGAGACCTGACAAAAAACATGTCATGATTGATGATCTATCTCGTGTACCTAATGGTGAAGCACCAATTGGAGTAGATGATGATCTACCTAATGCTACACTATTCAAGGTTAAAGCAATAAGAATTGGAGTAGATGATGATCTACCTGATGCTACACTATTTAAGGTTGAAGATATATTAGAGTGGAGTGAGAAAATCATTAACTTTCTAGCCAATGGTTTTCCAGAACTAAAGGAGTTAAGGTGAGATCTAGTAAGGAATTTGCTAAAAGAAGTTAAGATGAGATCTAGCAAGAAAATTTCTAAAAGAAGCGGAGCCTTACCAATTGATTACTGGAATCCTTTATAAAAGAAGTAAGGATAACATACAAAGATGCTTCCCCAAGGAGGATAAATACTTATACATCTTAGAAAAAGCACACTAAGGGTAGCTGTTGGACACTTTGCAACAACGGACATTATTGCTAGAAAGATACTTTAATCTCGGAATTGGTGGCCCATGCTTTTTAAGGATTGTGCATTATTTGTTAGAGGATGTGACAAGTGCCAATGATGTGACACTTTGCAGTGGACATTACTACAAGAAAGATACTTCAATCTAACCACGTTTTTTAAGGATTGTGCATTATTTGTTAGAGGATGTGATAAGCGCCAACGATGTGCCAAACCACAAAAAAAGGACATGATGCCTTTGCATCCTATCAAAGTTTTAGAACCCTTTATAAAATGGGGCATTAGTTTTGTGAAATCCATCAATCTAGCCGCACATGTAGCACACAAGTAAGATACATTTCAAGAGCTATAGACTATGTCACAAAATGGGCCGAAGTAAGAGCTTCGAGGTGGCATAGATGTTGTGGCCACAACTAAGTTTCTTGACGAGAACATTATTATCTATTTTAGCTAACCTTTTGAAATGGTAAGTGACCAAGGAGAGCACTTTAGGTCATCCAAACTGATGCAGACACTCAAACATATGGAAAGGAAGAGATTGAAGCGTTCCAAAGCATTTAAAAACTCAGATGCCATAGAAGCACAAAACAAATGGAGAGAACAAAAGATTTTTATTAATCATCATTGGACAGATAGATGTAACACATAAGTCTTTTACAATGTATCTTTCCATTCTAATGACTTTGGCAATTCCACTGAATCTGGCTTTTGTTTATACCTTAGAAAACGGTGTTTGCTATACTCTTCTAGTTCCTCTGGGTTCTCTATGCCTAGAGACAATGCTACTGTAGCATATGTATGAAAGTAACCCCTTTGCTTGCCGCTAGCATAACCAGTGTAGCATATGTTCTCTATGCCTAGAGACAATGCTACTGTAGCATATGTATGAAAGTAACCCCTTTGCTTGCCGCCGGCATAACCAAGGTAGCATCCAAAAATTTCTAAGGCAGTAGACTTCTCTATCAAAATAATCTTCTCATAACTCTTAGGAATAATCATTGCACTTTGGAACATGGACAATGTCTTGAATACAAAATTTACAACTTTCCCTTCCTAGCTCATGGCATTGTGGTAGACTATAATTTTTGCCTTAGACAATCTGCTTAGATAGTGAGAGAGAGCTGCGTCTCGGCCATAATACTCCCTTTTATGCGGCTGCAAGAATTTGTCTTTGACTTCAAATGTACTCTGCAAAACAAAATAATTAAGGAAACACGTCTACATATCAAATTCACAAAGAGAGAGAGAGAGAGAGAGAGAGAGAGAGAGAGAGAGAGAGAGAGAGAGAGAGAACCTGAATCTCATCTATCATGAATAGTTGGTCTTGCCAAAGGTTGATAGATTTTTTAGTATCTTCTCCTGCTTTGTTCATAAACTCCTTTGTGGAGTCATTCAACTTATCAAAGCCATATTTGGCCTGCAGCTCCATGAAGGTTTTATCATGGCACAAATCCATACTCTTTGAATTTCTATGCTTCGCCCAAAAAGATACTGAGACACTCTTTACTATTATAATTTTCCTCCAATGCTAAGTCATCTGGATCATCTTTCAAGACAAAACCACTACCCTCTTCCTAAAAATTGGCAATAGCAGATAAAGCAAAATCCTCCCTCAGGTTGAAAATATTCTGAATGTCAGCCAACAGTACATAACGTTTGTTATCAATAACAACCTCTCGGAGCACTGGCAATACTAGACCACACTGCTCCACTTTGAAGAGATCTACATCCAATGGTCTCTCTATTGTTGACATCTTTAGAGCAACAATATCCATTGACTTTGAATCCTCTTCCTCCTGTACTAACTCAATATCTTCCTCAAGTTCTGCCTCCTCAAAGGGTAACCTATCTTCTAGGGGAATTTCATCTTGGATAGTACCTTTATATATAGTAGTTCTTCATCCATTTCAGGAAGGTCTTTATAGAGGCACTGTTGGTAGTAGAGGAATCCAAATGGCTCATATAACAGCCAACAACTTAAGTGCAAGGTACAAGGCTTGTAGGAAGATGGTAGTTCTTGGTACTTCTTGTATAGAAAACTGTTTGCCTCCCTGCTTAGTGCACATAAGCCTGATTGTTTAGCAGCAGCCTTCCTTTGGATACTAATTTTTTGAAATCGTCCCTGTGTTTTGACAGATACTCTGCATGCTGATGCAAAATGGACTCCACTTGCAAAGGCTTATTAAACATCTCTACAATAATGTGAAAGTCTTTAGCAGCTCCGCCGGTGTATTGTATGTGTGGGTCTGTGTGTTGTTATTGTTGTTGTTGTTGTGTGTGTGTGTGTGTGTGTGTGTGTGTGTGATATAAGTGTATATGTATGTGGGTGTATGTGTGTGCAATTTGGTGCGATAAAGCACCTCCATTACCCTTACAGGAGCCATATCGTGCCAAAATGCACAAATTACACACTCTTTCTCTAACTCTTTCTAAATTTCTTTCTCTAACACTTTATCTCTATCTCTCACTCTTTCTCTCTCTGACTAACTCCCTAAATCTTTATCTATCTCTCTTTGACTGTCTCTAAATCTCTCTCTGACTAACTCCCTAAATCTTTATCTATCTCTCTTTGACTATCTCTAAATCTCTCTCTGACTAACTCCCTAAATCTTTATCTATCTCTCTTTGACTATCTCTAAATCTCTCTCTCTCTCTTTGACTATCTCTAAATCTCTCTCTTTGACTATCTCTCTCTCTCTCTCTCTCTCTCTCTCTCTCTCTCTCTCTCTCTCTCGTTGTGGGTGTATTGTATGTGTGTGTCTGTGTTGTATATGGTTCTGTGTTGTATATGGTTCTGTGTGTGTGTGTGGATGTGATATAAGTGTATATGTATGTGTTTGTATGCGTGTGCAATTTGGCATGATAAAGCACCTCCATTACCCTTACAAGAGCCATATCGCGCGTAACTACACAAACTTCTCTCTCTCTCTCTCTCTCTCTCTCTCTCTCTCTCTCTCTCTTTCTTTGTGAGTGTACTGTATGTGTGTGTTTGTGTTGTATACGGTTCTCTCTATGTGTGTGTGTGTGTGTGTGTGTGTGTGTGTGTGTGTGTGAGAGAGAGAGAGAGAGAGAGAGAGAGAGAGAGAGAGAGAGAGAGAGAAATAGATTGTGTCTATTTGTTCTTGCATGTATGCGTGTCCATGTGTGTGTGTGTGTGTGTGTGTGTGTGTGCGCGCGAAAGATTGTGTTTGTCTGTGCATGCATGTCTATGTGTCTGCGTATGTGAGTGTGTGTGTGTGTGTGAAAGATTGTGTCTATCTGTGCTGCATGTCTGTGTGTCTACGTATCTAAGTGTGTGTGTGTGTGTGTGAAAAAGATTGTGTCTATCTGTGCATGCATGTCTGTGTGCCTGCGTATCTGAGTGTGTGTGTGTGTGTGTGTGTGTGTGGTGTGAGGATTAAATACGAGAACCGTTAATAGTGGCGTGAGGATTAAATAACTTTATACGAGCCCACGTGTGTAGTAATAACGGACACGTGTGATGTTGATAATTGACACGTGGGGTTTGTGAATATTAAAAATGACTCTTTTTTAATTCTATTTGTTGTGACGGTGCGCCTGAGAGAGAGAGAGAGAGAGACAGAGACAGATCCATCGAGCAGCACGACAGCAATCCATTGACCACGACAACGATTCATCAAGCCACCGATAGCTTTGGTATGTGTTTCTCTTGCACACAATCATGCATGCATGCACGCACACACACACACACACTCATGCAAGAACACACAGAGACACACACACACACAGAGACACACACACACACACACACTCATGCACGCACACAATGGGACACACACACACACACAATGAGAAACATATACAACACATACACATCCAGTAATGCTAGAGAGAGAGAGAGAGAGAGAGAGAGAGAGAGAGAGAGAGAGAGAGAGAGAGAGAGAGAGAGAGAGAGTTTGTGTGATGAACAGTACATCAAAGAAACAAAAGAGTTGGAGTCAATCAACCTAGAGATACTAAAAGGAGCTTGCAGAGGGGCATTTTTATCTTCGTGAATATGGAAGATGGTGAGCAACAGCTCTCTCTTGACATTGTGGATGTCAGAACTTTGATGAGGAGGTCATCACAAATCATAGATACTATCCTATACGTCTATTTAAAGTAGGCATCCGAATTGCATTTTCTGATGATATGGTACTTCCGTCTTTAGTTCTTCCCTTTTCCTCAATGAGTTACCCTTGTTTTTGCAATTTAAAAAAGAGCTAGTATCTATGGCTCCTTGAAGTTAGCAATGTATCTTATTGTGAAAGCTTATTTATTATGCACGTGTATAAAAAGGCTTCTTCATGTTCTTGGTTCCCTATATGGAGACAATGAACTATACAAATCAGAGGTCAAGCCTGTTCAAGTGCCCAAGCAAGGAGACTCACACTCCTGTGTGGATGGAGATCGATGATACATGTAGAATATATTCTCCAAAGTCTCTTCTCCATGAATCCCTTCATGTCCAAGGTAAGTGGTGGAAGAATCATCGGGTGGACATTGATTTAGCTAGATTTGCGGTCCGACATTGTGAATTTTGTTTTTTTAGACCGCATTACAGAATTATGATAGGAACTATGTGGAGTGGTATAGAGTGACCATGATACGATTAATACTAAAGAATAGCATAGAGATGTCTGAGGAGAACCAATCGAAATTCCTCGATCCTGCAGACGTCGAGGTGCTCCTTCAAGCTATAGGGGACGAGCCAAAGCCCTCTGAGCACATAGAGGCAGAGCCAAGTCCAATGTGGAGGTTAACATTGAACATACCAAGGCTGATGAGGTAGAGCAAGCTGAAGAGGTAGAGCCGAAGCCTAAAGAGAAAACAGACGAGAAGCAAATTGCAGAGGTCAAGGCAGGACCTAGTAGGGAGGCAAACAATGAAGATGCTAAGTCTAATAAGGATGCCAAGGCTAGTGAGGATCCCAAGCTTAAGATCCCAAGCCTAATTTACCTGATGTAATGTAACCAACTCAATTTTAGAATTGTTTCCATTAGTTGTTTTTGTCCCTTAACGATGATTATAAGCTTCAATCATATTCAGACTGATTAGAATCATGTCAATAATGGTTCCAGACCCTGAGGAGGGTTATTATCTTGGATGTTAATGGGATTGCTGCTCAAAAGACAGCCCAAGAGCTTTGGACCAAGTGCTACAGGGAATTACAAAGTCGGAGAAATGCATGTCATGCTAAGGCCCAAACTGTATCAATTTATCAACTTTGTAACTAAGCACTTTAGATTGGCCATTTGGTCCTCAATGATGACGCATAATTTTAGGCCTCTTGTCACGCTAGTCTTGAGAGAATCTAAGACTGAGGAAATAGAATTATATTTCGTATATGACCAAAGGCACTATTACATTAACCCAGGTGTTTTTCATCCCAACAAACCTGGGCTGCCCTTACTTATGAAGTTCTATGTGGATATCCAACACCCGTATAATCCCACAAATACATTATTAATTGATGATACCCCTGAGAGGCTATGTACAATCCCATGGGAATATGGATATCACCCTTTCCTTTTCGAAGGTAATGCAGATGATGTTTATTTGGAAGAACAATTGATTCCATATTTAGATGGATTATACAAATCAAAAGACTCTGTACAAGATTATGTAATGAGAAATCCTTTTTTGTAATGTAATGTTTTCAACTGTTCTATCCTCACTCAAGTAATGTGTCTTAGAAAATAGTATACATTGTATTATTTTTTGAAAGTACTACATCAAACAAAAGGCTCTTGATTAATTATGTTAAAAGAGTACATTCAAATTTGTAATGTCAAGTAGGAGTGTCATTAACAAGATAGACTTGATTAATTATGTCAAAAGAGTACATTGGAGTGGGTATTGTCAAGTAGGAATGATCTTGACTATGTTACCCAATTCTTTACATTGTATTAGTCGCTCCCTTCTAAGGAGGACCTTCTTTACATTGTATTAGTCGCTCCCTTCTAAGAAGGACCTTTCTTCCATTATGAATGAAATTAAAGTGTGCCGACATGTCTTGCAAGGATTCTTCGACAATATCCTTCCGTATGGCTGTTGTAAATTACATTTTTCTTGTATAGAAACAATTGTCACCAGTGTTGAAGCTTCATCAATCACTTCAATGTCTATGACTTTGTCATCCATTGCACTTGCGGCTTCTTGATCCATTGGTACCAACTCTCCATTGATGTAACAGGACCTGTTATACCAAAAGGACAAGAGAAAAGTTTGAGTTGCAATCATGTACTTTGCAACTACTGTCTCCAGTGCAATGTTACAATGGATATCGTCAAAAACTTTACTCGACCATCCCTCATCAAGAAGTCTTGCTAAGAGGAATGTGTCCAAATCTTTGCAGACAAGCATTGTTCTTGCTATCTTCACCTGACATAAGCTAAAAAGTTCCACAAACATAGTAATTGGTAGGTAAACAATAATTTTTACTACACGAGTTGGAATGCTCCCTCGTAGAGAGCGTTGCATGTCCTTGAAGAGTTTTCTCTTTGTTGACTCCATTATTGAGGGGTCTAGGATAGGCCAATCCATGTAGTTCCACTCACAGCTTGCAAAGGTAGCTCTGTAGCCAACCAATGTGTGCATGAACCGCATTCATAATTCCAATGATGCATTGAACTGGCTCCCACTCCTCATATGATGAGGGGTACACATCTGCAACCATAGATGTGGACAGTTTACACAGTTCATTAGACCATTATGAGAAAATGAAAGATTGACAAGCGATAGATTTACTTACAGTTTTGTCTATGTGAGGGAAATTTTATGTCATCTAGATTCTCAAGCACAAGCTCATTATACATATATATATGCTCCAGTAGGACTTCCTTGATGGTTGTTCTTCCAATCTCTATCTTGAAGTCTTTTACTCTTCCTTTCCATGACGCTCTAAATGTATTCTTGTTGCTTGTCTTTCTTTTATTCCTTGATTGCATAAGGACCCATGTGTCCTTGGCATTGAGAGAGTTGGATACAAGTATAGCAAACACTGATGATCTTGGTCTCCTTGCCCTAGGAATTGAATCATCTATGATGGCATTAGTGGGGCGAAATCAAGATGATATAAAATGAGATTTGCTACCCATCTTTTCAAGAAGGAATGGAGTACAAAAGCCTGAAGCTTCAGAAAATGGAGTGCAATAGAAAGTAGAGGAAATGAAAAGAGCGTGAGATATTGTTTAAGGCCAAGAGGAAGTTTGAGAGCGGGGGCATTTTTCCTCCTTTGCAAAAAGGTGTATTTAATACATGGATTCGAATAGAAGTTTTCCTCAATACAAAAGTGTAGGTGTGTTTAATGCATTTAGGTGTGAAAAGTGTAGGTGTGTTTAATGCATTTGGGTGTGAAAAGTGACTATCAAGTTTAAGTAGAGTACATTTTGAGGTGAGAAAGAAGAGTTTTTGGATTTAGAAAAAAGAAATAACCTATTTTTTAACATAACGTTACCTTCTTCCTGATTGAATACGCTCCTTTTTCTCTCTCTACTAAAAGGCCCTACGAATGACATGCAACACTATGCAAAGGGAAAGTAGTACCATGCAATGACATGCACATGTAATAACATCAAATGTAATGTCATTCCATGCAATACAATGTAATGTAATGGAGTATACATGCATTGACATGAAAAAGAATAATAAAGAGCATGCAATGTCATGCAAATGCAATTAAATGCAAGAACATGAAAAGAGTATTAACATCTAGAGGCATCATGCAAGACATGCAATGCTATGCAATCACATGCAAAAATGAGGTAAGAGCAGAGAGAGAGAGAGAGAGAGAGAGAGAGAGAGAGAGAGAGAGAGAGAGAGAGAAGGTGAAAGAGAGATAGAGGGAGAAAGCGAGAGAGAAGGGTTGAAGATGAGTGTGAGAGAGGGAAGGAGACATTATGCATAGGAAGGGTGGGAGAGGCAGAGGGCAAGAAATGGAAGAGGGTGGGAGAGGGAGGGCGGGAGAGAGAGGGAGGGAGGGAGGGAGAGGGAAAGGAAGGAGAGAGAGAGAGAGAGAGAGAGAGAGAAGGAGAGAGAGGGAAGAGGGTGGAAGTGGGAGATCCCGGGGGATTCACTCACAATAAAGGGGGATGTCACCTGCGTCCATGAACCTTAAGAACACCCCCTATATATGATTCTCATAAGATGATAACACCACCCCTATTTAAGCTTATAAGGATACCTTTAAAAATGATTGTCACCCCCTTCCTTATATCTATGTTTTTCCTCTCGTATTTACACACCCCCTCTCCTTAGATTAAACAATGTTTCTTTGAAAACATTATTTCATAAAATGATGGTGTGAGTGCATAATGTCTTTCCTTTCTCCATCATTTTACAAGTTTTTCTTGGGCATTCCTTACTTGATAGGATCCATTGACTGGGTAAAGCACACTCAGGTCATCATGTCCTTGTGGGGTTTCTCCTATGAAGGAGTCCCATCCCATAGCACCTAAAGTAAGTC
Source organism: Cibotium barometz (assembly GCF_041138505.1). Classification (NCBI taxonomy): domain Eukaryota; kingdom Viridiplantae; phylum Streptophyta; class Polypodiopsida; order Cyatheales; family Cibotiaceae; genus Cibotium; species Cibotium barometz. The sequence goes on along the minus strand of NC_141101.1, from coordinate 29,070,251 downwards.
CTACAATGCTAGCATAAGTAGGATGCTATAGAGAGCATGTGACACTCATAGGCAAAGCATGGTGTAATGCGATGAAATTATAAATAAAATAAGTCAACAAAGGTAGTTCCACAACATCGCTCTCCTAATGGTGTATAAAAATAGCACGAGTGGGTTTGGAAAGTCGAATACTTGATGCCCCTTGATAGTACCAGTCCATACAATCCGTGTCCAGGTTAGGGGCATTCGTATATCAATCCATGATGAAAAGTGCATGCTTAATATACAAGATAGAATTTTATTTGTTCTCTCTCTCTCTCTCTCTCTCTCTCTCTCTCTCTCTCTCTCTCTCTCTCTCTCATTCTCTTTTTAAGAATTTATTTATTTAAATTGTGCTCTATCTCATCGTCTTTTTTTTTAAGAAAAAAATATTTTTTGTTTTGTGTATGCATATGTGCTATCTTGTGTATACATATGTGTATACATATGTATACACATATTTTGTTTTGTGTATACATATGTGCTATCTTGTTGTACATGTTGATGCAAGAAATATTGTTATGGGGCTAGCTTTTCCCAACAAGATCCCTCCCTGTACGTGCATGAAAATTGTTAGGGATAAAAAATGTGGGGATAGAAGTGTAGTAAATAGCATGTTTTTCCCCCTTTCTACTTCATGGCATACCTTTATATCTCGAAAGGTGTTATAGGTCTTACTTAACCAATCCTCTCCAGCTTTGCTCCATCAATGTTAGTTATTTAGAGGCACACCTTGTTGCTTATTATGGTCATTTATTTCCAACTTCAAGGGTGGTAAGGAGCTTTCATAAGATCAGATGGGGCTTATGGGTTTTTCCTCATGAATGAGCATTGGAGGTGGTGCTTGCAGTAAGGCGAGTCCTGCTTGTGTGATGGGCCTCCTTGTTGGGACATGAATAGGGCTTGCACTTGGATATTTAATGAGGGTACAGTAACCTTTACATAGAAGTAGAAGCTTCCCAAGGTGTTTTCCTTTTTGAGGTACTTGTTGACCTTGGGTACCTTTTAGGGATCTAAATTTTTTAAGGTAATGATGGTGAAGGTTCATCTAAAATTCTATTCCCCTTGTTTGATTTTGAACCTTTAGAGCCTGTGACCACCACTGACAAGACTTGGGAGTTGGCCTAGCAATGAGGCTATGGTACATATTTTTGCAGAGGTATCCAAACCCAATGGTTACCCATGTAGTAGCCTTGACCTGGAAGTAAGCATGTAGGTATCCATTTTAGGGTAGCTCATAATGTGGATCTTTTGTTGGGTCGGTTGAGGTGGCATGGATAGTGAAGTTTGAGGAACTCATTTAAGGGTGGATTGGGGTTACCAATTTTTAGCCCATTGGGGTGGTTAGCTCTTTTGATAAGGAGGTTTTGACAATGTGGGGGAAAAGGAACCAGGTTTTGACAACGTGGACACTGATGTGGAAGTGGTCTCTTTAGGTTCAGACGATGATGAAGTTCAGACGATGATGAGGTTCCCTCCTTAACGATTCTAGTGGAGAGAGTAAGAGGTAGGAGGCGGTGGTGGTGAGTTGTGTTTAGAGGGAGTGGTGGGGGCAAGAAATTCCCCCACAGAGACGTGCTCCATTGACCAGTCATAGTCCACTTTACATTTTGCATCCATTTGCGGGTGACCAAGAATTAGTGGTTCCTTTAGTGTTCTTGTAGGCATAACCAAGAATTCTCCCACTAGGTGCTTATTATCACAATATATGTTAGTTTGTAGTATACCAAGCTCGGTATTCCTACCATTGATACCTTTCACTTTAAAGAGGTATCTTATGAGTTGAGGCTTACCCAACTAGTTCCATGCATTGAAAGAAAGTAAATTGGTACTAGCTTTAGTATATCAAGCAATGCATTATAGAACACTTTACCACCATAAGGTCTAGTGAACTCTATGGGTGTTTGAAGAGGTGCTGTGTGATTATCTGTCCCTCCTCAACCTTACGACAAAGGCTTGTGTTGTTGTTTTTCATCCATCTGCGAGACCAAGTATTAGTGGCTCCTTTACTATTCTTGTAGACATAACCAAGAATTCTCCCACTAGGGGCTTGTTATCACAATATATGTTAGTTTGTAGTACTCCAAGTCCCTTGGTATTCCTACCATTGATACCTTTCATTTTCAAAGAGGTATCTTATGAGTTGAGGCTTTCCCAATTGGTTCCATGCATTAAAAGAGAGTAAATTGGTACTAGCTTTAGTATCAAGCAATGCATTGTAGAACACTTTACCATAAGGGCTAGTCAACTCTATGGGGTGTTCGAAGAGGTGCTATTTGATTATTTGTCCCCCCTTCAACCTCTGAGACAAAGGATTGTGTAGGTCTGTGAGACTAGCTTTTCGTCATTTTTGATGTCGGATTTGTTGCTCTTTTTTTTTCTTGTGTTGAGGATGGATCTTTTTTAACTCATCTTGGCCATTTTTTATATCATGTGCAACTCGCCCATGTTACTTTTTAAATTTCCCCCCATTAAGAAAACCTACTATTTCAACTCTATCTAGAGTTGAAACACATGGTACCTTGGGATGTTATTTCACAAACTCTAAATTAGTCCTTTCCCTATATATTTGTGTTTGTTTTCTCGCTATGGACCCATACATAAGTACAAGATCTCCAATTTTAATTTCTTTATTCTTGAGATGATTATTGAGCCATTTTTTGGGCAATCCTTTTTAGTTTTAACATGTTTTGCACATCAATCAATCTTTCTTTCTCAAGTTATTTAAGAATGAATAATCGTATGACAGCATGTTACCTTCAAGTCTCTCGGCTATTGCTACACTTAAGCTAGGTATCATGAAACCCCAAGGCATTAGTGCGCCTCAATCCCATATACCATCTTAAAAAGTGTGTAACTAATTACAACTTTGTAAGAGGTGCAATAAGCCCATAAAGCTACAGTGAGCTTAAATTCCCAATCATTGCATTGAGTCTCAACAGTTTTAGTTAGTATAGAAATAAGGACTTTGTTGGTGCTCTCAGCTTGACCATTTTCTTGTGAGTAGTATGGCATGGATTTGTGATATATAATCATGAACATTGTGGTAAGATGTTTAATTCATCATTTATAAAGTGCTCTCCTTGGTCACTTACCATTTCAAAAGGTTAGCTAAAATAGATAATAATGTTCTCATAAAGAAACTTAGTTGTGGCCACAGCATCTATGCCACCTCGAAGCTCTTACTTCGGCCCATTTTGTGACATGGTCTATAGCTCTTGAAATAAATCTTACTTGTGTGCTACATGTGCAGCTAGATTGATGGATTTCACAAAACTAATACCCCATTTTATAAAGGGTTCTAAAACTTTGATAGGATGCAAAGGCATCATGTCCTTTTTTTGTGGTTTGGCACATCGTTGGCGCTTGTCATCACATCCTCTAACAAATAATGCACAATCCTTAAAAAGCGTGGCTAGATTGAAGTATCTTTCTTCTAGTAATGTCCACTGCAAAGTGTCACATCATTTGGGACTTGTCACATCCTCTAACAAATAACGCACAATCCTTAAAAAGCATGGGCCACCAATTCCCAGATTAAAGCATCTTTCTAGCAATAATGTCCGTTGTTGTAAAGTGTCCAGCAGCTACCCCTTGGTGCGCTTTTTCTAAGATGTATAAGTATTTATCCTCCTTGGGGAAGCATCTTAGTATGTTATCCTTACTTCTTCTATAAAGGATTCCAGCAAAATCAATTGGTAAGGCTCCGCTTCTTTTAGAAATTTCCTTGCTAGATCTCACCTTAACTTCTTTTAGCAAATTCCTTACTAGATCTCACCTTAACTCCTTTAGTTCTGGAAAACCATTAGCTAGAAAGTTAATGATTTTTTCACTCCACTCTAATATATCTTCAACCTTGAATAGTGTAGCATCAGGTAGGTCATCAGTACTCCAATTGGTATAGCTTCAACCTTGAATAGTGTTGCATTAGGTAGATCATCATCTACTCCAATTGGTGCTTCACCATTAGGTACACGAGATAGATGATCAATCATGACATGTTTTTTGCTAGGTCTCACAACAATCACTATAAAATCAAATTCAATAAGGATCAATAAACACCTAGGACATGGTTTATTAAATAAGGCTTGATGGTCAACATCAAAAACAAACTTATTAGCTAATAGGTAATGCTAAAATTTCTTCACCGCATACACCATAACTAATCCTTCATGTCCCATGGTGGTATAGTTTATCTCAGCCTCACAATTTTTTCGGCTAGCAAAACTTATAGGGTAGTCTAGTTTGTGTTCACTTGGCTAAGCCAATAGGAAAGTTAGAAGCATCTATGCACATGGAATATAATATCCTATTTTAGCTCTTACAAGATTGGAGAGATATTGGCATGTTGGCACTTTTTTGTCCACTAAAATACAATGAGAAGCTTATACAACAGAATCTAGGCAATCTCGGCATAAAAGAGTATAAACCATTTGTGGTAACCCACATGTCCCATAAACTTTTAGACTCCCTTGTAGTTCATAGGTGAGGGTAATTCTAAGCTAATTTTTATCTTGCTCTCATCCGTGGTGAGCCCATTTTTGGACACTATATGTCCTAAGATGACTCCATGTTTTACCCCAAATTGGAAGGATTTAAGGATATGTGATAAAGTCTACATTGTTCAAATACCTTACATAAACAAGACGAATGCTCCTTCCATGATGAATGAACACATCATCTAAGAAAGTTTCAAGAAACTTCCTTCTTAGAAAATTCTTAAAGGTAGTATTCATAAGTGGTTGGAATGTGTCGGTGCATTTATATAGCAGGGGTGGTGTCTTCTCATAACCGCATTTACCTTCTTAAGATTAACACATACTCTCATTTTTTCATTCTTTTTGGGTACAACCATAGTTGGTGAAACCCAATCTGAGTGTTCAATCTCATGGATGAATCTTATCGATCTCTTCCTTAACAATTTTAGCATACTTGGGACTCATAGGATAGGGACATTGCTAGATAGGCTTGGCATTTGGTACCATGGTAATTGAGGCGTCATGGTAAGACCATGCAAATAAATTCTTATAGAGAGTAATGATGTTTGCTTCTTGACCTTGTGTGAGGTCTTTTGCTATAAAGACTAGTTTAGGGTCTTCCCACCAAGGTTCGGCCAAGTCTACTTCTTTTACTTTAGCCGGGCCATCATAGACTCCTCCTACCTCACTTCTTGGTTTTTGTGTGGCATTATTAAACACTAAATTATGATACCCAATTTTAAAAGATTTATAGTGCTCCAGTGTAGGGCAAAAGTTAGGTATTGAAATGCTCATGATCTTCCTTGGCTGTTCAGCAACTTCAGCTGTAACTTTTGCTTCCTTCTCCTTTTGGGATAGCTCTCTATTTTTATTTCACCTAACTAAATGACTAAGCTCTAGTTCCTCTTAATGATATGTATTTTAGCTATTAACTCAGCGGAAAGGAGGGTGGAAATACATAACTTTTTATAATTTCTCTCCCCAATTGTTAATAAACTATTACCTCATTGGGAGGAGAGCAGCAATATGTAACTTTTTATAATTCCTCTCCCCAATTGTTAATAAACTTGTGATGTGCATCTATTTGGGGTAGACCTTAGGAGGAATTAATTTTATCATATGTATGAATCCTTAGTCTATTTTGGGGACTTTTCATATCTTAGAAGTTAAAAAGTCGTTTGGTTCTTGAAAAGGGAGAAGGCTTTTCAGTTATGGACGTTCTTGATACTAGGCGGATTTTCTGTGTAGCCATGGCAGATTTCAAAATGCAAGATGCAGTTTGTCAGTCAGTCTATCTTATTCCTGTTTCTTGTACTTTGCATATTCAGTGTCTTGAGTGTAGATACAATGTAGTAGTGATCTGAGAGGAATGTGTGTGTTTTGAAACTGAAGTTCTATGTGTGTGAGGATTTTTTTGGTCTAACAAGAGTAGGAGTCATCTAAAATGACAGTTCCTGTAGTATGACAATTTCCTGTGCAAAAACTGTATGGTTGTGAGCAAAAGTATATAGCATCAAATGCACCATCATTGGGTAGTAGTAGTCATCCTATCTTGCCGCTCTTCACAATGATTAGGCTACATAATGCTTACATCTTTCCCTATTTTTTTGAGAATGCTCATTACTTTCTTTAGATTGGGACTCAATGTTGGTTTCATAGCTACTATTAGTCTCCATTTAAGTTTCACTTTCCAAGGTTTCTTTCATGTACCATGTTGGCTTCGCTTATGAAAGGACATCCTAAGAGCATATGATCTTGGCTTCTCTCATGAAAGGATATCCTAAGATCATTTCATACGATTCAGGTTTTTTGGAAAAGTCCATAACAATGAAAGTATATTTAATTTGATGTTTAAGCAACTTGATCTTAATATCTCTCGTAACATTTTGATAGGTTTGGTGTGATTGTTTCATCATCCATCTTGACAATAATATCTACAACTTTAAGACGTGTCTTAGACATATTTTCTCGACATTTTTTGGTAATTATGCTTACTCCCGAGCCTCCATCTGGGACTCCCATTATTGTGATGCCCTTCTCGTTAAATAACCCGATAGGTTTGTGGTGACTGTTCCATATCATTCATCTTGACAATAATATTTATAACTTCCAGATGTGTCTTAGGCATCTTCTCCCAGCATTTTTTTGGTAATTATGCTTACTCAAGTGCCTCCATCTAGGACTCACATTATTGTGATGCCTTTGACTGGTAGAAATGCAGTGTTTGAGACTGTGACCCATTTGGATTTTGGTTCTAATTCCTCCTATGTCTTAATAACTAAATCAGTGAGCTCTTGGACTTGCTTAATATCCTTACCCAATTTTTCTTTGTGTGATTTGGTTTCAAGAGCTTTGTTTTCCTTTAGTGTCTCATTTTTATTTCCTTGGTTTTGGTTTGTATATCCCTGCTGTGTTGAGAATCAGCTCGTGTATCCATGGAATCTGGGTCCTCATCTAGGTCCTTATTACGAAGACTAGTTCTTGTGGTGTTTCCAAGCTTTTCTTTTTCGTTTCTCTTACTTTCTCATTCTTAATCTTCTTTCTCATATGGCCCTTTTTGTTTTTAGACCTTGCTACTACTGAGGCAATAGATTGTTATTCAAGTACATGTTGGTTTTGAGCTTGTTGCCAGGCTATTAACATCCAAGGGTGTAAGATCAATGTTCTTTCAGGATTCTCTTTTGTATTTGATCACTCACTCCAATCATATTTACTGGTGTAATGATGGTTCCCATTTGCGAATTTGTTACCACAACATGTTTGTTGGGGCAGCCTTTAATCCAATGATCTATACCACAAATGAGTATAAGTGGCATGTTTGAGGATACAGCTTGCTTAAGTTAAGGAAACTTTATAGGGCACTTTGAGATGGGGACCTTGGTAGTGGGGTGTAACACTAAAAAGGCATCCTTTTTCCTATAGCATTTATGTCTCGACCCCTTTCTAGTGGCAACAAACTGGTAAACTAGCTTGACTCCTCCCCTCCCATCAACTACATAATAGTCAGGGTGAAGTTTTGTGGGGTCCTCAAAGAAGTGTGTGATAAGTTTGATGTCAACCTCGTACTCTTGTAATCAGTAAAGGCTCTTTAAAGCTTACTGGTGTAACCTTTAATGGTGGCAGCTAAGGTCCTTAAACTAGTGGAGGTAATAGTACATTTGATACATTGTTCAAGAACTTGGATATAAGTTGTTATATGGATGATCAACAATGGCCTAATTTGTTATGATGACCGGTACTAAGGCTAATCTTTGTGGTGGTGTTGGTGGCAAGGCTAGCTATAGTCTAGCTGTGTTAGTAATAGCTTATAGATGGTTTTAACAATCTCAAGCTTCATGATCATAGTTCCTAGGGAAGCCATACTTACCATTGTATAGGCTCTTAGAATTGGACATTTGCTTATGGTATGTCCTTGATGGCATATTACTAGTGAAGAGGTCATTTTTGCTAAAGTACTACCTTTAGTTATAAGTTTTATAATTGTGGTGCTACGACCACTAGCTACTCATGCAGAAGACTTAGAATATAAAGCTTTGATTCCCTTTATCATCGGGTTATCATTTAGCTTAATGGCATTAGCTGTGACTTCATCCCATGTGGTGATATCTCAAATGACCAAGCCATTATAGATATCCTCATGCTTGAGCCCATGGATAAATTGATCAACCAATTGATTATTTGATAAGAGCTCATGTGGTGCACAACAAGAGTTCAAATGATTAAGTCAACTAATAAAATCTCTCACTGACTCATCTTCTTCTCTCTCAGCTTTTTGTAGTTGTGAAGCCACGCTCCATAAGGCTCCTTTATGCATAAACTGCTTTAGGAATAACCTTCTAAGATCCATAAAGTTAAGACGCTCCTCAACTCTCAGGGTTTGATACTAATTACTAGCCTTGTCATCTAGTATAAGGCTAAAGGCATTAGTCTTTAGCCTTCTAAGACCCATGAGGTTAAGACGCTTCTCAACTCTCAGGGGTCGATACTAATTACTAGCCTTGCCATCTAGTATAAGGCTAAAGGAATTGGTCTTTGCAACCTCCTTCATCCTAATAGGACTTTGTAAAGTTGATAAAAAATTTCAAGGTGTCTTCTAGGATTGCTCTCTCTCCATTAAACTTATACGTGAGCTTCACAATTTATGTAACCTTTCTAGAGCTACTCCGTCTGTTATCTCTCATGATAGGTGCTATACTCTTGACTACTACTACTCTTCCCAATGCTTGTGTAAAAGCTACTAGATCAATGGTAGTACAGGTGCTTAAGCAATTAGTACAACAGATGTAATATATGGTATAAAGGTTGCTGCCTATGCCAACATAGTGGAGGATCGTCGCATGTGGTATGAAGGGTGATGCCTCTATCGGACATAGTGGCATGAATCTTGATGGACTAACATGAGTTCCATAAGTGGAGGGTCGTATAGAATCCCTAATGGGTGTTGATAAAATATGGGTCCAAATTGCCAACAACGTATTTGAGAATCTTATACCTAGATCTGTTTGGTACCCTCTCGGCTATCAAGAACATGGAATAGATGTTTGGTTTGGGTAGCTACTGGTGCAATTTGGGCCACTAATCTCTATTGGACTCGATGTGGAGATTCTTCCTCTTTCACTCTAGGTAGCTTGAATGAGGGCCTCTACTTCGTGCACTTTCTCTTCTATCTTGCTATCTGGCAATAAGATTTGTGAATGGTTTAGTCCACCACAACAAGTGTTGGGTCACTAGTCATGATAGGTTCTGTGTGGACAAGAATCTATACATGCATTTGGTTCATATATGACAAGAATCTATACATGCATTTGGTTCATATACGACAAGGCTACATTAGGTGTGGCCCTCTGAAGTTGACCTCAACTCCTTCATCACTAGTTTGATATGTTGTATAGGTATATCTAGAGGTTGTAGCTAAAGTCGAATCCATGAATTAATTGGTCATGTGGTCAATCATGCTAGCGGTTGGTCTTGTTCATTGTTTGAGAAAGGTTTTCTCTACCTAGGCCTTGTAGTCCTTCCATTGATCGAATATCAGAGGAAATGTCAGTACCTGAGAGTCTTAGGCCTTGCACAACACTCTAGACCAAGTCCCTGAAGGTCTTGAGCAAGGGTGGGTTGGTAGGAGCCTCTAGTGGTGAAAGTGCTTTCCTCGAAAGTTATCTCTAAAATGTGCCAAGATTGCAATGTCATTTCAAGTTGTTTTAGAGCTAGGGAGATAATCCCATACATTTTTTTTTGAAGTGTTGCCTAAGTTTTTCTAAAGTGGGCTTTAGGTGTCTTTGAACAATACTGTGGTAAGAAATGGTACATTTTTTTATGCTAGGTGTTAGTTCATATAGTTGAATCCTAAGTATGGGAATTTACCAATTTTCGGGTTCATATACAAGTCACATCAAAATGATTACAACAACCTAAAATAGATATGTGTGTAAGTTTGTGCGTACACTTTTTTTGGGCTACTAGGTAGCAACTTTCTTTTCCTTTTAATTTTTAATTTTTTGTAATCCAAGTTTCATTTCCATTTTTTGATGTCTGCATTTGTACTTTGCATTTGAGCAGTTTGACTATTTCTAGGTGTGGAGCCCGTTTCTAAGATTCCACCATGTTTGGTGAGAGTAGCTAGGTACATTTACTATGTTACCCCAAACCAAGGGACACCTGGCATAATCAATGGACTGCATTCAATGGGATTAGTTATTGGATTAAGCCTAATGGTAAAAAGTAGGTTTATGTAGAAATTAATTTCTCTCTAATCCACCCTCAAGTCCAAATGTGTAGTAAGAGACCAACATTGGCCATGTAATCGGTCTAAACTACGGTTTACCCGATGCCCAGATTTCGATTTTAGGGTCTAACTATCCAAATAAAATAAATTTTGAGACCCAATTACTATTTTTAAAAATGCAAAATTAAAAAACTTCACATAAAAATCTAAAAACCAAAAAATGCAAAAATTACAGAAATGGTGAAAGAATTGGGAGATTAAGGGTAATAAGAAGCAAAATAACAAAAACAAGAATAATACAAAATGAAAAAATGAGCATGAAATACGTCAACAATCCATTAAAAATTTTGATTTTCCTACTCTAATATTTCCTTGTTATCATAAGCTCGTTATTGTTTAAAACACAAACAACATACCAGCATTCAAGATGCAATGTTAACTAAGCGGTAGAGCTATTTCTTGGCATAACAACACCAATTATGGATGTCCCTAATGCCACAAGAAAGGCATAGGTGCATTACCAAAGTCATGGAAAATTGTTAAACCATTGTTAGGAGCACACAAGAGCTCAACTAAGTAACCAATATACCATGGCATTACCTACAATGCACAGTCATGGTATGCCACTTACCTCGTGAATGCTCAGATTCCTCGATCCTCATAGAGGAAGCATCATCCAATGGAGCACACGACGAGAGCTCGACCTTTATGTTGCCATCATGCACAAGAGAACATCCACCCTCCTTGTAGCTTGATCTCTCTCTCTCTCTCTCTAACTCACACACACACACACACACACACACACACACACACACACACACACACACACACAAATACAAGCACACTAGAGCTCAAATCAAGCATAGCAGGTGATAGGCAAAAAGAAGAGAGTAGAGAACAAGAGCACTCAATTGCTTAGCATAGGAGAAAGTAAGAGAGAATGAGGGGTTGGAGTTACATTTTGCCTTATCTCCTTGATTTTTAGGATTTAGACTTGCCTAAAGCTAAAAATTAGGTCCTAGTGCCTATGTGTCTACTATATATGGAGCCTATATATAGTGTAGGTGGTGTATGGGCATTAGGAGGAAAAAGGTGGGCCTGTGTAGAAGCTTCTTTTGTTGAAAACTCTAACACATTCCTTTCTTTGACAATTTTTGTTCTGTATTCTTTGACTCTTACACATGGTTTGACATAGGGATTTGGTTGTTGGTGGTGTAATGAGGTTAGTCTCGATAAGGCAGGTGTGAATGAGGCTAGGTTGTCCATGAGAATGGAAGAATTTAGGATACCCAGTCTGGTAGGTACATTGGTAAACCATGAACTATGGATGGATTGCTAGACATGGTCAAAATTGTGGGATGTGGCTTTGCAGTAACTTGGGACACCTAGTCTGGCAAGTACATTCCTAAACTATTAACTATGGATGGATTGTCAGACAAGGTCAGTTGTGGCTTTGCAATCACTTGGGCATCTCTACATCATTTGATTAGCATGGTTAAGGACATGTTTTGTGCCTTGGAGGGAGATGTGGAGCCCGATTGATTCTTGGGATTTTTCCAACTTTTGTTACATTGCTAGCTCTTCTCCCCAGTTAAGTTCTCTTCTCTCGAGCGAGTTTTTAAACACCATATCTCACCCTCTCTTCTCTCGAGCAAGTTTTTAAACACCATATCTCACCCTCTCTCTCTCTCTCTCTCTCTCTCTCTCTCTCTCTCTCTCATGTAGTAGCATTAGCTTCCCACTCTCCCTAGTTGCTGCTTCCGGATGCTCCCTAAACTGATGTATTGTAGGGCTAGATACTTACCTTCAGTCCTTTCTTTTCTTTTCCAGATAGTGTATGGTTGTAATTTTGGTCTCATAGGTCACTTTGGCCTTTTGAAGACGTTAATATAACATTTCTCTCTCTCTCTCTCTCTCTCTCTCTCTCTCTCTCTCTCTCTCTTTCTCTCTCTCTCTCTCTCTCTCTCTCTCTCTCTCTCTCTCTCTCTTTGTGGATTTTGCCAACTTTGTTTGTGTTGCTAGCTCTTCTCCTTGATTAGGTTCTCTTCTCAAGGGAGTTTTCATATGCCATCTCTCTCTCTCTCTCTCTCTCTCTCTCTCTCTCTCTCTCTCTCTCTCTTATCTTCTTTTCTCTTGCTTTCTTTCTCATACCATTATTATTATTATTACTATTAGAAATGACGGGGATCTAATGGGGCTTGGGGTTTGGGTAAATTTCTGTTGCATGGGGCTCCCACTTGGTAGATCTCCACTCATTGGATAGGCTTCTGGCTAAATGCTAGCTGCTAGGTCTTTACATGGGCATCCTACTTTCCATGGCTAGCCATGGTACTCATAGGTCCTTAGAGCTACCGCCATTATCTTATGTCATGGTAGATACACCAAAGGGTCATACATTCAAGATATCAAGCAATAGTGTCCAAAGCTACAACTTGGACAGGCGCCCGTAATGGTGTGACAGAGTATTTATGAGTGATTTTCACTTCAAGAGCGTGTGGTAGCAAGATAGGAGGGTTTGGGTGAGGTGAGAAGAGTGTTAGGGATTACCTGAGTTGATGGCTTATAGGTGGAGGATAAAGCTTGGGATGTTGATAGGTGTAGGGTTTTCTCATCCCACCATGGGTATGGTAACCATTCCATGGGGAAGCTTGAGTGGTGTTATGGTTCTTTTCCCCCAAGTAACTACACAATCAATAGGTGGCTACAATCTATCCCCTCCTAAGGATGAATATCTCTTTCATTATACCTATGGGGGTCACACAAAACTTGCAAGACATAGGTTTAACTCTAAGAAACAACCCCACTAGTGATAATGCCAACTCCACAAGAGGTGGATTCATTAGATGATGAAGAAGAGAAGACTATAGCATCACAGAAGCGGCCATATCCTAAATAGATGAAGTGGCCATATCCTAAATAGATGAAGCAACTATTGAATGGGAAAAGCTCCACCAACAATCACATAAGAGCCAGCAACTATTTGCAGATCTAAGAGAATAGAGGACAGAAGAAGAGGCTCAGAAGAGGACCCCTAATCACATTGTTAATATAGCCTTAATGGTTGAGGTAAATGAAGTATAGGAGATGGTCAACTTGGAGGAAGCATTAATAGATATCTAAATTGGAGGGGAACCATGTAGTTAGAGTATGACTTTATTATGAGAAACCATACTTGGTATCTTATGGATCATCTTACGTAAAATAAAAGGTTATTGGGACCAAGTGTGTTTGGAAGGCTAACCGATGGTACATTAGATAAGGAAAGACTCATGGGTGAAGGGTCAAAGGGTTCAAATTTTAGGAGACATTAATCACTCACCACACAACTGTATTGACCACCACTATTTGTATAATACTAGCCTTAGCCACTCATGGGTAAGTGGTTGGTATTATTGCAAATTGATATTAAGTTAGAATTTTTAAATGGCCATCTCAAGGAGGAGGTTTATGTGGTGCATCCGCCTAGGTTTGAGATACCTAGTTTAGAAAACAAAGTGTGCAGATTTTGAATGTCATTATATAGGCTGGAAAATAGGCCCCTCAAGCATTGTACTCGTGGTAGATGCTTTCTTTGTAAGTATTGGTCTTTCTAAAAGCCCATTGGATGTAAATTTTGATAAGAAACGTGGTGCTCATGCTAGATCAAGTGTGTGGAGAGGAGAGACTCACAAAATACAAGAAAGAACTCTTGCTTATTAAGTTGCTTATACATACAACTAGGCCTTGCTCTCATGCAATATGCCTCATGGCCTCACCTTTAAATAGGTGAACAAGTGGACCTCAAGTCCATTCACACTCACACCCTTCTAATCAACCTTAGTCTCTTAATACCCCCCCTCAATACCAACTATGGAAGGATGGAATAGGTGGTATTGGACATAAGATGCCTTTATAACATTAGGCGTACAAGGCTTGAATATAGGTGTGGTTATCTAGGATTTACAAAAGTGTTCCTAGAGCCTTAGAGGCTATTACATTGATGCCATCTAAGTCTTTATTTGTTTGTCGATGAAGATGTACACCTCAATGAAGGTGCACCCCATTTTTTATGTTTGCTTGACTTCTTGTAGATGACATGTTTTAGACGTACATGCCATTGCTTCCACCACATGCTTTCTACCTTGACCATTCTCACACAATGATCATAAGCAGGCTGCCACCATTGCTTAAGTGGTTTGCTTTTAGATGGTCCTCCAACATGCTTTATGCTTCCTTGAATACCATATCTCCTCCATGAGTAATGAGGTAGATTTAAATGGGGAAGGGAAAGGGAGGGTCTTACCACTTGCCTTATGCATTGGTCAAGGGCAGTGTCTACTCCACAATTACAATAGCTTTTATGCATGTTAGTTAAATGATACCCTTTAGGGTTTGAAGTTACAAGCTTAATGAGTAATTGGTAGAGGTAAATACTCAAACAAATAAGGATTATCATCTTTGGCTCAAGAAGGAGAGGACATGGCTCATAATGTTGCCAATGCCTCTTATAAAAGTAATGCCAAAAAATGCTTAAAATCATGACAACCAATAAGGTAGAGCATTTAGGGATTCTATGCTCAACCTTACAACTCATCTTATACGATGAAAATGCAGAATATGCAGCGGAATGAAGTGCCTTGGGCTTAGGAAATGAGAACATATGGCTTATGGCATGCCTATGCCTCTTACAAACAAGGGTCTCAAGGGTAATACACATAAACATTGAAGATGAACACTTAGTGTACATGTGTTCAAGTTTAAAACCACTCAAAAATCTGAGTTTGATGATGAAAAAACTAAAATTCTTCCACCTCTTTAGCTTATGAGATGAACACAATTGGTTCATGGTTGCACCATTTCTCTTTGGAAGAAGCGGTTTGTCGATGAAGACTTGAATGTGGCACTTATGGTGTGTGCCCGGCCTCCATGTTGATGAAGAAGAGCCTCCTTAATGTAAATGACCTCCTCCTTTGATGGTTAAGACCACCTTAGTGTTTAGCAACACTTTAGTTGATGATTAATATCACCATTTGTGTGTATAAAACACAATTAGTGCTAAGAAGCACATTTTTAGTGTAAAATAACACTTATTTTGGTGATTAACTCACCATTAGTGTTTAATAACACTATGAGTGTTTAAAAACACTTTAAGATAACCTCCCTTTGTTGGATTAATAGAGTGATTAGTGTTAAACAATACAATTAGTGCTTAGAAGCACACTTTAATCACTTGAAAGCTTAAAACTTGATGTCGGTGTTGAAGCTTGCGGGCATGAGGTTTATGGCTACCTCATATGAATGAGAACTCTTCAAGACAAGAGAAGAACTCAGCAACTAAGTATTCACACCACCATTTGAGTGATTAGAGCAAGGGATTAAGATGATTGAGCAAGAAACCAAAAAACTCAAGCTTTAATGGAAGCTTGAGGAAAAGGAAGAAAGAGGCGACTGGTTTTTCGTCGATTCCCGGCGCATGCGTGGATGGTTTGAGCTTATATTGCAGATGTGGATTAAATAAATCTTAATTAAGCTTTATACAAAAACTTTTTTTAAAAATCAAGGGGGGGCGATTTTCGCCCGATGGCTACTGCGCAGTCCCGCCCATGCATTAAAAATACATTTTTAACCATAAAAATGCTCAAACAATTTCTTAAAAATCAGAAGAATTTTCTTAAAATTGTAGAAATTCAAGGAATCTATTCTACCAAAAATATCCATAGTAAAATATACAGTATTTTGGTAAAAAATTTCATTAATGCTTATTTTAAACCACAAAAAATAGAAAAAAATAGCATTAAACTCATAGAATTCCCCCGTAACATCGATTCGTCCATTGAATAGTAGTAACATGTATTCCAAATGCCATAGCAACAATCCACGTGCGAATCATCAACATAAATCAATAAAATAATATTTTTATTTAGTAAATATTAAAATTTACTTTAAAAAATACAATAAAAAAGAAAAAATAACAACAATTAACTAGAGATTGCTCTGATACCACTGTTAAAACCCTAAGATCTCTCTAGATAATTGTTATGCATAAACATGTATAAATCAAGCATAAACTCATCCACCCGACCACCCAAGGGATGCACACATGCACACATGAATTATAATGAAGTACATCATACCTTTACCTTGATGTCCTATACCATCAAGAGGTATAACTCCAATCCAATAGCATGAAGCTATAGTGTGAAATGGTAGGTGAGTAGTACTATCCTCTACACAAGAGAACATAACATAACCTAGCCTCAAAATAACATCAAGAGACCATAGCCTAAGCCTCCCTTGAGTGTGCCCCATGCCCCTATTATATAGGAGGGTCCTCAAGTGACTCTTGACTCTCCATCTCCCATGTGTGACCCTTGGATGCCTGACCCTAACCTTAACCCTTAAGTTTAGTCCTAACCCATGCTCCACTAGAGCTTGTTCCCATGCTCCCATGCTCACAAGCCTACTAATGTGGGTTAGCCTCCTAGTATATGCACTCATAATGTGCATATAACAATTAGTGTCACCTAATTTTGGCTATATACAAGCTATGCACAAAAGTGTGTCGCAATCATAAACTCTTGCTCCTAGTCAATAATTGATTGCACATCATGAAAGTAAGTATCAAGAGCTTTACGAGCCCAAATGTGCCCGGTTTGGAGACGTTTGACCGATTAACTCAAACCGGTTGACTTTTCCACTGCTCACCTTTGGTCAACAGGGGAAGTTAACTTTTCAAATCTATTTTCACACATCCTTGATCTACTCATCATCAAGAGCATTCCAATGACACAAAGATCACACAAATCAAGATTCGTTTGGGCAGTGAAGTGGAAAACAAGCATGCGGTACAAATCTCAAAATAGAGAGGTATATCGCACATCCAAAGTGGGATCCATGGTGGCATATGCATTCCTCTGTCCATTGCGGACGTGGCAAACTAAAGCTCATAAAATTTGGAGTCTGTTTGAGCAAAATACGGCCTATTTGATATTTTGACAGTTTTTGACCATATAGAGCAGTGCTGCTAAACCCTAATTCAATCGAGAGGGTTTAGGTCTGTTCAAAAAGCAATCATTGGGCTTCAATTCTCAATCCATAAGCTTCACAATAAGCTTTTAACATCAAACTCCGCAGATACTAGTTAGATCAAATTTTGTACTGAGAGGGCATAGTTGAGTAATTTTGGGTCTGGTACACTATTTGGGAGTCATGGGTGACTATAATAGTGAGGATGATGAAAGCTATTACAAGGATGAAGATGGTTATAGTACCAAATGATAGTACTTGCAATGGAAGTTGTACCACAGATGAGGAAGATTACATTGAAGAGGATACGATGAGGATAGTGACAATCATGAAGATTCCACATGCATGGATAATGATTAATGTGATAAAGACTATGTGTATGGTCTTTAAGGGCATATGGAAGGTATAGATTTTGATGCTTATGCCTACGAGAATCAAGTTAGCTCTATGATTCTTCCAATGAGTGCACTCATAGCAATGATGATTGGATCCATGAAAGTGAAGTTGAATCTTAACTCAATCAAGGTAACTATGATTCTTCCTATGAGATGACTCATAGCTATGGTGATTGGAACCAAGAAAGTGGAGTTGAATTTCAACTCAACACCCTTGAGAGTGATCTTATGGACTCAATTGATGAGGATAGTGATGATAAAGGGGATTTTGTTGCTATGCAAGCAAGAAGCAATATTTATACTAAGCAATCTTCTTTAAGCATGTATGGTACACAAGGATGAGGCTTCTCTCAAGCAAGGCCAACCAGATACTTTTCATCTTCAAGAGCAATGGGTGGAAACACCTATCAAAGGCCTTTATCAATTGAGAGTCAAGACAAATGACAATATGCTTTTGACATAAGGAGTATAGAACATTATGGTGGCAATGTTCAAAGTCAAAATATTGTGGATGCAAAAGCAAGATTTAGGTTTGCCATGATGTATGGACTTACGCATACAAACCAATGAAAGTGCAAGATTTTCTTGAGTATATGGTGTCTACTCAAGTGGGTAGTTTATGGTTCAAAAGAGGAGAGCCATTTGCATAAACATTGTTTGCATTTGATGGTGAAGGAGTCATTTGCATGGGACTCAAGGATTGGATTCGTAATTGGAATGTCTATTTTCATGCCTTTCTTTGTGGGTGAGCTTGACAAAGTGAAGAAAGTGACTTCTCATTTCAAGGAAAGAGCTAGATCTTAGTGGATGAAGGAAATGCACAAATATGATTGGGATTGGTCAAATTTGGCATATGATGTTGTGCAACACTTTGTGACCACCCAAGAGCAAAAGTGCTTTAGAGAGATCGATGCATGGTATTCTCACATGAGGACTCTCTATCTAGCTACATGGAGAGATATTGGTACTTTTCCTTTTTCGTCCCCGAACAACAAAGAGAAGGAAAGTATAAAGGGTTTTGTGCAAAGATTAGACAAAGACTTCATGCAATTATCTCAAATTATTGTGCAAATTGATGAGGACATTAGTCTTGATGAGATCATGGTGTTGGTGGGATTTTTCCACATGCGTACCCAAAGAATCACAAGGGTAAGTTTGTCGAGCTAAGCAAGATAGAAATGAATGAGTTAGTAGTACCCATTCTTGGCTACACTTCACTCTTGAGAGAGGATGGAATGCTTCAACTCATGTTGAAAGATTTGGGTATCAAAAGGGATAAAAGAGGTTACCCACTCACTCAACCTTTTGGTCATTGCATGGACTATGATTATGTAGGCCTCTGTGAGTTCATTAAGGGTATCCTTAGGGACAACACACTTGCTGAAATTTTTGAAAAGCAAGTGATTGTGAAGCCATACACTCAAGTGCAATAAGTTTTAGACCCTATCTCATGTGTAGTTTGTGTTTCGGCATGCATAGAACTTTTTCCTATGTTGGAAACATCCATGGCAAATAGGCACATGTGGATTGGCACCGAGCTTCTTGGGATGACTCTTGACTTGGAGTTGTCTTTCAAGATGTGCATAAGATGATGGAGTCTATATGTGTTATGGAGGTGGATGGTTTTGCTTTTGACACTACATCTTCCATTGATTTATGTATCCATGGGTATGATGACTTTGAAGAAGAGATGGATGCCTATGTTCATGAGAGGTTGGATAGTTGTGCATCTACTTTGTGTGATGCGCTCATGGTGTGGACATATGTGATTCTCATGCTTCGCTTAGTATTACTTATGCATTGTTTGGTGTGGATGGCCATGCCTTGGATTCACCTATGGATAGTGTTGGTCATGCATTCATAGGTGATCCGTGGACTACATTTGTGAGTTAAGATTGGAAGGTTTATGATTGTGAGCTCTATGAGACCACTTCGTGTGTGGATGCCTTATCAGAGTCCAATATTGAGATGAGGGTCATGCCTATGTTAAATTTGAGGATCGCACTTGGGACACTAGGAAGGATTATACATGCAGTGAATGATGATGCATGCGAGGATTCAGTCTATGTTGATCATAGCTATGTGCATTACATTGATGCTAGAGTGACACCTATGGAGAGTCTATGGGATGATCATGATCACACCTATGCTCATATGGATATTGGCTATAAGATGTGTATCTTTGGACCTTCTGGATGCCGACATGAGGTGATGGCTTATGAAGTTGGGGTATTCACTTTTGGATATGCTTTGTGCCATTTGGAATGTAATTTTAATGGAAATCACATGACTATCTTCGACATAGACGAAGATCCTTTACGCTTTCCATTTGATCTGAGAGGATACATGCTTAGCCTCGCCTCTGATGGTGATTTATGACATTGGCCATTTGATCCAGGGGGTTCTAGAGCCATTGTCTTGACGAATGCACGACGTGGATTTCCATTCCACCCAGGGGTTACATGATTGTCTCTATCTCTTGGGTGAATTTGGCGGATCAAATGAGGAGGCATAACAATGATTTTACTTGCTAGAAATTCCTATAAATCAATCTTAGAGAGATTCATACTACTAGGAGATCATGGAACTTACATTTGGAAGTGTTTGTAAAGGAGGTACTATCATGGAGAGCAAGTTTGGGGCTGTTTTGTATGCTTAAGATGTAGTTTTTGGTCATGGGAAGCCATTTACATCCATGAATCATTTGGGATTCTCTCACATGAGACACTTGTCTACTTGTGGATTTCGAGCACTATCATGTCGATGCCCAACCCATACAGAGGCCAAAATGTTTAAGGTTTCAAGGACAAAACCTATGGGTGGGGATGGTTTGTAATAAAGTGCTATGGGGCTATATAGACCATGGGCCTTGGGCATGACCCAATGTGAAGGCCAAGAACATTAATAAGTGTGAAATGGTGTCCAAAGTATATAAGATAATTTTAAGGCCAAGAACATTAATAAGTGTGAAATGGTGTCCAAAGTATATAAGATAATTTTAAGGCCAAGTTATAGATAACTCATAATCACTTTTATCATCTTTACTCAATATCAATCAAGTCTTGCTCATGCAAGCTTCCATGTTGACCTTCACCCATGTATTGGATTCCATGTAAATGATGTCCCATGTCTTGACTCCATGTAAATGATGTCATGTGTTCTCGACTCCACATTAACAAGTCATATCATTCCCCCTTCTTTCATTTGTGTGCACAATTTCCAAAGGATGTCTACTCACTCTCCCCCTCTTTGGAAATGGTAGACGGGTTTGCTTCCTGAATTGACATGCTTCACATACATGCTCAAAATTCATGTGTCCAAACCTTGGCAAGCCATGCACTATGTCACGTGTTTACATTTATTTCAATCGTTGTAAGTTGACATGCCCAATTTGTTTATGCCAAAGTTCCACGTCCTTGTCTTGCTCATGTCCTTTCTCAACATACAATCCCCTTTGCACAAAAGGGTTCATGACATCAAGTGTGAAAAGACGACCCTTCTTTCGACGTCTTACAAGTGGCTTCTCGGCTTGCCCATTATGGTACTCTTCGATAAAACTTCCTTCCTTATTGAATCTCACTTGAAGTCCTTGATTAGCCATTTGCCATACCAATGCAAGGTTCTTGGTGATTGTCTGCACATACAACACATCACCAAGCTTGTTTTCCACTCTCTCTTGTCACAAGTAGTACACTTCCCAATGTGAGTTATCTTATGCATTGTGTCATCGATGGTTCCCACATACTTATCAGTATTCATGCTCTCTTTGTATTTAAACCATTCTTGATGGCATGTCATGTAGTTTGTTGCGTTGGAATCGATGAACCAATCATCTTCACACGGGGGTTGTGACATGCTTCCAAGCACATCTTGCACGGCAAAAAGATGGCCACCTTGAGAGGCTCCCCCTCGATGTCCATATCCACCATTATAGCCACCGACATAGAGTCCTTGGATGTGGCCAACCTCGTCCTCAATGTGATGCATTTTGCTTATGAAAACACTCTCTTTTATAGTGCCCATATTTGCCACAATAGTTGCACAACCATTATTGTCCACATACTTCTAGACCCCTATTGTCCACACATCTAATGCTATCCACCAACTCTGCTGAGATGAGCTTGCATTAAGCTCCAATAGGTGTGGATTATAGTGGGATAGTTAATTTGTATTCATGTATTTCATATTTTTTCATGCATTGTTTGAATTGGTAGCTTAGAAGAATGCAAAACCACAAAAATAATAATAATAAAACACTTGAAAACTTGTACCACTATTAACTAGGATTAGAAACCCTAATCACCTCTCATATCAAGTCCAAAAAACTTCAAAAAACTAGGCCAAACTAGCTCTCGAGTATTGGGAGACATGAGCCCATAGTCTCCCAAAAAAAGACGTCAATCAAACACATTATTCAACGCACGTGAGCTTGAAGATGTGAGCTATGAGCCTGGAGATGTGATTCATGAACCGAGCCTGAGATGTGATTCATGAACCTAGTTAGTTGTGAGCCTAGAGATGTGAGCTTGAAGACGTGAGTCAAACACATGATTCAACATATGTGAGCTTGAAGATGTGAGCTATGAGCCTGGAGATGTGAGTCATGAGCCTAGATGTATGAGTTCTTAGCCTAGAGATGTGATTCATGATTCTAGATGTATGAGTTCTTAGCCTGGAGATGTGAGTCATGAGCCTAGATGTATGAGTTCTTAACCTAGAGATGTGAGACATTAACCTGGACATGTCAGCCGTGAACCTGGACTCGTGAGTCAGCAGCCATGAGTACCTAATATTGTACCAAGCAATTTTTAGTACCTTGAACACTATGAGGTTTTTCCTATCATACAATCTATATACTAGCTATAAATTCCAAAAAAATCTTATCCTTTGACATTATTAAAAAATTAAAGTATAATTATTGGAAAATAATTGCACACCAACCATATCATAGGCCTAATTCATAAAAGTCCATGCCCCTAGTAGGCCTATTTCATAAAAATAAAATACGAGAGCCTAGTTCATGCAAAAAAGGCGAGAGCCTAGTTCATAAAAGTTCATGCCCCTAGTAGGAGGTCTATTTCACAAAAATAAAATACATGAGCCTAGTTCATACAAAAAAGTTGAGAGCTTAGTTCATATAAAAAAGGAGTGAGCCTGTAGACGTGAACCTATAGATCTAAACCTACATACATGAGCCTATATATGTGAACCTACAAATGTGAATTCGTAGACATGAGTCTACAATTGTGAATCTACAGACATGAACCTACAGGGATGTGAACCTAGAGATGTACTACTAGTTAAGCAATACTTACAGTGCCAGTTAACATCAAAAGCAGCAACAGTAAATTTACTTATTATTAAAAGCAACAATGGTTTTGCTAGTTGGCATTTATAGTAATGCTAGTATTGATAGTATTGCTAGTTGGCATTTATAGTAATGCTAGTATTGATAGTATTGCTAGTTAGCATCAAAATCACCAATAGAAAATCCAGTTACCACTAAAAGCAACAATAATACAATTCATTTAGCACTTAAAGAAATGATAGCAGTGCTGCTAGTAGCACTAAAAGCAATGTTGTTTGTGCTAGTAAGCACCAAACGTAGTGGTATTAGTGTTGGCACTTTCATCATTGTTGATAGTGCTAGGAGATATTCTTATAGTGGTACTATTAGTGGTTGCATGCTTGAAGAGCTAGGATGTTGTTCTTGTAAGTAATACTACGATAGCATAGCATGATAATCATGGAGTTAGTGACCTAGAATTTAACCTGAGTCTCGCTGAGAAGGTACACAATGGATGTTTGATGAATGATTTTATCCCAATTCGTTTCTTCTATACATCCTTATTATTTAGAGATACATGAGTCTCTGCTGTTGTAGAATGCTATGTCCTTGACCTCTTATGTAATTATGCTTGTGTGTTGTTGTCTTCAACATGTGGACAACAATGAAAACATGGAACTCTCTTCTTTAGTTTAAATTTGAGATTTTGTGGGGTAAAAGTTTCTCTTATGAATGCTTAAGACCTTGGATGCTTTTGCTATGTTCATGTTTTGAGAAAATGATGCATTAGAATTTAATAGCATCAACATGGTGGACCTTTGCATGAAAAGTTCATCAGAGGACTTTGGTCACTTCACACTTCTCAAAGGATTACGAACGTTTTCTACAAGTGATGCTTGAACCTCAGCCTCTTGTCTACAAGATATGTTTTGTAAATCCTTCATAAACGGCTGAAGGATGAGCTGATTAAATATATCCTTTCCAGTAGCTATTGTGTCCCTTCCTTTTATTCCTTGATTAAAATGTCTATGCAAATCTTATGTCTTATTTCCTCATCCACCTCTTTTGCATATTCTTCATGCTCTTGTTTCTTTTTCAACCTATTTTTGCTTCTTTGCTCCCTTTTTCTTGTAGCTTCATAGTCCTTGAGATGTTGCCAATGCTGATGTTCTCAACTAGTTTTTCTTCCATGGCAAATACAATTGAGTTGTTGTTGCCAATTGCTTCTATGTTGCTTCTTTGCTTCTAAAGAACACTAATAATTATTATAACCAACTAATCAAAAACTAATAATTATTATAACCGGCTAAGCTTCACCTCACACACTCAGGAAGAGATGGAAAGAGAGATAGAGAGGTAATAATACACAAGTTGGATAGTTCAACATGCACACACAAACAAAGAAATTATTGATTACCACTTTTGAGACCTACCCATCGTTGAGAGAGAGAGAGAGAGAGAGAGAGAGAGAGAGAGAGAGAGAGAGAGAGAGAGAGAGAGAGAGAGAGAAGGTTTTCTCTATGTGTGTGTGTGTGTGTGTGTGTGTGTGTGTGTGTGTGTGTGTGAGAGAGAGAGAGAGAGAGAGAGAGAGAGAGAGAGAGGGTTTTCTGTGTGTGTGTGTGTGTGTGTGTGTGTGTGTGTGTGTGTGAGAGAGAGAGAGAGAGAGAGAGAGAGAGAGAGAGAGAGAGAGAGAGAGAGAGAGAGAGATCTACTCTAATTACAAGGGGAGTGAGATAGAGATTGAGCTTATAATTAGAGAGAGAGAGAAAGGAAAATAGATAGAGAAACACATAGAGAGGGGAGCTACATTGATTAAGGATGGAGATAGAGTATTTGTGCTATAACAATTGGGAGGGAGAAAGAGTATTTGTGTTGTAATAATCTTGAGGGAGATAGAAAGAAATTTGCACTATAACTTACAAGAGAGTAGACCAACTATGACAATCATGAGAGAGAGAGAGAGAGAGAGAGAGAGAGAGAGAGAGAGAGAGAGAGAGAGAGAGAGAGAGAGAGAGAGAGAGAGAGAGAGAGAGAGAGAGAGAGAGAGAGAGAGAGCGAGAGAGCAATGTGCCATAACTGCCTACATTACCCATATCTTCTTTTTTTAAGTTATAAAAGTGAATATCATCATTCAAAAGTTTTCAGTTTTTCCTTTAATAAAGTCCAGCTATTCCAAATTTCTTGGTGCTATTCAAGCAACTGAGACACTAATTTTGAGTTCACCTACATTGTCCATACACTACTTCTCACCTAAGAGGATAGCTCAATCTCAGATAGTTAAAAGAGCAAATGGAGAAGAAGACAACAAGGGGGTGAAGGTCCAAGAGAACCTTCTTTGATATTAATTGTTAGAGTGGAGAAAAAGGTAGCAACACACACACACATATGTAGCAAGAAAGTAGAGATAGAGGGAAGCACAACACTCAAAGTGGATTGATGAGAATGAGTGAAGTACAAGTGAAGTGACATGGCAAGGTCACTTACACACACTCATAAGATTGTGTACATATGCTTGGGGAGGGAAACCTCTTAAGGAGGGAAAAAGTACCCCAACCTATGTTACATATCACTACCATATAAATGGCTACAGTGAACAACCAGTTTAACACTAAACAAAGTCCTTATGGGCATGAAAAATATACCTGATGTTTACCTAAGCAACTCCTTGAGAAGTCTAGGAAAGCATTATGAGAGATTTATCAAGTATAGTGATGCTGTTATACTTTGGGAAAGTACATAAAGGAAATTATGCTTGATTGTCATAAGTGAATGCCTTCTATTTGTGCAATGATTGCAAAGATAAAAATATTTTATGATTAATTAATGTAAAATATTGATAATTCTTTAGTTATTGTGGTATCTTGACATAGTACGTATTCCTTTAAAATGATTATTTCTTTGAACTTTAAAACACTTTTTTGGTAACCGAATACATATTAGATAAATTACTGTAAATTGATTATTTCTCTGGACTTTAAAACACTTTTCTGGTAAAATTACTTCAATATATCTATCTTGTGCTATTTAAATTTTTGTGAGATAAATTTAAATTTGAACCATGTGTTCTCACACAAATCACACATGCAAGTATAAAGTTGTGATTTCTTTATGATAAAGTCATGAGCCATGTGTTCACACGATTTGTGCATGTAAGTATAAAGTTATGAATTCTCCATCATAGTTTCTTTTACGTTTTTGATAAAGTACTTAATTAATTACCATTTATTTTTACAACAATTTTGTATAGTAAAGTCAAAATAAAGAACAAGAAAATGTGATCAAGATCCATGATGAAGAATAGTGAAAAATTTACTGAAATTCAATTACAAAGTGTTTTAAATGTAGGTAACAATAAAGTAGTTATTTTATTTCATTTTTAAACACACATGGATAATTTTGTGTTGATTTTTTATTTGTGTGCATTGGCAATGATATCGTTAAGGTTAGAAGCACCTAAATTTTTACCTTTACTCAAATTTTAAGGAGTATATATATAGAATTTATTTCTTCTTTGAATGAAAATGCAGGTCCCTTATTTATTCTCATGTGAAAGTCATGTCGAGTTGATGCTTATGACATGTCATTATGCTTGTGATATTGATCTATTCTCATTTCATTTAGACAAACCTTTCCTTTGAGCTTTGTTGCAAGTTAAATTTAAGATTTAAGATTCTTTCTCACTATCGTCTTATTTAAGATGCATGGTACCCTAGTTCTAGATTCGTATATCCATGCAAGCCAACATTATGCAAGAAATGTTACTTGCTTGATTGATTTATACTATTATAAAACAACCCATTAATTCCAAAATTCCATTTATACTATTATAAAACAACCCATTTATACTATTATAAAACAACCCATTAATTCCAAAATTGAGGTTTGACCTTTTAGGTTCTTATGGATTTTTAAAGACTTACATATAGACTTCAAACAATACTTTAATGAAGTCACATCTAGAAGGTGAACTAGTGTTTTTCTTATCTTTTCTTTAAAAAAGACCAAGTTAATGTCATCTAAAAGACTAGAGACCATAAAATTTGCTGAAACTTGAGACCTTATTGAGTTGAGTACATTCTATCATTTTGTAAGCTTAAGTATGGTTAAATTATCAAAGAGGAAACACTAAAAAATCCTTATAAAACATACTTACATATGTTTGATTAAAGTGATGTGATAAGTCTTCATGACATTTATCCTCCTTAGACCTTACAGCTTAGAGCTTCTTGTCTTAATAAATAGTAATATTTACTAAATCTTATGAATTAAAAAAAGATAAATATAAGTTTGCCTTCTTTTCTCTTCTTCAAAAGATTATCTATTAAATTTTAAAGAATCACAAAATGACTAATGCTCAATAATTCAAAAAACTAAAGGTTCATAAAATTCAGAGAGTTTTTTAAAACTAAAAGTAGTATGAAGCTTGGCAAAGACATCCTCCTTTACAATATTTGAGGTGAGGTTTGGGTCATGATCAACTCAAGTGGATGTGAGATGGATATTTTGTAAATTATATATTATAGTTAAATTATAAGAAGCTTATTTTTTCATAAGTAAGAGAAAAGTAAGGTCTCATGTAAGTAATAACTTTTGCATAGTGTGAACAATGAAATATGTGTGATACAAACTACTAATTTGTCAAAGATCCACATAAAAGCGGTTTAGATGCATAAAAATCTAGTGTAGGTGGCTCGACAAGGAATAAGTCAAGTGTCACATCATGGTATTTCCAAAGATAAGACTATAGCTCACATCCACATGTACATTTTTAGGTGGGTCCCCCCTCGATAAGGAGGAATTCAAGTGTCATCAAGATATTCCAAAGAAAAGACTCTAGTTCACATCCAGAAGCATGTTGTAATGTGGAAAAATAAGTGGCTTGCATGCTCATCCTTTGCGTGCATCCCATCTACATTGTAGATTGTAAGAAGGTATTGGCTCAAATTGAAAATAATATTCATGACTTTCTCTAGTCCCACGACCCATGGTGATAAAGAAATAAAATAATAAAGAGTGAAGCATAATTTTAATCAAAAGATACATCACAATCTTACCACTTGTTAGCATATAGCAAGTGATACAATATACAAAATAAGGGTGTCATAATTATAGTGCATATATAGATACTCTACATCTAGTAAAATAAACCCTAAATATAATTATTAAGTTGGAGTAGGGGTGTACATGGTGTAGGGAATTCCAAACACTAGATCTTTGACATTGATCATTTGGTTGACCCCGTCAAGAGGCTCTAATCAATCAGCCACCACAGTAGGGGTGTACATGGTGTAGGGAATTCCAAACACTAATCTTTAGGATTGATCATTTGGTTGACCCCATCAAGAGGCTCTACTCAATCAGCCACAGTAGAAGTGGTGTTGCATAGATTTGGCATGATCTACCCGCATTTAGAATATGGAAAAACTAGTTACACATTTCATCAATACCTCTGTTACACACACGTGTATAAAATGGAGAGAGGAAAAAACCTTACATTTTACCAATGCCTCTTACAATCTTCAATTACATATACAACATTAAATGAAATGAGAAAAAACCAATCTTTATATGACAAGCAACTTTGATTGTATTCGATAGTTAGATACAAAATGGGGACTGGACCATCCCAGTATCTACTTTACTACATAATAAAAAGTCTTGCTATATGAAGGACCAAAAGGTCTAAGTCTTAAATAGAATTATGAACAAAGGTCCTCAAATGTAGTAACATGAGATCTTTATAGACAATAGAGATACCCCTTAGTGCTAGAGAGGGCATGTGTTATCTTAAATAGAATTATGAACAAAGGTCCTGACATTAGAGATACTCCTTAGTGCTAGAGAGGGCATGTGTTATCCTTATGTGTGTGTGTGTGTGTGTGTGTACACTTATTCACATGGCTCCCTTTTAAGGATAAGGGGGGAAGGGTTTGGTGGAGGGTTGTAGTTTGAGAGTCATGTGGGGAGGTTGTAGTGGGTGCTAAGAGCACAGCTTTTGAGGGGCCTTCATCTAGGAACAGGAGAAAGCATTTTGTGTGAAATAATGCGCTAGGGTTGATTTTTTTTTTAAGGGCATAATAATATCACGTCCACCAAACTCCATTGGAAAGCTACGTGCATGCGAAGGGCGAATGGATAGATAGATGCGCTTAATTAAATTAAATTAAGATAAGATTAGCATAATGAAGCTGCGTTAGGTGTGGAGAGATTGCGTGCATGTGAACGTATATTTATATGGATAGTGGACGTGTAGTAGAGAACTGTGTTGGGTGTTGTGACCAATCAACGCCGGCTGCGTGGCTCACGAGGAATGGCCCCAACAGTAGATTTGAGAACGATGGGTGGCCATGCAAAACTTTGCAGAAAGAGGTATCTAGAAACGTCCAAAATACACACACACACACACACATTAATTTTTTTTTAAAAAAAAACTATACATTAAAGTGTTAGTCAATGTGGAAAGCTGCTGTTGTTGTGGTGCATCTCCTGACACACACTATGCTTAGCCAACTTGTTTTGCCAGGATTTGCACTTAAAGTGTTAGTCAATGTCGAAAGCTCCTGTTGTTGTGGTGGATCTCCTCACACTATGCTTAGCCAACTTGTTTTGCAAGGACTTGCACTTAAATTTATCTCATGTGTATGTATTTGTATCTGTATGTGCATGTGTATGTATTTGTATCTGTATATTATCTTCTGTGCATGTGTATGTATCTGTATCTATGCATGTGTGTATGTCTATCTATTTGTATATTATCCTCTATGTATGTGTATATGTATGCAATAATCTATGGTATATTATCCTCTGTGTATGTGTATGTGTATTGTCCTCTATGTATGTGTATGTGTATATACCAATCCAAAAATCTCGTGACACTACTGTAAGCCAACTTGTTGCAAGGATTTGCACTTAAACATTATCCCACGTGTATATTGTGTATGTGTATGTCTTTATATCCGTATGTGTGTGTGTGTGTATGTATTTGTATATTATTCTCTATGTATGTGTATGTATATGCAATAATCTATGGTATATACCAATCCAAAAATCTCTCATGACACTATTGTAAGACAACTTGTTACAAGGATTTACATTTAAATATTATCCCCTATGTATGCACATATATATATGTGTATATTGTGTATGTATATGTGTATATTGTGTATGTGTATGTGCATGTGTATATCTCTATATCTGTATTTGTATCTATATCTGTGTGTGTGCATATGTATTTGTATATTATCCTCTATGTAAAAGGGGGGGGGGAATCTCTCAATATCTTCCCTTCTTGGCCTATTAGAAACTAAAACTCCCCAAAATGAAAAATTAGAAAAAGGAAACTTTTCTGGCAAAATGTAAATCAAAGACGCATCTATTGTATTACTTCGTCTGTGACTTTATATGGACATTTTTTTGTAGTTTTAAAGAGCCTCCAAAGAAGAAGTTTCACCGTTTGACCTTGTTGTGACTTCACATGGACATTTTCTACAGTTTAAAGGATTCCAAAAAAGAAACTCCACCCTTTGACCTTTTAGACCCATCTAGGTAGGATTCAAGATTTTGTTTGGTTCATCAAGTTGGCAATTCATATTGGGTTAGCAGAAGACTAGCCCAAATACAAGGTATGTTGGATTTTAGGCTTTGGTTTTTAGGTTAGCAAGTTGACCAATCTAAATTGGGTTAGCAAAGAGTTAGCCCAACTACTTGTAGTTAGTTTGTGTGGAGAAATATCCCTCTCACATCAAAGGTGTCATTGTAAGCTTAGTTTACTTGTCTATAATTTCGACAATAATTGCACAATCTATATTGCTTTGTGAATATATTGTGTCTAGCACCATTATGGGGTTGGAATCCCTTGCCAGTTTGCAATGAAACCCCCATGTCGACTTCATTGACATAGTCCACTTAAACTCCTTCAAGAATTTTCCAAATTTGAGTATGAATTAGAAGTTGGCACATTGATTAATCAATCATATTGAGTAAATTGTTACCTTTTTCCAAATTTGAGTATGACTTAGATGTTGGCACATTGATTAATCAATCATATTGAGTAAATTGTTAGCTTTTTGCACTAGTTGGCACATTGATTAATGAGTCATATTGAGTGAATTGGTAGCTTTTAGCACTAGTTAAATGGCATCCCCATGTCTATACCTATTCACAACCTTCTTACTTTTATAAATATAGTCCTTAATTTGTGGCTTGAGAGCTTGCAAAAAAGCTTCAATTTTTACCCCCCAAAAAAAAGACTTACCCAAGTGCATAGCACATCAATATATTAAATTTTTTTAATTGCTTCCAAGGGTATCATGCGTTGACTAAAGGCTCCAAGGTACAAGAAAGCTTTTTGGACTGTAATTTATGGGCAATCTATTATAATTCAATCATGGATTTGTTTGCTTTTGCCAAGCACAATTGTTGTTGGGGAGAATGCAAAAGAGGCCCTGCCCCTAGTAATGACTCATGTGGACATGACATGCATGTACACAGTTGGATTCTAGGGTGGGTCCTACATAGAGAGACACACAATTTTTTTTTAATTGTTTTTCAAAAAGAGATTCAGCTCAGCTTTTAGATCATCCATGGAATTCAATCACCTTCTCTCTCATCACAATTTGGCTTCTTATTGTTGCTTTCATGCCAACCACTTAACCTCAATTTTGGTCTCCCCTATATTTTTTGCTATAAAACCCTTAATTTCAGACATTTTTTTAATCACTACTATTTGCATTTTCCCCTTTATTTGCTATAAAAACCTTAATTCCAGACATTTTTTATTTGCTTTTTCCCCCTTTGAACAATTTCACTGAGCCTTTTCTTTGCTAGTCTTGCATGCATTGTTTTATAACCACTTTGCTTTCCCCTTGTCTGTGTGCTGAACCTTAGCTTTTCCAAGAGTTATAAATTGTGTCTTATTATTGCCTCAGTTGTACCCTTGATTGCATGGAGTACAGCATTAGCTTTCCTAGCCTTCTATACATTTTTATTACAACTAGTCCTTGAGGAAGCCAGGCAACCTTTCTTCTAAGCTCACCAATGACCATGCTTAGCCCATCACCCTTTCCTTCTCTTCTTCCTGCCTTCCTCCTCCCTTTAGCTTTCCTCTTAAATTTTCATCACTTTGGATGCTCTTCTGCCTCCTCTAACCCCCAGATCCCTTCAATCACCATGCTCTACAAGCTGCCCTCTGACTTCACTGTCACCTGTGGCAACACATCTAATCTCTTCAAACCTGTATTGATTAGCAAAGAAGGCAGCTTTGCATGGGGTTTGCTACCCTCTAATGATGATCAGAATTGCTCACTCTCCATAGTCTGCTACAGTTGCAAGAACTACTATGTTGCATGGAGTGCATGCTGTGATGGCAATGGTGGGGCAATTTCAGGTGCCAGAAATCTTCAATTAGGAAAGCAAAGGGATTTGCAATTAGTGGATGGTGAAGGCTTACTGCTATGGTCAAGCAAATCACTTAATGTAGCCAGCATTGAATTGCTAGAAACAGGCAATTTGCTCTTGCTTGACAGCCTCAACACTATAATTTGGCAAAGCTTTAAGAACCCTAGCAACATCCTGCTTCCAGGGCAGATCCTCACACCAGGAATGAGCTTGACTGCTGGTGATTATTCTGCTGTCATGGAGCCAGGAGGCCTAGCCCTGTATGTAAAAAACACACCCACTCCACTCCCTTACTTAGTCCTAAACTCATCCTGGGGCTTGTCTGACCTAAACACTGTCTTAAACCCCATCTGCAGTGGATTAAGCTTGGTTTATGCTGCTGATGGCAGCACACTCATGATGGAGCTGGACATGGAGTCTAGTTATAACTCATCAGCTCAAGGATCATCATGCTACAATGCCTCTGCAATAAACACAATCCAGAAGTTTAATCAGACAGTGACTAGCTCTAGCAGCAGTAATTCAAGTGGGTTTAGGTACTTAAAGCTGGGTTATCATGGTGGTTTGCAAACCTATGTAGATGATGAGATTGATTTCTCATGGTTTAATGAAGGGGTTGATGATGCAGGCAGAGGCTACTGCAATCTCCCCAGTCACTGTGGAGAGTTTGGTATATGTGATCCAGGAGGGGAGTGCAGATGCCCACATAGTTTAGTTAATCAGTCACTTAATTACTTAATTGCCACTGATTACAGCGTGGAGACCCCGGAAATTGATGACTGCCCTCTAGTCCAAGCAGCTAATTGCAGCATTAGCACTAATTATGAGGTGCTTAGGCTTCAAGATCTGGATTATTTCCCACACAGGTATCTGCCTTCCCCTAACAAGAGCTCTACGCTGCAAAACTGTGTGATGTCTTGCATGCAGAATTGCTCCTGCGTGATTGCCTTCTACAACAATCAATCATCAGCGTGCCACCATTACAGCAAAGCACTGTCAATGCAGAGAACAACATATGGGGGGAATTACATGGTGTTCATTAAGATGATACCTCTTGATGATCCGCAGAACCAGCAGCAATCACCTGCTAGTCGCAGGCTTAATTTAATCGCCATAGCTATCATATTTGGGACGAGTTTAGTGGTTTGCTTAATTATCTTCATGTGGGTTTATAAGAATTATGGCACAAGCGATGAAGAATATGGTGCTAGATTGAGCAGGACAGATGATGATGTTTTCCTGGATTCGTTAGCAGGTTTGCCACCAAGGTACAACTTCAAGCAGCTGCAACAGATAACCAATGGTTTTAGTGTAAAATTGGGGGCAGGAAGCTTCGGATCTGTATACGAGGGCTCCCTTGAAGATGGAAGTAAGCTTGCTGTTAAGAAATTAGAAGGCACTAGACAAGGAGACAAAGAGTTTAGAGCAGAAGTGGCTTCATTAGCAGGTATCAGCCATGTTAACCTAGTTAGATTAAGAGGTTTTTGTGCAGAAGGTGCCCACCGCATGCTTGTTTATGAGTACATGACCAATGGGTCCCTGGATCGATGGCTCTCTAGAGATGGGGATAGTTTGGCCCTCCCCCCACTCGATTGGCAAACCCGCCTAAACATCGCAATAGACGCCGCCCGAGGTCTCGCCTTCTTGCATGGCGAATCCCGTGAGCGCATTTTCCATCTCGATGTGAAACCGCAGAACATCCTGTTGGATGAGAAATTTGTGGCCAAGCTCTCCGACTTCGGGCTCTCCAAGCAGATGGACCGCGCACGGAGCCGGACAATCACGTCCATGCGCGGCACGCCCGGCTACCTTGCACCTGAATGGCTTCTCCAGACCACGGTTTCAGACAAGAGCGATGTGTACAGCTTCGGCATGGTGCTCCTTGAGGTGGTCAGTGGCAGGAGAAATGTAGACTACTCGAGTGTGGACCAAGACAAGTGGTTCTGGCCGGCTTGGGTGGTCAAGAAGGCCGTGACAGCACAATGGGCCGAGCTTCGTGCCGAGCTTGCAACCAAAGGGTGCCCGGGCTTTGAAGGTGAAAGAGCCATCAAGGTGGCCCTATGGTGTGTCCAAGAGGACCCCAAGACTAGGCCCACTATGGCCACTATTCTACTCATGCTCGAAGGGCTAATACACGTGGCGGACCCTCCGCTAGAGATGTCGCTCACACTAGAGGCACAAGCTCGCCTTTTGGCTGGCTTCCACCCCGACCATTGCTCTAGTCCTAGCCCGCCACCTACACCTACACTTGCACTTGGTAACTGCTTTTCTAACCCTTGGAGCTTTGTCACTCGCACCATACCCACCTCCGCCCCACTTGCTTCCTCCCCTCCATCTCCTTGCCTCAAGCCCTCCCTAAGCATCTAAGTTATCATGATCTTCCCTACCATGACCCCAACTTCCATCTCATAGTCCTCACCCATTGTTTTGTAAAAGTAGTCTCATACAATGTAATATACCCTCTTTGACTTGTCAAAGTCTGCAACTAGACACTTCAAGATCCATCCAAAAAGAGGGAAAGGGATGACACTTTTAAATCTCATCCTTTCAATGCCATTGTGCAAGCCAACAAATGGACTTTGTATCATAGGCTTTGAGCTATTAGGCATTCAAAAGTGTAAGTAACCTCATCAAATATCTATTTGTAAAGTATTATGTATCCTTCTACATTCTTGTATTGAAGGAAAATTTACAAAATGATGTAATGTGCCGAAAAACACACAATTGTTAAGAGTGTAGCTCTCTCTCTCTCTCTCTCTCTCTCTCTCTCTCTCTCTCTCTCTCTCTCTCTCTCTCTCTCTCTCTCTATCTCTCTCTCTCTCTCTCGTAGCTCCCGTCGGATAGATCATATTTGGTCTCTTGGGATTGTTCCTACGATGTTAAAAGAGCTTCTTCTTCTTCTTCTTCTTCTTCTCTCTCTCTCTCTCTCTCTCTCTCTCTCTCTCTCTCTCTCTCTCTCTCTCTCTCTCTCTCTCTCTCTCACACACACACACACACACACACGTGCACATACATTTCAAGCAAGTGCAAAAAACACCATTCTTTCTATGAGACATACAAGACTAAACATGCAAAAAGGATGATCCATTAACTAAAAAACAAATACTAGGGAATTCGCGCAAGTAGTTGGTCTCTTATCTACATTTCTAAATGGCATCCCCTATTTAATATCAAATCCTCTGTTCTTCAATAATTAATAGAAGGGAGCAACCTCTTCAAAGTTCTACACGTGCAAAAGGATAAACCATTAACCAAAAATCAACCTCTTTAAAGTTCTATACATATAAAAGGATAATCTATTATAACGAGAAAGCAAACACTAAGGGAATTTGTGCAAGTAGTGGGTCTCTTATCAACATTGCTAAATGGCACTCCTTATTTAACTCTCTTATCTCCATCAACCATAAATCAATCTCTTCAAAGTTCTACACATGTAAAAAGGATAATCCAATAACCAAAAGACAAATACTAAGGGGATTTGTGCAAGTAGTGGGTCTCTTATCTACATTGCTAAATGGCACTCCCTATTTAACACTAATATGATTCTAATAAATCCTCTATTGTTTGATAATCAATATAAGGGAGGAACCTCTTCAAAATTCTACACCTATGACATCTAAACATATCATATGTATCTACTATGGGGAGAAATACATTATCCCTAAACCATGTATCTACTATCTATGACATCTAAACATATCATATGTATCTACTATGGGGAGAAATACATTATCCCTAGACCATCGAAAAATCGTAATATTCATTTCATGTCTCCACATTAGATTTTAAAGTACTATATGACCTCTTACTTGTCAATGGGAACCCTCACAAGAATGCTAAAGCAAGTAGCCCACATTCCCCATTGCATTGGGCTAATAGTAGCTAGAGATGTATCTCGATGAATATATTAACCATCATGTAATGGCTCCTTTTGCATATATAGCTTCATGGGATGATCCAACTTTTCACATTGATGCATGCTATTCCTTCATGCATGCATTATGTGGTGCAACATAATTACTAAGTTTGTCTTTGTTAGAAATAGTAAAGGAGCTTGCAACTAGTTGGATAAAAAGTTGATTGGGTGCTATGATGAAGAGCCAAGATCTTAGACATTTATATGGGCATGTTTCTAGTGTGGAAAACACTACTAGTGAGGGTTCATTTTTTCTAGTTGTTTACCCATTTCTAATATCTTTTAAAGGGACATTTGCACATTAAAAATTAATGCTCTGTGTGTGTGTGTGTGTGTGTGCGCATACATACATAAGAAGGACATCAACAAAAGGCAATCTCCATTAGCATGCTTTACATGTCAAGGCCCTCATAGAGTGGCTGACTTCCCAATGAAACCCATCTTAGGAGCTATAAAGCTAATCCATTGTCATTGGATAGATGGTGTACAAAGTTCAACATTGATCATTTGATTAGTGATGACTGCCCTTTTTTGAGTCACCAACTCCAAATCCTATAATGATGAATACATCATCAACTACTGCCATAGGGTTGGGAATCATTTGTGTTACTTGTCAATTGTCTTCTGCGGATGAAGAAGAGGAAGAACCATTGACAAGGGCCCAAGCCAAGCAATTGGCACTTGTCATTAGTGTTACTTGCCAGTCGTCTGAAGAAGACGAAGGACCATTGACAAGGTTCCAAGATCAAGCAGCTATCCCCGACATCTTCAACATCAAAATCTCCTAAGAGCAAAAAGGGGAACATAAGATCATAGTATAGGGGTTTCCAATTGAGCCTCCAACCAAACCAATCAAACCAAGGACTTCTCAAAGTCCTAAGGCAAACAAAGAAACAAAAGAGAAGGATCCAAAAAAGGACCTTCTAGGGTATTTTAAGATCGAGGATATTCCAGATTCCTCCACTCAAATCACTTTAGAAAAAGAATGGGGAGTAGACAACCTCAGTGGACAAAACTGAAGAACTTAGGGAGAAAGCCCGAAAAGCTTCACAACATCATAGGGATGAGAGATGCAAACAAACCAAGGATCCAAGATAAGATTCTAGCTACATTGAAATTGAAGATGTTTTGAAACCTCCAATTCGAATCACTCTTTACAAGGAACGAGATATGAAAACCATCAAGAGATCAATCATGATGCATAGAACTAACAAACTCTTTGAAATGTAAGGAAATGGAAGGACATTACAAGCCAAGACCTAAATATGATGAACCCGTTCTATAAGAATATGCTAGCCCAAGAGAGAAGATCTCGAGGTTAAATGAAGCACAGGAAGTGATGCATCAACAGATCCAAGTAGAAATAGAGGGACATGGGTGGGACCAATCTCATTGTTTCACACAAAATTCATAAACTAAGACCATTAGAGCCAGTCTTAGTAGCATCTCATGAAGGTAGTGTCTCGAGCCATGAATCAAAAAGTGGGAATGACCACTCAGAACATAACCATTGGAAACTTAAGAAACTCTGAAAGAACTTGAAGTTAAGAAAGAAATCCATAATGAGCCTTTACAACCCAAAGATTTGGAGAACCTGAGAGAACTACATGACCATATCTTATGAGAACGGATGACTCGTGAGACTTGTGCTGCTTACACTTGGAGAGTCAATGATAGGCCAAAACTCAGAAAGGAATGTGTTTGAATGGGTGTGGGTGTCACAAAACTCAAAACAAAACTTATTACAAACCATGCCTTCATACATCGGTTCAGAGATAATGAGTCAATGACCATAGCAAATGTGCATTCGATAAGGCCTAAATCTAAGCAAAAAATGAGAGCTTTGGAGTAATCCTCTTAGCCCCCATGAAACTATCACTATGGCTAAATACTTAACATGGAAAAACTAGAAGCTTGGAAGGAAGTCAATCAATGGATGAGAAATCAACTCAAGCCATTCGGGGAAAGATAAGGCTGGCCAGGATATAATGATGAAAACCCACAAAATTTGTACAAAGATGTACAAAGATGAGATTGTCAGTATAGTGGGTAAATATTTTGAAGGTGATGACATGAATGCCACCATTCTAATCAATTGAATGACATAACCACAACCATGATCCTAGAGGATGAGGAAGTAGGAGTGAGTGAGTAGGTGATGACATGAATGCCACCATTCCGATCAAATTGGATAGCCTAACCACAACTAAAATCCTACACAAGGGAGTATGAGTGGACATAGTTACCAAAGACATGTGGCAAAGAAGTAAGCCCCTCAAACCTTCAAAAATTTTCCTAAAAGTAGTCAACATCTACCTCTAACAAGGTGATAATACCATCAAGGTGAACCTCAAGGACCATTCATAAAAAGATGTGATCAGGATGCCTATCGTATACAACAACATATTTAAAAATCATAAACATGTGTTGTGTAAAGAATATAGTTGGAAAAGGTGTGAGCATAAGGAGGAAAATTCTATCACTTCATTGCCTATACAGACTATCATACCACTCATCACACAGGCTTTAGCGTAGGCATCAATCCCAACTACACCTCAAGACCACCTCAAGCAAAGAATTCCAATGAGGATAATGGAGTGTCAGTGGAACACCTGGCACTCCTTAGATAATTCCTTGAAAGAAGAGAACCACTCTATATTAAAAAAAACAATTCAAATTAGAACAAGGGACCCACCTAGCCTCAAGGATGAATAACACTATTTGCATACATCGATGCTTTGAGAGTTACTGAGGAGTTCCTTGTAGTTGAAAGGATCTCATAAAGGAGCCAAGCTTTCTTGATGAAGAATCCAAGTCTGGATGGAGAAGATGAAACAAAGCTATATATGTTATGGTTTACCCAAACCCCTTCAAAACACATCCAACAAGAAGATTACCTGGCAAACCACAACTGTCGTGGGGATCTTTCCGATGGCCGAGCTCGTAACCCCTGAGGTCTCCAAGCTCCACAACTCCTTGAGAAGCAATTCCACCGCGCCTCCTGCAACGAGCATTGTCACACTGTCGCATTGCACTACGTGTACTCGTTCCTTCTCTCACCTCACTTCACTCACACACACACACTAGCATATATTAGAGAGATATTAGCAAGACGATTAGCAAGAGTAAGACTCTATTGCACAATGGGAGAGTTATTTGTATTATGAGAGATATTCACTTATATACATGGCCATAAGTGTTCACACTCACTTAAACTATGGCCGGTCGGGCACTTTAGCCTCATAAAAGGCCTAATGCAATTACAATAACTAATCTCATAATATATCCATGAAGTACATCACTTGGTACTTCATCCTAACTTGCTAACACACGCTCTTGAAGCGAAAATTGCCATAAGTATTCAATCAGACCATTATGGACACCCGTCCAAGTTGTAGATTTGAACACCATTGCTTCATATCTTGAATGTATGACCTTTTGGTGTGTCTACCTTGACTCCTTGATGTAAGATAATGGTAGTATCTCTTGTTAACCCTAAAAATGGAATAACATTCCCCCCTTCTTGATGATGATCGCATCCTTGTGATCGCATTGAAGACTTTTGTGTGGGGAGAATTGACAAGTTTTTGTTGATGTTGAGTGACGTTCATTGAAGTAGCCACTTGTTGGCAAGGCATGAAAGAATTACGTCGACTCACAAGGCTAATTTATATATCTGCACTAAGGAGTAGATATCAATGTGTTGTGAAGATTTAAGTTTTCATTTGGAGAGGTATGTATTTTTGAAGGAAAATTTCCAAGCGATGGGTTGTACCATTGACCAGGCTTTTACCCACCATGCCCCCCATCCAGAGATATACCTAGAAAGTTATCAATGGTAAGGCTCTAGTGCAAATGTCCTCCTGCGCATGATTATGGATATGTACTCATGGAGCAACTACATTAACTTAGCCAAAAGAATAGGAAGCTATATGCTTAACAAAAATGTATTGGCTATTTGAAGATCGTTAGGAATTTTTTGTGATATTCTATCATTTTTAGGTAGTCCATTTGTGTGACTCCCTTGTGTTTTTATCTCTTTTTTATTTTTTTTAAATTTGTTTTTTTTGCTACCACCATGCAAGCAATAGGTTCTTTGAATAGGTTCTTATGTCTGCTGCATAGTTTCTGCACTCATGCTTCTGATCAAGGGGGGTGAAAAGAGCATTGTGAGTTTGTCCTTAATATACTTATAAATCTCCGTGTGGCAGATGTGGGGATTGATTCTTAAATTTGTGACTCAATTGTTGTCAAGGCGGTAGGTATAGCTTCTAGTTGGTTGCCATTGGTGTTGATTGAACATGCAAGCTCTTGTGTATGTGTTGTATGCAGAGATGGGTTGAGTGCCTTCCTTGGTGTTGCTTGGGCCTCCACTCTTGTCGAAAGTTCTCAGAATTGAAGTTTTTGGTGAGGCTTTCTTGGTTGATGCCTTTAAGGCTTCTTTCTTTGAGTAGGGTTGGGGACTTTTTTATGCACTTGGGAATCCAAGCTTTGGTATTACCTTGGTAGTACTCTGGAGCTTGCAGTAATTCTTTTGGTACCCATACTTGTTGAGTGGCTGGAGTTCTTTGAGGAACTCGTATAGGCTTTTGTGGGCGACGTTGTGGAGTACTTTTATTCTTCCTTGTCCTTTGAGTTTTTCATTGAGGAAGAGGATTTGATAATCAAGGCACCCAAATTGGAGTTACACCTTCATAGTAGCCTTGAGCTATAAGTAGCTACTTTTCCACCCACATTTTGATACTATTAAGATACCTTGATTTTGTCTATTGTGGTTGGGTTTTTTTTTTGCCTTCACATTGATTGGTGCTGAGGCTATAGGTTTGAGACTCATGGGTGTTGTTGACGATGAGGCTTGAGTCTCTTGTGGAGTGGTGGCCTGCTGACAATGAGGCTTTTGAGCATGCAACCTTCTCCTTTGGTGAGGCTGGTCGATGGAGAGTTATCGAGGTCAAGGCTTTTCCTTTAAGTTCCTTTCTAGAGATCGATGGTTGCACTTGGGAGGCTTCTACAGGAATTATTGTTGAGATTGCGAGGTTTTGGCATTGGACGTTGTTGGTGAGGATGGAGTTGAAGGGTTAGATGCTTTGTCTGAATTGGTCATTGTTGACGCAGATGGTAGGTCTTCATATAGAGTGGGTTCCGAGAAAGAGGCTTGTAGCTTTTTGCGTTCAGCATCATAGAAATCCATTACATTTGGATCCTCTTCCTTGCAGTACGGTTTTGTCAACTTTGTGTCATTGACCATGATGATGACCTTATTTTTCTAGCAAAGCTTAGTGGTTCTTGGGTAACAATAGTCCATTTATGTCCCAAAATCAAATATGACTCCAACATATACTCAACCACAAAGATCAAATATGACTCCAACATATACTCAAACTTACACGTAAGGAGGTCAGATTCTATATACATTGTTTGTTCGAAGTATCCCAAACATGGCATGTTGATGCCTATTGTGAACGAAATTTTCTCAGGATGAGCATTGAGTGTTGGTTGACCTAACAAATCCCATAACTCGAGGGTCATGAGATTGTGCTCTCTTTGTGGATAAAGTTGTGCTTGGACTGTGGTAATTTTATTGTAAAGTTAATATCCAACCATAACTCTTGGGATATTCTGTGTAAGATATGTTTGTTGTTCTAGCTCCTCCAAGGTCTCTTCCTCCCGTAATAGCAGTTTCACAATGCATGCAAGAGTGTTCAAGGTGACTGTTTGCATGGATTCATCAATTGAATACCGTGAGTCATGTACCCAAGTTCCACCCAAGATGACATCATACTCAAGGGGATCTGAGGTAACATGGAATCTAAATTCCACATTTCTACCGATTGTTTGAGTAGCATAGCTAAAGCAACCTAGGACTTCAATGTTTTTTATCGCAAGACCGTATGTTAAAAGAGATATTTTTTCAACAGGACAATCTTAGAGATAGACATCATATAGCCTATGGGTGTAAATTTTGACCCACATAGGCATTTGTTTTCATGAAGGGAATTTTTGTTATGCAATATGGATAAGGGTGGCGGGAAGAAATTGTAGCCTATATCATGTACATATGTGGTGGTGGCAAAAATTTATAGTATGCATATGTTGATGTTTGATCCAGATAGCCATTATCATGAACACAGGTGGTGATGGTATATCTAAGAGTAGTGTAGGAATTAGCTGCAAAGGATGCTGAGAGATAAAATCTTCGCTCGCGACATTGTCTTTGTGTACAAAGAGAAAAAGGAGGAGCTTAGAGCTTCTGAAACGATGGTAGAGAAGAGCTTAGAGCTTTCACGATGATGGTAGATTCAAGGTCCCCTATGCTAGAGAGCATACTACTGCACATAGACATAGCAGAGTCCAGGTGGCTCACATGCACCCCCCTCCTCGACATAGATGTTCGCATCATGTGTATTTGCTTATAGTTCTTCAGCTTTGAAATTGAATTGTAGAACAAAAATCAAGATTGGCGAATCAATCAACTTATGGTATTTCAAATCAATGGAGCCTTATACATTTGGATTAAAACCAGTGGATTACAGGTCATCATGGATTATCTCATCTAGCTCTTCTGTTATCATGATTTTTTGGCATCTACTATGAAGCGATATTATTTATGATACAAAGGTTACATGGTTACATAGACAAGCATT
The DNA here is from genome assembly GCF_041138505.1 of Cibotium barometz. NCBI lineage: Eukaryota > Viridiplantae > Streptophyta > Polypodiopsida > Cyatheales > Cibotiaceae > Cibotium > Cibotium barometz. The sequence continues at coordinate 29,027,387 of NC_141101.1, read as the reverse complement.
TTTTTTATGACCTCCTCTCAAATTTGTAGTCAAAGGTTACGACCATATGTGTTTTTCACATCCTTAGCCGTAAACCTATGTTCTACCTATATCACCTTATCCTAGGTATACTTTTTCTTTAATTCTATGCAAAACATCAAGTTTTATGAAAAAGTTAATGTTTTGCATAAAATCTATGTAAAACATCAACTTTTTCATAAAACTTAATGTTTTGCATCAACTCGATGGCAAAACATCGAGTTGTGTGGAAAAGTTGATGTTTTACATCAACTCGATGCAAAACATCAACTTTTAGGCTAAAAGTTGATATTTTGCATCGAGTTGATGCAAAACATCAACTTTTAGGCTAAAAGTTGATATTTTGCATCGAGTTGATGCAAAACATCAAATTTTTCACACAACTCAATGTTGTGTATCGAGTTGATGCAAAACATCAACTTTTCCACACAACTCGATGTTTTGCATCTCAAAGTTGATGCAAAACATCAAATTTTTCACACAACTCGATGTTTTGCATCAAAGTTGGTGCAAAACATCAACTCTACCACAAAACTTGATGTTTTGCATCAAGTTTCAGATGTTCCGGAGAAAAAAGTTGGAGGATCGGTTTCACAAACGGACTTTTCTAGCGATTCCACGTTAGCATGCTCAAACGACCTATTCCATAAATTTTGAGTATGAACACGACTATGTTTCGATGCGATTTGTAGACGTCACAAAGCAACTTTGCTGATACAACAAGTTGCTTTGTGACATTTGCAAATCGCATCGTGCTGGTACTCAAAATTTGTGGAATAGGTTGTCTGAGCATGCTAGAGCGGACGGAATCGCTAAAACAGGTCGTTTGTGAAAATCGATCTCCAATCCTCCAACTTTCTTCTCCAGAGCATCTGAAACTTGATGCAAAACATTAAGTTTTGTGGTAGAGTTGATGTTTTGCATCAACTTTTATGCAAAACATCGAGTTGTGTGAAAAAGTTGATGTTTTGCATTAACTTTGATGCAAAACATCAAGTTGTGTGGAAAAGTTGATGTTTTGCATCAACTCTACAAAACATCAAGTTGTGTGGAAAAGTTGATGTTTTGCATCAAGTTGATGCAAAATATCAAGTTTTATGAAAAAGTTGATGTTTTACATCGATTTTATGGAAAACATCAACTTTTCCACACAACTCGATGTTTTGCATCAAAGTTGATGCAAAACATCAAGTTTTGTGGGAAGTTGATGTTTTGTATAATGTTGATACAAAATATCAAGTATTGATCTTTTGCATAGAAAGTTAATGTTTTGAATATAAAGTTAATGTTTTACATCATCTTGATGCAAAATATCAAATTTTCGTAAAAGTTGATGTTTTGTATCAAGTTGATGGAAAATATCAACTCTTAGTTGAGAAGTTCTTACTTAGCATCAAGTTTGCTGGCAGATGTTATAGCTAAAACATCCTTACACTATGTGTAGTAACCAGTAGGATTCGAACCTAAGTCCCTGTGCCTGATATTTTACAAAAAAGTATTTTGGAAAGTATAAACTTTTGTTTCTTAAAGAGACATTTTTCATACTTTCTAAACTCATTTAATAACTAAAATTACCATTTAACCCCTTTTTTTGTCACATCAAGGACACATCTTCTTTAAAAATGAGTGTGGAATTATTTTTTAAAATTAGACAACTTTTAAATAGCTTATTCATGATATTCTAAAATTCATATGTACGTAACGAACTCTTTTTAAAAAAGTATATATTATCAATTAAGAAATTGTGATACTCAAGAGCTTCAAAATAGATTTTAATACTACTCTCATCGAGAGTCAAAATAGGGTTTTACAATTAAGATAATAATTATATCAAGATAACGCTTTTGTAATATAATTATACAAATAGTTTTTTATAGTTGCACTCTGTAGCGCATCCTCAATCATGCTAACATGGCAGATGACCCAAGGAGTCTAAGCTTCAAGTGTACACATAGAAGAAAAAAATTATATTTGTGGATAGTGAAGAAAAGGATGCCTCGTCTACCTTCTCAGGGAAAGGCACATTGACTAGTGATGGTGTAGCAATGATTATGAGGAACCATAACTATGCCATAAGCTATATGTTTAGAAAATGGCTTCTTTTACAGTTGTATCATTTTTTTAATGGATTGAAGATGGAAATAATAAGCATTGTCTCTATTTTGGCATGTTTTTTGAAAACTTAGTTATATTTTTAATTATAATCTCAAAAAGTAAGCAAAATGAAGTCTTTTTTTCATGACAATTTTTGTAAGAAACATGTAAAGTGTCCAAAATATTATCGTTTTTTGGCAGTGTTGTACGTATGCGTAGACCACTTTTTAAAAAGAGGTAAAAAACTGAACTTTTTTGATGGAATATTTGAAATATGCCAAATGTTTCTCGTTTTTAGGAAATATTACCTATTTTGTCCGCAGCAACAGTGTTAAGTTATGTACAATGCATGTTGTAGGAGATATAACCACAAGGCCTATAATCGACTTCTTCTTTCTGTAATTATGTCCTCTTCTCCCAATGATGTGCTATCAATACATTGACGAGTGTGATGATGAAAGAAAGACAATGGTGATTATAAGCTTGATCTTGTCTCCGTTAAAAAGCATAGCAAAGCAAATCTCTTTCTTTGATGTAGGTGCAGCACAGGCCCTAAGATAAAGGTTTCAAAGCTTGTGATATACATAAAAATTCTCTTCTTCTCTCTTACATAAGGACAAACCTTTAGAAAAAGGCTCAGAATCTTATTAAAAGCCTCTTATATTCCATGAAGTCCACGCTTTTATCTCTCATTTATAATCATATATTCCCTCCTTTTATAATTGCAAAGGCTAAGCCTTTATAGACTTCCAAAAAAACAAAAGCACACTCATGATTTTCCTTTGAAAAAACTTCACGCTACTTAAAAAAACTTCATGCTACTTAAATAAAATTTCACACTACTTAAATAAATAAAATTTCACACTACTTAAATAAAATTTCCTTTATTCATGTACAAAAGCTAAGCTAAACAAAGCGAAGGGAAGTGAACCTCTTCCAATAATGCCAAGTGACAAAAAGGATGATGAATATTATGCTAAACACTAGTGCCATCAAATCGAGAAAAAAGATTACTCATCGAGACACGAAGAGATGCAAAAAACCCAAACAAATGAACCAAGGCTAGCATGATGAATCCAACTGAAAAGGAGAAAGCTATGTAGATAAATATGGGCACACACACGTTTTCGGTTTTGATTGTGCATTAAAAACTAGAGAAAAAAATTCCCATCACATTTTACCCCCATAAATCCACGACCTCTAGGGTCGATGATGAAATGTCATTTTTGCTCACTACAACAGAGGCCAAAGACCATTATACGCCACATCATCATAAGACCACTTAAACACTATGTGGCTTTCAACCAATGGATTGTCAAACAGCTCATTTTGATGCACAAGCCACTCAAATAACTCCTCATTGTGAACCACCTTGTCACCTCGACCCTCATGTGTACAGAATGAATGCATGGAAAAAGATGCTACAAATATATCCTCCTAAATTTTGAATATTCTCATCAACACACAAGAGATCTTGGTCTATATACAAGGATGTATGCCCCAAAGTATCCATAGTAATGTCGCCATAAGTAGAGACGATCATCAACCCATGATCCATAAATCCATGTGTAACCTCAACTCCATGTGTGATATGACAAAGAAAATCCTAAATGATGATACTTGCCATCCTCAATGATGTTAGCCCCCAAGAAACTCATCTATATCTTCAATGTTGACCAAAAACTTTCCAATAATATCCTCATCCCTAGCAACCATGGCATTGCTAAGAAGCCCATAGGCCTCCTCATCCACCAACATGTGAACGTCAAAAGAAGAAGCATTTACCTTGAGCATGAAGACACTTTCTCAAAGCCCAAGCCATAAAAATACTTTATCCTTAAAAATTATCAATCTAACCACAAGGAACTCATAAGCATATGCATAATCCCAAATCTAGGGCCTAAGATCTTGTGGTGAAGAACACGAGCCTTTTAGGAGCTATCATACCATTGCCACTCTCTCATGATCTATTATTCAAGAACTCTCTTTACATGTAATGGATTAATTTAACATAAGCTCCTTATACCTTACCATATTTTGGGCCTCTTGACGATCCAAAGTAAGGGAAATATTATCTTGGTGGGTATATGACTTCTCTAGGTATTCTTTATCTTATTACTGCCCTTGGTAGGCCTATGACTTCTCAAGGTAGCCCTTATCTTATTTGTCACTCTTCTTTGGAGTTACCAATGGTTTTAGCTATAGTAAGCATGGAAAAAGACTTTGGGAACCAGAAGTAAATATTTGGTTATTCACTACGCAATGTTAACCCTTACCCTTTAGGTTAAATCATCAATGGGATAAAGGATAGTGGATTGTTAAAATTAAAGTCTTACGCAAGGAGAGGAGTGAAATTTTAGCAATTCAACCCCTACGTTTAATCGGTTTTCTCCCATATTATAAGTGCTTATGTATCCAAGAAGCTCTTTTAATTCTCTTTCCATTCTTGTCATTAAATTTTGAATCCTAAGTCATGTTAATGAGCATAAATTCTCCCCAAAACTACAAAAAAAAAACAAAGATAAATAGAGCATAATCCTTTATACATATAGTTGCACTGCAAATAAACCACATAGGCGCATAGAGCTTGAGCCTTGCACCTATATAGAACCTTTTCAAAATGGACAACCGAGTGAAAAGTTATGAGCATCTTATCCATTTGTGAGTTTCTACTACCTTGTTTTAATCTAAAACATTCTGTGTCCCAATTGCCTAATTTGCACGCCTAATTTGCACGAATGAGCCATCCCAACACTCCTTATATGTTTCTATTTATATAATCTTGAGTTGGAAGATTTTCTTCTAACATAATATCACTCTTATTTGGAGTGGCAAGATTAGTAAAAATCCTTGCATCTACTAAGCCTTTTATCTTTCCTTCCATGAACTATGTATCTTTATCTTAACTTAGGGATAGAAAGAGAGGTGAGGAGGTGGTGAGGTTTCATACAAGTGTGTTTTTTATTCCAAGAAGTGACCATCCCAACTTTACATCACAATATATTAGAATTTCATGTTTCATAAAGTGCTAGGTAGATGCAATGAAACTATGGATACAAATTTATGATAGAGTGTGAGATGTAGTACTAGAGATCCAAATAGGGGTGCTTCAAGTGTTGCATAGTATTTGTAAAAAGGATCACACTATTTAGTAGGGTATAAAAGACATGGTAGTAGCATAATGGAGAGGATGTCATTTTTTGCATGATTAAGCCATTTAATTTTCAAATCCACATGTATGTGCATTAGCGAAAACAACTTGATAAATAATTAGTTTTATCCTTGATGTTAGTATGCATTGTGGGGATGTGCTTAAGACTCTTTTGCAAATTCTTCTTAATCATGAGATGTTTATAAACTTGGTAAATAGTTAGTTGCATCCTTGATGTTAGTATGCATTGTGGGGATGTGCTTAAGACCCTTTTGCAAATTCTTCTTAATCATGAGTTGTTTACCATAGCCATGATAAAGTAAACAAACTTAATAAAAATACATATAATTGCAAATGCATGAAATGTTATGCTTCAGCAATAGCAAATTTTTCATAGTCCTATATAGAATTCAAATGACAATGTTGTCCTATAAAGTTGGGAAGGATTGGTAAATACCCATGCCATGAACCACATACCAAACCATCATCTAAGGCATGACTAACATGGCTAATATGATAAACAAGAAAAGACATTTTGGATTTGGGAGCTCAAATATTCATTGATCATGGGGGTCCGATGAAAGAGGAGATACCTACATTGTTCGTAGATTAAGTACTTACCACCAAACACCTATATTGTTAAAGAAACTTTTGATCTTATAGGAAAGTTGTGGGAAATGGAGTTGATTGGTGATGCTAGGTATGCACTTAATTATAAACAAGATTGTGCCACCAACCTCAACTATGCCATTCATAGCCTCAACCTCAACTGTGCCATCATCCACAGACTCAACCTCAACTGTGCCATCATCCCACGGCCTCAACCTCAACTGTGACCTCTCTTATTAGTATAAGATAAGAGGTGCATGATTACTCATGATAAAGTTTAATATGATTACCAACTAGGGAGAAAACTTAGTTATGATTATAGTGTATATGTATTCAAAGAGTAAGGTTTCTATATGGAGCACAAAGTGCTTGAAGCTTCAACAATGAATTCTTGGTAGTAAAAGAAGTTTTTAAAGCACCATTTGGTAAGCTGTTGTGCACGTAATTTTCTCACCCAAACAAAGCTTTTGGAAAAGCACATGAGAATGACCAACTTTCTTTCCATATATCATTTTCAGATTGTACATGCGCTAAGAAAGAAGAATGTAGTCCGATGCAATATCCCAATGTGGCTGCAATTTCTCACCAAGAATCAAGATGTGTGGTTATAGTTTTGGCTTCTGATGTTGGCAACCACCTAAGCAAAGAAGAGGTTTGATCTTACTATTGTGGCATAAGTCCTACAAGTACATGTCTTTTTAAAGTACCATTTGGTAAGTTGTTGTGCACGTAATTTTCTCACTCAAACAAAGCTTTTGGAAAAGCACATGAGAATGACCAACTTTCTTTCCATATATCATTTTCAGATTGTACATGCGCTAAGAAAGAAGAATGTAGTCCGATGCAATATCCCAATGTGGCTGCAGTTTCTCACCAAG